>NC_073233.2:85642651-85945681 GCF_029281585.2 Gorilla gorilla gorilla | reverse complement strand
CTCATGCCTGTAATCCCAGCACTTTGAGAGGCTGAGGCAGGGCAGATTGCGTGAGCCCAGGAGTTCAAGACCAACTTGGGCAACATGGTGAAACACTGTCTCTACATAAAATACAAAAATTAGCTGGGCGTGGTGGCACGTTCCTGCAATCTCAGCTACTCATAAGGCTGAGGTGGGAGGATCTATTGAGCCCTGGAATTCGAGGATGCAATTAATTGTGATTGTGTCACAGTTCACTGCAGCCTGGGTGACACTCCAGCCTGGGTGACAAAGGAGACCCTGTCAAAAAAAAAGTACTTGTCCCAAAAGTTTTTGTTTCCTAGCTTAGAATTTATAATCAGATTAGGTTTTGGAGATAAAGTATATGTGGTATTTTTTTTTTTTTTTTGAGACAGTCTTGCTCTGTCATCAGGCTGGAGTGCAGTGGCGCAATTTCGGCTCACTGCAACCTCCACCTCCTGGGTTCAAGCAATTCTCCTGCCTCAGCCTCCCGAGTAGCTGGGACTACAGGTGCATGCCACGATGCCCAGCTGATTTTTGTGTTTTTAGTAGAGATGGGGTTTCACCATGTTGGCCAAGATGGTCTCAATCTCTTGACCTTGTGATCCACCTGCCTTGGCCTTCCAAAGTGTTGGAATTACAGGCGTGAGCCACCGCACCTGGCCTATATGTGATTTCAAATTAGGTGGCCTTATAAATATAAGCAGATGGTTTCTGGGCAAAATCAAATGATTTCTGTCTCTATTTTCTTGAGTACCAATTATAAAAACTGAAATTAGGTTGGAGAAAGTGCTTTAGAAATAATAAAGATGTACAAATACAAGGCTTTGGATTTTTTATTAGTTCTGCAATAAATAGGTTTATAGTTCACCTGTTGTTGACCTCATCAGTGGTCGCCAAGTAAAAGAGGGTGAACCACTCATCCCGAGACTCTGCTACCTCTTAGCTCTGGAGGGTAAAAAGCAAGGGCCACCGCAAATACATTGGGGAGAGGGGGAGAAAAAAAAATCAGGCTATTTTAATAGCCCTCACATGCCAAGTGCTTTTGATTCATCATGTTTAGTTTTCATAAGCTTGTGAGGTAGATAATATTATCCCCATTTTATAGATGAGGGAATTTAGGCTCCAATGGGTTAAATAACTTGTGCAAGTACACATACTGAATGACTGCCATGAGGAGGGATGTGAATTTTGGTCACGTACCAACACCTACACTCTTCCTACCATACCACACTGGACAGGTGACTGTCTAGTCCCTCCTGAACCATTGGTCACCTCCCCAAGCTGTTAAGAGGAGCGAGGGGAGCAGTGAATAGCAACAGACATTCTAAAGGTGAGCCAGTGACTGGAATCCAGGAATTGGTGCTCAGGAGGTAGAGAAGCATCCCGGAGAACTGAGCCGCCTTCACTTCTGGCTGCAGGTCTAGGCCTTTCTGCTCTCATCATGGCTAGTGAACTGCTCCACCGGCCTCATCAAAGAGTCTGTCTTCTATCATGTGAAGGGATCTGTGGAGTGAAGAAATTTTTAAAAGGCCAAGTCAGTATCAATTCAAACAACCAAGATACTGTCACATGCCCACTGAAGCAGGAAGAACAATGCTGATGTTGCTGTTGGAAAACTGGCAGTGCCTCAGCACTGTAAGGAGAATCCTAGGTTGTCAGAGCTGGAATAACTCATTTGATTTCTCTGCTATATTTTACTAACAAGGAAACAGATACAGAAAGGTAAGATAAGTTGTCTAGGGCCGGGCGTGGTGGCTCACGCCTGTAATCCCAGCACTTTGGGAGGCCAAGGTGGGTGGATCACTTGGGGTCAGGAGTTCGAGACCAGCCTGGCCAACATGGTGAAACCCCGTCTCTACTAAAAGTACAAAAATTAGCCAGGCATGGTGGCGTGAGCCTGTAATCCCTGCTACTCGGGAGGCTGAGGCAGGAGACTTGCTTGAATCTGGGAGGCAGAGGTTGTAGTGAGCCAAGGTGGCGCCACTGCACTCCAGCCTGGGAGACAAGAGCAAGACTCCATCTCAAAAAAAAAAAAAAAAAAAAGGTTGGGTGCGGTGGCTCACGCCTGTAATCCCAGCACTTTTGGAAGCCGAGCGGGGAGGATCACAAGGTCAGGAGATCGAGACCATCTTGGCCAACATGGTGAAACCCCATCTCTACTAAAAATACAAAAAATTAGCTGGGTGTGGTGGCGTGCACCTGTAGTCCCAACTACTCGGGTGGCTGAGGCAGGAGAATTGCTTGAATCCGGGAGGTGGAGGTTGCAGTGAGCTGAGATCGCGCCACTGCACTCCAGCCTGGCAATAGGGTGAGACTCCATCTCAAAAAAAAAGTTGTCTAGGATAATACAGAAGTCAATGGAAGAGCCAGAAAAAGAGCCCAGATTTTTAACTGTTGCTATACCATATTGCCTCTGAATGAAAATCAGGTTAGGGTGTGTTGAAACGTTATGGCATAGAGTTGCTGCTCTGGCCTTTGAAGCAACTGAGTGAGTCAGAGTGTGGTTTCTACCCACTCTGCCATGCCCAGTTCCCACTTTGAGCCCACTCTGCAAAAGTCTAAGGCTCTAAGGAACACCACTGTAGAGGAAAAGAATTAGACTAATTAGGCCAGGGTTCACATCTTGGCTGTTATTTACTGAGTAAACTTGGACTCATTTTACTTCTCAGGCCTCTGGTTTTCTCATCTGCAAAAGGGAATGATAGGCTGGGCGCGGTGGCTCATGCCTGTAATCCCAGCACTTCGGGAGGCCGAGGCAGGTGGATCACGAGGTCAGGAGTTCGAGACCAGCCTGGCCAACATGGTGAAACCCTGTCTCTACCAAAGATTTAAAAAAAATTAGCTGGGTGTGGTGGCACACGCCTGTAATCCTAGCTACTTGGGAGGCTGAGGAAAATCTCTTGAACCTGGGAGGCGGAGGTGGCAGTGAGCTGAGATTGCACATTGCACTCCAACCTGGGGGACAGGGTGAGACTCCGTCTCAAAATTTAAAAAAGGGGGGGGGATGATAATTCCATTAGATAATGGATATGCAAAGTGATCTTAAAACTATTCAAATGCCAGTTGTTAGTTTTACTACCACTGTTATTATTCAGTGAAGAAGCTGAAACCCAGAGAAATGAATTAGCTTGCCCAAGGCCCCACAGCTTATTAGTGATGGAATCAGAACGTGAACCCAGAGCAGTTGACACAGCCCAGTCTAATTCAAGAAGAACCTCTGTGAGGCAACTCAGGGAGCCTCAACGCGAGAGGGAAGAAGGGTTGAGGTTGACAGTTTGGGTTTGAAGCGGGAGAAGGAAAAACGGCTGAGAAAATGCCTGGAGCAGAGCTCTCCATAGGCTCTGTGTTTGGGGGTCCATGTTTATTCCGCATAATTACAGAGCAGCCTTCACACAGATTATGAAGATAACACAAAATGGCAGACAGTGGGTACGATGGAAAGAACACTCAGCTCAAAGTTGAGGCCAGTCTTACTTTTGTCTCCTTACTGTGTGACTTTGGGTGAGTCACTTCACCTCTCTGGCTTCAATTTCCATACTAGTAAACTGGGGATGAGAATCTTTTCCTACATAGCTGCATCAGGTGGTTTTGAGATTGCAATGGATGTGGATGTTGTTTACAACTAATGAGACCAGTTTGTGGGAGCAGGGCTGGCAGGTGGCACAGAATCAAAACTGGCAGGTGCTGTGGTCCAATTTCTATTAATACTAGTCTTTATCCATGAGTGAACTAGTGGTGACCATGCTAGGGCCCCTTCCCACCTCCTACCCTCTGCCACCTGCTTGTCTAGCTTGCTGCTCATCCACACTCACCACCCCAGCCCCTCTGTGCATAGATATGTAGGCTCAGACTGGAACACATATTCATATGTACATACAACAGGGCTTCCCAACAGGCATGTCTGCATACTCCGGTTTGCCTGGAATGGATTAGAGTGCCATGACTGGTCCCTCGGCTTCCCGTTTGGTTGGTTCCAACCTGGGATGGTCAGAGTACCCCCAGCCTGTTGTAGCACTACTGCAAGCAGCCTCACCTATGTATCCCCATGTGCCATATAATAATTTTCCACGTTCTGTGACTTGAAAAAATGTTGGGAAACACTGTCACACAAATGGAATTCACAATGTTCACTTAAATCAATGTGCATGCCTTAGGTAAGTTTTTTTTTTTTTGAGATGGAGTCTCCCTCTGTCACCTAGGCTGGAGTGCAGTGGCACAATCTCAGCTCACTGCAACCTCCGCCTCCCAGGTTCATGCCATTCTCCTGCCTCAGCCTCCCGAGTAGCTGGGACTACAGGCACCCACCACCACGCCCAGCTAATTTTTTGTATTTTTAGTAGAGATTGGGTTTCACCATGTTAGCCAGGATGGTCTCAATCTCCTGGCCTCATGATCCGCCCGCCTCGGCCTCCCAAAGTGCTTTGGTGTGAGCCACAGCGCCCGGCCCCTCTTCAATCAAATTCTTAACAAAGTCACTGATGAGAACACACTCATTCAATTCACACATTTACAAGCATTCACATACTAATAAATGCACACATGCACAAACACATATATGTGCATATGAGATATGCCCTCACAGGCCACTTTTCCTTCTGTTTCCATATCACTTCATTGCAATTGCCAATTTGAGGTCAGAAGGATAGTAACACAGGCCTAGTCTTAGGCCCTCCTAGGTTGTGGTCCCAATACCCTGACCCAAGAGTGGCTCTGTCTGAGAGCCAGGCTGTTCCTCTCCCACTGGGTTGCACCACTGCCCCCTCTCCTCTCCTGGAATGTCCCTTTGTAGACTCACACCCACCAGCATGGCCACCATTACCTTCCCTAGTGTCCAAGGTCTACCAAACTTGTCCCGTCATTTCCTGGTATTTCCTTGTCACCTCCTGGGCTTTCTCGGTGAGGTGCATGAGGATGTGATGGAGGCTGGAGAAGTGCAGGTGGAACTGGGCTTCCAGGTCCAGCTCTCCTGAGGCACTCTCGTCCTCGACTTCCTCTGTCTCTGCAGTTCCATTCTCTTCGCCGCCTGCCACCTTGGCCTGCCACTCCTCCCGCGGCAGCAGCCCATGGTCCACATCCACACAGATGGCCTTGAGCATGGTGAAGTAGGTGTAGAGGTCAGAGGCCTCAGCCTGGGCCTGGCCCCCAGGCCCACTCAGCTGCACGTCCCGCAGAAGGCTGGGGATCATCACCACCTGCTCCATGTTGTGCACCTCGGCTGAATACCGGTCCATGACGGTCAGCAGGCAGTTCTTGGGGTAACGCTTGGTTAGCACCTGCATGGTTGCTTCCTCTGGCACAATGAGACCAGCAGACTGCCCCCGCACTATTTCTAGGCTCTCAGCAGATTGACAGGATGCCAATGCCCAGTTGTTGGGTCAACACAGCCCTGTTTTGGGCCAATCCCAGGGCTCAGGCCCCAGCATCTGTATCAGGTGATCCATCTGCCCAGAGACAGATCTGCCAGCCTTCTGCTTGTCATCCCAGCTCTGCATGACTGCCCCAGCAAGAACCCGACTCTTCCTCTGTCAGCTTGCTGAGCCAGTTGGAAGGAAGATTTTCCCTTTGGCAACTGGTACACTGGACTTCAGGGCAATAAATAATTCTTTCAGGTCACTGGAGACCAAGCTGTCTCTTTGCTGCCTGCTTAGGGCAGCCCTCCAAAGCACAGTTCACTCCTTCAACCCGGGGTGACTCCATTGTGAAATGGAGAGGATTTGAAGTGAAACAGCTTGATGTGGGGCAAGGAACACTGAGGTTGGAGTCAGAAGCCCAGTACTGTAATTTCCTAGCTGAGTTTTTTTTTGTTTGTTTTTTGCTGGCTAACATTTATTGAGCACCTACTGCACATCAGGGTCTGCTGAGCTTTTTCGTGAGTGATCTCATTTAATCTTCACCACAACCCTTGTAAGTGTTTTATTTATTTAATTTTTGTAGAGATGGTCTTGCTATGTTGCCCAGTCTGGTTTTGAACTCCTGGACTCAAGCAATCCTCCCACCTCAGCCTCCCAAAGTGCTGGAATTGCAGGTGTGAACCACCAGTATTCCTGTTTTGCCAGTGAGGAAATTTAGGTGCAGACAGCTAAAGTAACTTGTTCAAGGTCCCACTGGGGCTGGGATTCCAGCCCAGGACCACCTCTACCCACCTCCAGGCAGTGCTGTGGACTGACATGAGGTTACATAGTCATACAAGTTAACCAGATCCATATCCTCTGTAAATTTGAGGTGGTGTGAGGATTGAGTAAGACAAACTAATAAAAATGCTTTGTATCAGTCCAGACAAGCGGCTGGGATCAAAAGAGGAAAAAAATGCTTTGTAAACCACAAAGCCCAATCCTCAGATGTATTATCTATGCAGATTCTAGATTATTGCTAAGGCTTCTCCCAAATCTAACCAGTCATTCCATAAGCTATAATGCTTCCACTTTATTATTGACCTTTCCTTGGACCAGCAGTCTTGGAAGATAATAATCTTTTCGTGGTCATATTGTCATAGTTTACAAACTGCATTTGCTATATATTTTTATTAGATATTTAAGAAAATGGCCGGGCGCAGTGGCTCACGCCTGTAATCCCAGCACTTTGGGAGGCCCAGGCGGGTGGATCACAAGGTCAGGAGATCGAGACCATCTTGGCTAACGTGGTGAAACCCTGTCTCTACTAAAAATACAAAAAATAAGCCGGGCGTGGTGGTGGGCGCCTGCAGTCCCGGCTACTCGGGAGGCTGAGGCAGTAGAATGGCGTGAACTCAGAAGGTGGAGCTTGCAGTGAGCCGAGATGACGCCGCGCCACTGCACTCCAGCCTGGGCGACAGAGCGAGACTCTGCCTCAAAAAAAAAAAGAAAAGAAAAGAAAAGAAAAGAAAAGAAAATGAAGGCCTGGGGAAAGGCCCAAAGTTGCACAACAAGTTAGTGGCAGAGTCAAGTGGAGAATAAGACATTCTGAGTTCTGGCTCAGGTACCTGCCTCCTCCACTGCCTCTGGTGAAATCTGCTGAAGATACCTCCCACGCCTGCAGGAGAGGAGAGGAGGAGGGAGCACAGGGAGGGGACGTGGGGCTGAACAGGGCCTCTGTGTTGTCTCACCTAAGCCACCCTCACCTCCACCCTAGGGCAGGAGCCCACTCTGCACCCTCCCAACTGACAATCATTCACTCCTCTGCTCCCTCCCACTACAGCCAGAGCTATGAAAAAGCTTATCTTTAGACTGAACAAAATTCTGCCTCCCAGCCCTGCATGGTGGCTCATGCCTGTAATCCCAGTACTTTGGAAGGCTGAGGCAGGAGGATGATTTGAACCCAGTAGTTTGAGACCAGCATGGGCAACATGTGAGACCCTATCTCTACAAAAAATTAATTTTAAAAAATCAGCTGGGTGTGATGGCACATATCTGAGGTCTCAGCTACTCAAGTGGCTGAGGTGGGAGGATTGCTTGAGCCCGGGAGGTCAAGGCTGCAGTGAACTGTGATGGCACCACTGCACTCTGGCCTGGGTGACACAGCAAGACCCTGTCTCGAAAAAAAAAGAAAAAGAAAAAAATATTCTACTTCCCTATAACCCCTCCCCTTTAAATTGTAATATTTACCCCACTCAGAGTTACTGGCCTTAACTATGCTTATGATGGCACAGCAGAGTGGTGTGCCAACTCAGTTTCCACAGGGGCCCTGAGACAGAAAAACATAAGTATCCCAAGATAAAACTGAGACAAAACTGAGACTCAGAAAGGGAGAGGTACTTGCCCAAGGTCTCATAGCTCGGACATGACAGGAGTAGGCCTGCCCTAGCTCCATCAGACCTGAGAGGAAAGCAGTGATCTTCCCTCTCATCAAGTCCCCTTGGCAGGCTGGCCACGCATAGCCACAGATGACCTGAAGTCACCCTGTGTTGACAGTTGGCCTTGCTTCTCCAGGGCAGAACAGGCAGCCAAATCCAGGCCTGGGCCAGCTGCAGAGGGCAAAACTTCCACCTTAACCCTCTGTGTACTGCAAGCGGTGGAGGGAAACAGAGAGCACCAGCCTCCCTGAGCCTCGGCTTCCTCATATGTTGTAATAATGATAAGGGCAAACAGTAACTGAGGACATATTATTCTAAGCTAAGTTATATATGCAAAGTTCTTTTTTTTTTAACCTTGAGCTTTTTTTTTTTTTTTTTTGAGACAGGGTGTCACTCTGTCGCTCAGGCTGGAGTGCAGTGGCATGATCTTGGCTCATTGCAACCTCCGTCTCCTGGGTTTAAGCTAGTCTCCTGCTTCAGCCTCCCGAGTAGCTGGGGCTACAGGTGCCCTCCACCACGCCTGGATAATTTTTGTATTTTTAGTGGAGATGGGCTTTCACCATGATGGCCAGTGCTGGGATTACACGTGTGAGCCACCACACCCGGCAATATACAAAGTTCTTAGAGCAGAACAACAATTGTATGTGGTAGGTAAACCCCATTTACAGATGAGGAAACTGAGACCTGAGACGGTAAAGCAATAAGCCAAGGAACACACATTATTCATTCCTTGGCAAAGAGGAGTTGAAATGTGTCCTGACTCTTCCCTACGGGTGTGATGGGGTGAGAGATGATATTTATGAAATGCCTAGGAGACTGCGGGACTCAATAAGCAGACATTAAGCCAGGCGCGGTGGCTCACGTCTGTAATCCCAGCACTTTAGGAGGCCGAGGCGGGTGGATCACCTGAGGTCAGGAGTTCGACACCAGCTGGCCAACATGGTGAAACCCCGTTTCTACTAAAAATACAAAAAATTAGCCGGGCGTGGTGGTGGGCGCCTGTAATCCCAGCTACTTGGGAGGCTGAGCAGGAGAATTGCTTGAGCCCAGGAGGTGGAGGTTGCAGTGAGCCTAGATCGCACTACTGCACTCCCGCCTGGGCAACAGAGCAAGATTCCATCTCAACAACAACAACAACAACAAAAAATAAAATAATAAAATAAAATAAGCAGGCACTGCCTTCTTTCTAGCCGATTCTGCCTTCTGACCCTGCTCCCTGCATTCCTCATTTATTTCTCCATGCCTGGACTTGCCACTCTACATTTCATCACTGCAAATGCTCAGTAACTATTGGCTGTATGATGACCATTAGATTTACTAGTTTTTTTTTTTTTTTTTTTTTGATACAGGGTCTGGCTCTGTCACCCAGGCTGGAGTGCAGTGGCATGATTATGGCTCACTGCAATCTCCACTTTCTGGGCCCACGCAATCCTCCCACCTCAACCTCCCAGATAACTGTGACCACAAATAGCCATCACATCTGGCCAGTTTTTTTTTTTTGTTTTGAGACGGAGTCTCACCTGTCACCCAGGCTGGAGTGTAGTGGCGCGATCTCGGCTCACCGCAACCTCCATCTCCAGGGTTCAAGCGATTCTCCTGCCTCAGCCTCCCAAGTAGCTGGGATTACAGGTGAACGCCACCACACACGGCTAATTTTTGTATTTTTAGTAGAGATGGGGTTTCACCATATTGGTCAGGCTGGTCTTGATCTCCTGACCTTGTGATCTGCCTGCCTTGGCCTCCCAAAGTGCTGGGATTACAGGCATGAGCCACCACACCCAGCCTAGTTTTTAAAAAATTATTATTTTTGCAGAGACTGGGTCTCCCTATGTTGCCCAGGCTGGTCTCAAACTCCTGAGCTCAAACCATCCTCCCACCTTGGCCTCCCGAAGTGCACTGCAGTGGATTACAGGCCTGAGCCATTGCACTCAGCCTAGATTCAATTCCTAGTACATTCTAGGTTCTTTGTTTATAATGTCCAGTCACCTCAAAAAGCAGGTTCCCAGGCCGGACGTGGTAGCTCATGCCTGTAATCCCAGCACTTTGGGAGGCCGAGGCGGGTGGATCATAGAGATCAGGAGTTCAAGACCAGCCTGGCCAACATGATGAAACCCTGTCTCCACTAAAAATACAAAAAAATTAGCTGGGCGTGGTGGCACATGCCTGTAGTCCCAGCTACTCGGGAGGCTGAGGTGGGAGAATCGCTTGAACGCGGGCGGCCGAGGTTGCAGTGAGCAGAGATCAAGCCACTGCACTCCAGCCTGGGTGACAGAGCAAGACTCTGTTTCAAAAAAAAAAAAAAGAAAGAAAAGAAAAAGAGAAATAGTTACCCTGGCTTGAAGGGAGGCAGCAGTGAGGCCTCTGGTGTGGCAAGGGACCATGTGGCCACCCAGGAGTTGTATATAATGGCAGGTGTTCAAAAATACCTCACAGGCCTGACTATAAGGTGAGGTTCTTTTCTAGAATTATTACTTAGGAAAGAAAAGATGGTGCCATACTCACGTCCTGACAATATTCATTATACAGGATGCTTTTCCTCTACTTTACTATGAGCAAGACATAACAATCCAACATTACCTCAATCAATCAGCAGAATGAAGAATTTGCATAAAACTGTTTCCTAACCTACAAATGGAAAAGAGTAATTTTTCTAAATTAATGTATTAGGTTAAGTAATGTAACCAGGGCAGGCATGGTGGCTCATGCCTGTAAGCCCAGCACTTTGGGAGGCCAAGGCAGGTAGATTGTTTGAGTCCAGGAGTTTGAGACCAACATGGGCAACATGGCAAAACCCCATCTCTACAAAAAATAAAAAAAAAAAACTAGCCAGGTGTGGTGGCAAGCGCCTGTGGTCTCAGCTACCTGGGAGGCTGAGGTGGAAGGATCTCTTGGACCCAGAAGGTGGAGGCTGCAGTGAGCCATGAGCATGCCACTGCACTCCAGCCTAGGTGACAGAGGGAGACCCTGTTTCAAACACAAAAAAATTTTGATTTTTTTTTTTGAGACAGAGTCTTGGCTCACTGCAACCTCTGCCTCCCGGGTTCAACCGATTCTTCTGCCACAGCCTCCCAAGTAACTGGGATTACAGGCGTGCACCACCACACCTGGCTAATTTTTGTATTTTTAGTAGAGACGGGGTTTCACCATGTTGGCCAGCTGGTCTCGAACTCCTGACCTCAGGTGATCCGCCCACCTCGGCCTCCCAAAGTGCTGGATTACAAGCGTGAGCCACTGCACCCAGCCTGATTTATTCATTTTTAGCCCTATAACACTTTTGTTTTGTTTTTCTCTAATCTTTATTTGGGGAAAAATTTGTTGAATTTTTTTCTCCTCAAGAAACTGGGGTTTCCACTTTGGAGGCCAACGTGGGAAGATCACTTGAGGCAGGAGTTTGAGACCAGCCTGGGCAACACAGCAAGACCCCATCTCTATTTTTAAAAAAGGTGGGGGCTTCCCTGGTATTCGAACATCCAGGATTGGAGAGCAGTGGGCACAGGCAAAGACCACAAGGCTGGAGACTGTAACTGGGTTCTGGTGCTGCCTCCGGGCCACTTGCAAGCAGGCTCCCTGGGCTCTAGCATCCACGCTGTCAAATGAGGAGTTTGGAGATTTCTGCATGAAGGCTCTTCCAGCCCCGATTGTATAACTCTTGTGTCCAGGTCCAGGTCCCTACGGGCATTACTCTCTGCCTTAATTCTTGCATTTTGGACTTAGCCTCAGGGTCACCAACTCAGAACCGGAAAACATGATCCATGCGTGGACAGGGCTGGGAGCACTGACTCCGGTGTGGTGGGCAGGCCAGGGTGCCCCAAGAGTAGCTGCCTCCTGCTTCTTTTGCCCAGTGGTGTGGAGCAGACCTGGGTCCCCTGGGCCTCATTGACCCCATCTAGATAACCAAGAGGGCGACCTTTGTTAATTCCTCTCTAGCTCAGACTTTGGTAAACTCCTGAATGCAGTGTCCTTGTGCCTTTCCGTGTTATTCTGCGTGTGTGTGTGTGTTTTTTTTTTTTTTTTTTTTTGAGACAGAGTCTTGCTGTGTCACCTAGGCTGCAGTGCACTGGTGTGATCTCAGCTCACTGCAACCTCGGCCTCCTGGGTTCGTGTGATTCTCTGCCCCAGCCTCCCGACTAGCTGCAATTATGGTACCCACCACCACATGTGGCTATTTTTTTTTTTTTTTTTTTGAGACAGAGTCTCATTCTGTCGCCCAGGCTGGAGTGCAGTGGCGTGATCTCGGCTCACTGCAAGCTCCACCTCCCGGGTTCACGCCATTCTCCTGCCTCAGCCTCTGGAGCAGCTGGGACTACAGGCGCCCGCCACCACGCCCAGCTAATTTTTTTTATTTTTTTTAGTAGAGACAGGGTTTCACCGTGCTAGCCAGAATGGTCTCAATCTCCTGACCTCGTGATCCGCCCACCTCGGCCTCCTAAAGTGTTGGGATTATAGGCGTGACCCACCGCGCCTGGGCATTTTATTTTTTTGAGATGGAGTCTTGCTCTGTTGCCCAGGTTGGAGTGCAGTGTCATGATCTCGGCTCACTGCAATTCCACCTCCCAGGTTCAAGTGATTCTCCTACCTCACCCTCCCGAGTAGCTAGGATTACAGGCGAGCACCACCATGCCTGGCTAATTTTTGTATTTTCAGTACAGACAGGGTCTCACCATGTTGGGCAGGCTGGTCTTGAACTCCTGAACTCAAATGATCCACCTGCCTCGGTCTCCTAAAGTGCTGGGATTACAGGCGTGAGCCACCACACCCAGCCTTAATTTTTATATTTTTAGTAGACACGGGGATTTGCCATGTTGGCCAGGCTGGTCTCAAATTCCTGGCCTCAAGTAATCTGCCTGCTTCACCTTCCCAAAGTGCTAGGATTACAGGCATGAGCCACTGTGCCTGGCTATGTGTGTATTTTAACCCCTTTTGAGGCAAGTCTATTCCCAGACATGTTCTTGGGCTTGAACTGGAGGGAATACAGAAAGAGGAAGGGAGAACATGAGTGTGCTGGTGGAAAAGGGAGAGAGTGAATGAATTAGTATAATAATTTGGTGAAAAAAAGAGCTGTGGGCAGAGCACATGAGGAGGCCTCCCTCCATCATTCCCTCCCTCCCAGCAGGCTATGCGCCCAGGCTGCCTCCATGTCTCCCTGGCAGACAGAAGGCCAGATAAAATGCTGCTAGCCACGTGTCAGATTAGAAGACAGAAGGAGTGTTCTAAGGGGACAGGCATAGATGCAGACAAGTTATAGGAGTAGAGGGTGGCAGGGTCTCTTTAAGAGATATAGAGGGACAGTGGTTCCACAGGGACTCAGTTCTTCCTGCTCAAAAATGCCACATCCAAGGGTTGACAGGTTATCTGGTCCACTCAAGCCATTGCAGATAGAAAATTCCAGCAAAGGGTCTGGGTGCAGTGGCTTATGCCTGTAATCCCAGCACTTTGGGAGGCCAAGGCAGGTAGATCACTTGAGGCCAGAAGTTCGAGACCAGCCTGGCCAACATGGCAAAACCTCCTCTCTACTAAAAATACAAAAATTAGGCTGAGGTAGGTGGATCACCTAAGGTCAGGAGCTTGAGACCAGCCTGGCCAACATGGTGAAACCCCGTCTCTACTAAAAATACAAAAAATTACCCGGGCATGGTGGCGGGCGCCTGTAATCCCAGCTATTTGGGAGGCTGAGGCAGGAGAATCGCTTGAACCTAGGAGGCAGAGTTTGCAGTGAGCCGAGATGGCGCCACTGTACTCCAGCCTGGGCACGACAGAGCGAGACTCCGTCTCAAAAAAAAAAAAAAAAAAAAAAAATTAGCTGGGTGTGGTGGTGCCACCTGTAATCCCAGCTACTCAGGAGGCTGAGGTGGGAGGATTGCTTGAACCCAGGAGGTGAAGGTTGCAGTGAGCCAAGACTGCACCACTGCACTCCAGCCTGGGTGACAGATCAAGACCCTGTCTCAGAAAAAAAAAAAAAAAAAAAGAAAGAAAAGAAAAGAAAATTCCAGCAAAGAAGGGAAGGGAAGTAACAGAAGCGAAGTAGCCTGGACTAGACCTCAGGCTTCATTCAGTTTCTTAAGTCTTCCCTCCCGCCCTCTTGCAGGGAAACTGAGGCTGAATGAGGTGCTTACTGGAATGGGCTTGGCAGCGTTGCCTATGGCCTCACCCCCAGAGTATCTGGATGATCTGGATGCCCCAAGCTGGCAAACTGAACTGGCCACAGATGGACTGGGGTCAACGCTCTCAAGGGACAGGCCGGGAACAGTGTGGGAATGTGGTGCAAGGGGCAAGATGAACAAGTGGTGCCTGAGGCTGCCAGATCCTAAGTAACCCTGGCTGGGCTTGACCCCAGGAAGCTACAGAATGAATTCAGCCAAGGTTGGGAAAAGCTTCCAAGTTTAAAAAGTGATTTAAAAAATTTTTTTGAGACAGAGTCTTGCTCTGTTGCACAGGCTGGAGTGCAGTGATGTGATCTCAGCTCACTGCAACCTCCGCCACCTGGGTTCAAGAGATTCTCCTACCTCAGCCTCCCAAGTAGCAGGGACTACAGGCACCCACCACCACGCCTGGCTAATTTTTTGTATGTTTTGTAGATATAGGGTTTCACCATGTTGCCCAGGCTGGTCTTGAACTCCTGAGCTCAAGTGATTCTCCTGCCTGGGAGACAATTTCATAAATGTAGCCAATAAAATATCTTTTTTTTTTATTTTTGAGACAGAGTCTCACTCTGTTGCCCAGGCTGGAGTGCAGTGGTGCGATCTTGGCTCACTGCAACCTCCGCCTCCTGGGTTCAAGCAGTTCTCATGCCTCAGCCTCCCTAGTAGCTGGGATTACAGGCATTCACCACCATGCTCGGCTAAAGTTTGTGTTTTTAGTAGAGATGGGGTTTCACCATATTGGCCAGGCTTGTCTTGAACTCCTAACCTCAGGTGATCTGCCCACCTTGGCCTCCCAAAGCTGGGATTACAGGCATGAGCCACCATGCCTGGCCTAAAAAATGATTTATGTATATACACACATCACCTGATAGCTATGGGCTTCAGGCTGTTTTTCTTTGCCTTGTCACACCAGTCCAGAACTACTGGGGTCAAGCATCAGGAGCTGGCCAGGTGCCGTGGCTCACACCTGTAATCTCAGGCTTTGGGAGGCTGAGGCGGGAGGACTGCTTGAGCCCAAGAGTTTGAGACCAGCCTGAGCAACATAGTGAGACCTTGTCTCTTAAAAAAAATTAATTATATATATATGTATGTATTTTTTATATATATAGTACACATATATAATTTATATATATAATACATATATAAGCTATATTATACATATATTATATATATATATTTAAAGATTTTTAAAGAATCAGGGGCTGGCTGGGTGCACGCCTATAATCCAAGTACTTTGGGAGACTGAGGCAGGAGGACTGCTTGAGCCCAGGAGTTTGAGACCAGCTTGGGCAATATAGGCAAGACCTCCTTTCTACAAAAAATAAACACAATTTGCCAGGTGTGGTGCACATGCCTGTAGTCCCACCTATTTGGGAGGCTGAAGCGGGAGGATCACTTGAGTCTGAGAGGTTGAGGCTGCTGTGAGCTATGATCACGCCACTGCACTCAGCCTGGGCGACAGTGTGAGACTTTGTCTCTTAAGAAAAAAAAGAACAAGCTGGGTGCGGTGGCTTAGCCTGTCATCCCAGCACTTTAGGAGGCCGAGGCGGGCAGATCACCTGAGGTCGGGAGTTCGCAACCAACATGGAGAAACCCCGTCTCTACTAAAAATACAAAATTAGCCAGGCGTGGTGGCGCATGCCTATAATCCCAGCTTCTCCGGAGGCTGAGGCAGAAGAATCACTTGAACCTGGGAGACTGAGGTTGCAGTGAGCCGAGATCGTGCCATTACACTCCAGCCTGGGCAACAAGAGCGAAACTCCATCTCAAAAAAAAAAAAAAAGAAAAACAGGAGCCTTATTTTCATGATCTGCCCCACTCCTGTCCCCAGGCACTCAACCCCTGTTGTGTGCTTCAACCCTCTGCTTTGTCCCTCAGGGGAGTTCTTGTATTGGGAGCCCACTATGTGCCAACACTCTGCTGGGCCTGGGGATATAACAGGACATGAGGTAGGCATGGTCCCTGCACTCAGGGCAGCTTATAACTAGTTGGAAGAGAGCAATGACCAACAATGCACAGATCAATATGGTTAACATCACATTGTGACTTGTACTAGGAAGAAAATAAGGTAACGAGGCCAGGTACAGTGGCTCACACCCAGCACAGGCGGATCACTTGAGGTCAGGAGTTCGAGACCAGCCTGGTCAACATGGTGAAACCCCATCTCTACTAAAAATACAAAAAAAAAAAAAAAAAAAAAAAAAATTAGCTGTGCATCGTGGTGGGCGCCTGGAATCCCAGCTACTCGGGAGGCTGAGGCAGGGGAATCACTTGAACCCGGTAGAGGTTACAATGAGCTGAGATTGCACCACTGCACTCCAGCCTGGGCGACAGAGCAAGACTCCATCTCAAAAAAAAAAAAAAAAGAAGAAGAAGAAAAGAAGGTAACAAACCTTACTACTCACTGTTATCTGCAGACCAGCCCCATCCATCAAGTTACCCCAGAGCTCATCGGGAATGCAGATTCTCAGGCCCCAGCCAGGACCTACTGAATTGGAACTGCATTTCAACAAGATCCTCTGAAGATGCCCAATTCCAAACATGGTTATTATGCCCAGGAAGTAGAAACAGCTGTGCTAAGACCTGAATGTTCTCAGTTTTTGGAAGATCTGCTATCCAGGTAGAGGGAAGAGCAAGTGCTACTGATCACAAAATACTCTCCTTAAAGATACAACTGGCCAGCACTGTGGCTCACGCCTGTAATCCCAACACTTTGAGAGGCTGAGGCGGGCAGATCACTTGAGGCCAGGAGTTCAAGACCAGCCTGGCCAACATGGTGAAACCCCGTCTCTACTAAAAATCCAAAAATTATCCTGGCATGGTGGCACGCGCCTGTAATCCCAGTTACTTGGGAGGCTGAGGCAAGAGAATTGCTTGAACCAGGGAGGCAGAGGTTGCAGTGAGCTGAGATTGCACCACTGAATTCCAGCCTGGGCAACAAAGTGAGACTCCATCTCAAAAAACAAAACAAAACAAAACAACTGGCCGGCACAGTGGCTCACGCCTGTAATCTCAGCACTTTGGGAGGCCAAGGCAGGAGGATTGCTTGAGCCCAGGAGTTTGAGACCAGCCTGGGCAACATAGTGAGACTTTGCCTCTACAAAAAAAAAATATGAGCCAGGCGCAGTGGCTTATGCCTGTAATCCCAACACTTTGAGAGGCTGAGGCAGGTGGATCACTTGAGTCCAAGAGTTCAAGACCAGCCTGCGCAACATGGTGAAACCCTGCCTCTACAAAAAATACAAAAATTAACTGAGGGTGGAGGTGCATGCCTGTAGTCCCAGCTACTTGGGAGGCTGAAGTAGGAGAATTGCTTGAGCCTGGGAGGTGGAGGCTGCAGTGAGCTGAGATCGCACTACTGCACTCCAGCCTGGGCGACAGAGCAAGACTTGTCTCAAATAATAATAATAAAAAAATAAAAGTTAGCCCAGCATGGTGGCACTCGCCTGTAGTCTCAGCTACCCAGGAACCTGAGGTGGGAGGATTGCTTGAGCCCAGGAGGTTGAGGCTTCAGTGAGTCATGATTTTGCCACTGCATTCCAGCCTGGATGACAGAGTGAAACCTTGTCTCAAAAAAATAAATAAAAAATAAAAGGACAGAACTAACTTGGACATGATCTTAAGCAAGTCAGTCTGCCTTTGTAGGCCTCAGTCTCCTATCTGGAAAGGGCAGCATCTTCCAAGCTAAAAAACACAGTTCCTCTGAATGGAGGGTTTTGAGGCATGATGAGCCAAACAACCAGCTAAGGAAAGCTATTTATTTGAGGGAGTGGTGGGGCCCCTTTTCTGGAGTCCTTAAGTCACGCTAAGAGGCCCAGACCTTTCCTGCTTACTCTGGAATATGGGTATCTCTGCTGTTCGGAGAATCTGCTGCGAACTCTACTGTTACAAAGGCACCTTATGAAGGGCTGACCAGAGTGGACCAGGAGCAGGGGCAGGTCTTCCCGTCCAGCCCCATCCCCAACTTCCCCCCTGTCACACCCCTCCCCCAGTTCTGGGAAAACACAGCCCTTCCTCTAGCTGATGCAATTAGCCCTGGGGGCCAGCCTAAGGCCTTCTAGGTTTGATGAGAGGTAGAGAGAGGGGCGATGTCAACAAAGCACCCCCTCATCAGCCAATCTCAAATGTCTGAGTTGTCAGAACTCCAAGGCTCCACAGTAATCCAGCAACCCAACCCCTACAATTCACCAATGAGGAAACTGAGACTCCAACTTATATTTCCAGTCATGCTTTGTTCCTCCCCTGGGAGGACTTCTTCCTGGCCTTCCCATTCTTCCTGGCCTTCTGGGGCTCCAGCCCTCAATCCATAGGTATCATGTACTATAAGGCTTTGGACTCCAAAATTCTGCGACTAGACTCATACCAAAACATGTCTCTCTCTCTCTCTCCTATCTGGGAGCCCCTGGAGGGCAAGAACCAGGTCTTTTTTTATTTTATTTTTTTTTAGAGACAGGGGTCTCGCTATGTTGTCTGGGTTGGTCTTGAACTCTTGATCTCAAGCAATCCTCCCGCCTCGGCCTCCCAAAGTGCTAGGATTACAGGAGTGAGCCACTGTGCTCAGCCTAAGAACCAAGCCTTGACTCTTCATTTTGACTACTATACCCAAGGAGCTTAGGAAAGTGTCCTTAGTTTGCTGACTGAAAGGATGAATGAATGAAGACTGTGGGGTCTGTCTACCTGTGGTGTGCTTCTCTCCTGCCTCCATTTTCTCAACCAATAGATTTTTGCTGAGTTTTCCCCAAGGAAGTGCTGGCCACAGAGGGCGCTCAGCAGGGAGGCTGCCAACGCCAACCCCTGGACTCTAGCAAGCTCAGCTACCTCCTTCTGCCACGGCCAGGCCCTGTCAGAGGAGCTCCGGAGTCTCCCTCCCTCGGGCCAGCTCTTGGTCTGCCTACAGTGCTGGCCCCCAGTCTGGGACCCAGGCCAGAGTCCAGGAAGTGTTTGAGGACCCACTCCCCACTCTGCACAGGTGCTGCGAGGGGGCTTTCCTAGAGAAGGAGGAGACATGCGTCAAGATCCACGAGTTCATCCACAAAACTCAGCCAGTGAACGCCATTCTTCCCGGCCTTCTGAGGTTCCAGCTCTCAATCCACCTGCTGCCATCCTTTGGGGGTGTCTTCCCCTTTTCCCCTTTCCAGCCAGGTTCACAGTGACGGGCTCCCGTTCTGGCATCTCCATGATGCCTTCCTTCACAACCAATCCTTCTGCAGTACAAGAAGAACCCCCCCATCCATCCCTTACTCAAACACCTTCCGTGACTGTTACAGTAGATAGCTGGTCAGACATGAGCAGGGCAGGAGAGGCCCCACCTCTCAACCAGGAAAGTCAGGTGACCATCAGGTGAGGGTCAAGTGGTTGTTAAGCTGTTACACTAAAATAATAATTGGTTGCATCTGGCATCAGGGACCGGCAGTCTCCCAGTAGATAGGAAAAACCTGAAACTGGTAATAAGATCTCAGGAACTGGGCAAGTGGGCCCCCACATGCATACTAAGAGGCAAAATGGTGGAGTTTAACTGGTAAATGACCTCCTAGGGACGTTTGACTGGTAAGGGAAGAATGCCTTGAGTGAGCAGTGCACAACTCCAGGAAACACACTGCGCATGCTCCCCTCCCAAGCACTAGGAGGCCTCTGCACATGCCGGTAGCCAGCCCCAAGGGAAGAATAGGGGGAGAAGGGATAGAAGACCCCAGAAGTTTGCCAATGTATAAAACCCCAAGTCAAAAGGTTAAACAGTGCACTTGGCTTGGCTTTCAAGTCATTGGCTTGACCCTCTTCCAAGTGTACTTTCTTTCTTTTTTTTTTGCAACAGAGTTTCGCTCTGTCACCCAGGCTGGAGTACAGTGGCACGATCTTGGCTCACTGCAACCTCTGCCTCCTAGGTTCAGGCGATTATCCTGCCTCAGCCTCCCGAGTAGCTGGGATTACAGGCACGTGCCACCACACCCGGTTGATTTTTGTGTTTTTAGTAGAGACTGGGTTTCACTATGTTGGCCAGGTTGGTCTTGAACTCCTGACCTCACGTGATCTACCCGCTTCAGCCTCCCAAAGTGCTGGGATTACAGGCATGAGCAACCACACTCAGCCCCAAGTGTACTTTCTTTCCTTTCCTGCTCTAAAGCTTGTAATAAACTTTCACTCCTGCTCTAAGACATGTCTCGGTTTCTCCTTCTGCCTTATGTGCCTCAGTCGAATTCTTTCGCTGAGGAGGCAAGAACTGAGGTTGCGGCAGACCCATACGGATTCGCTGCTGGTGACGCTCCTTGTATTAATTTTGTATTGCTGTTGTAACAGATGAACACAAACCTAGGGGCTTAAAGCAACAAACATTTATTACCTTATAATCCTGGAGGTCAGAAGTCCAACATGGGTCTCACCAGCATAAAATCAAGGGGTCAGCAGCGCTGCCCTCCTTTCTGGAGGCTCTGGGGAGAATTCGTTCCTTGTCTTTTCTGGCTCCTAGAGGCTGCCTGCACTCTTTGGCTTGTAATCTTTTCCTCTGTGTTCAAAGCCAGGAACACCTTTTCATGCTGCCTCTCTGGTTCTCCCTCTTCCAGTTACATTGGGTACTGCTGGATAATTCAGGATAATCTTTCCATTTTAAGGTCAGCTGATTAGCAATCTTAACTCCATCTGCCCCCTTAATTTCCCTTTGCCATGTAACCTAACATTTACAGGTTCCAGGAATTAGGAAGGGGGCATCTTTGGGGGCCATTATTGTGCCTACCACACTCATCCCTTTCAATTTTGTTTTTACATGCCATGGTATTTTTTTCTTTCTTTTTTGAGATGAAGTCTCACGATGTTGCCTAGGCCGGTCTCAAGCTCCAAGGCTCAAACCATCCTCCCACTTCAGCTTCCTCATTAGCTCAGACTGCAGGCACCTGTTACCTTGCTTTGGTGCCTTGTATTTTTGTTTTGTTTTTATTTTATTATTTTATTTTTTTGTTTGTTTTTGGTTTTGAAATGGAGTCTCACTCTGTCGCCCAGGCTGGAGTGCAGTGGTTCAATCTTAGCTCACTGCAACCTCTGCCTCCTAGGTTCAAGTGATTCTCCTGCCTCAGCCTCCCGAGTAGCTAGGATTACAGGCATGAGCCATCACACCCAGCTAATTTTTGTATTTTTAGTAGAGATGGGGTTTCACCATGTTGGTCAGGCTGGTCTGGAACTCCTGACCTCAGGTGATCTGCCTGCCTCGGCCTCCCAAAGTGTTGGGATTATAGGCGTGAGCCACGGCACCTGGCCTGTTTTGTTTTTTTGAGTCAAGATCTCACTCTGTCACCCAGGCTGGAGTACAGTGGCATAATCACGGCTTGCTGTAGCCTCAACTTCCCAGGCTCAAAGGATTCTCCCACCTCAGCCTTCCCGAGTAGCTGGGACTACAGGCATGTGCCACCAAGTCCAGCTAATTTTTTTATTTCTTGTAGAGACAAGAAATATAAGTTGGCTGGGCACAGTGTCTCACGCCTGTAATCCCAGCACTTTGGGAGGCCGAGGCAGGCAGATCATGAGGTCAGGAGATCGAGACCATCCTGGCTAACATGGTGAAACCCCGTCTCTACTAAAAATACAAAAAATTAGCCAGGTGTGGTGGCAGGCGCCTGTAGTCTTAGCTACTCAGGAGGTTGAGGCAGGAGAATGGCGTGAACCCAGGAGGCGGAGCTTGCAGTGAGCTGAGATTGTGCCACTGCACTCCAGCCTGGGCAACAGAGCGAGACTCTGTCTCAAAAAAAAAAAAAAAAAAAAAAGAAATATAAGTTTCATCACATTGTCCAGGCTGGTCTTGAACTCCTGGCCTCAAGTGATGCCCCTACCTCAGCCTCCAAAAGTGCTAGGATTACAGCCATGAGCCACCGTGCCTGGCCAGGATATAGTATATTTAATAAAATATATACCTATTAAAATTTTTCTGGCTGGGTATGGTGGGCTGTAATCCTAGCACTTCGGGAGGCCAGGGTAGGAGGATTGCTTGAGGCCACGAGTCTGACTACAAGATGGGTGACATAGTGAGAGGCCCCATCTCTATTAAAAAATATTTTTGCAACCTGGGCAGCATAAAGAGACCCCATCTCTACAAAAAATTTAAGTTAGCTGGGTGTGGTGGCATGCGCCTATGGTCCCAGCTACTCAAGAGGCTGAGGCAGGAGGATTGCTTGTGCCCAGGAGGTCAAGGCTGCAGTGAGCCGTGATCATTGCCGCAGCACTCCAGCCTGGGCTACAGAGCAATGCGCTGTCTCAAAAAAACCCCCAAAATTATGATTTAATGTATCTATATATTCTTTATACCTACATAGGTAGTAAACACAAACTTAAACGTAGGAATGAAAAAGCAAATTGAAGGAGCCATCTGGGTGGAGGGAGGGGAAAAAGGGAAGCGTACATGAGTACTTTATATTCATTATTTCCCAAGCTTAGTAATGGCTACATGAATATTTATATATTCATCTAATATTTTTGAATAGATTAAGTACTTATAACAACAGAAAAGGAAAAGTGAGAAATGTTTTCTAGGAATAAATGCAAGCCTCAGCAAAAGTTCAGAGGCATGAAATAGCAAGATACATACTTACATATATACTGATGATTCTCCAGCATGCCTGCGCTCTCTCCCAAACTCCACCATAACTTCCAAATCTTTGCTCACCTCTTCCTAACCTCGCCCCCTTAAGTCCAGCCTCAGCCCCCGCGCTGACATTTTCGCCAGATCAGCCCCCTTCCCCTTTAGGATAGGCTCTCCTCTCATTGCAAGGTGCGCCTCTTATCGTGGGTGGCTCAATCCATGCATGTATGCCTGTCCCCAAAGAACTGCAGACTCTGGGAAGGTTGGACTCCCAGCCCCAGGCTCAGGGCTCCGGTTCAGGCGGGGCCCCCGCCGTCGCGGCTCCGGCCAGCAGAGGGCGCTGCCGGGCAGGCCCAGGCCTGGAGTTGCGGGGACCCTGGCCTCCCGCCAACACGCGAGCTTTCCGGCTCACAATTGTCAAATCCTCTCATCTTTCCAAGACACCCTCACCACATAGACAGCGTCGATGTTCTGTAGCTGGTTTACTAAAGGGGCTTGACTTAGCAGGGAAAAGCACTGAGC
The DNA here is from genome assembly GCF_029281585.2 of Gorilla gorilla gorilla. Classification (NCBI taxonomy): domain Eukaryota; kingdom Metazoa; phylum Chordata; class Mammalia; order Primates; family Hominidae; genus Gorilla; species Gorilla gorilla. The sequence goes on along the minus strand of NC_073233.2, from coordinate 85,922,688 downwards.
CGATCTCTTTCTTTCCTGCTCCTGCCCTTGCGAACTGATTCTGTGGACTCCTTTTTTGCTGTTTCTGGGGGAAATCTCGGCAGATCACTCGCTTTTCTCGGAGTCCTCCCCGGTTTACTGTCAGGTAATTCCAGCTTGTGTCTAAGTGCAGGCCATTATTCTGGCAAACGCCCCCTCCTGAGGCTGCCTCTAACTGGGACACCTGCTGACTGGGGAGAGGACCGGCAGCCTCCCTGCGTCCTCACCCAGCTCTTCTGCTCCTCCTGCCCCTACGCAGGCTGCCTCGGACTCTTCCTGGGTGGGGTGGGGGAGAAGCGGTAGAGGCAGCAACGTCTGAGGAGGACCTGAGTACTCTGGGCTTTTGGGAGCACTTTGACGGGCGCTATGAAAACCCTCACATCTCTCCTCAGTAGTACCCTTATAAAGAGGGGCTGTCTCCCCCAGGGCTGCTTATGAAACTGCCTTTGCAAAAACTATGACAGTGAGAAAATTAGGGCCACAAAAGACATCTGATCTAACCAACCCTCATCTTGCCTTTAACCTCCAAACTGCCTTTGGTCACTCCTGGGTTTAGGCCAAGCTAACTTTGGAAGACATTTAGTTTATAGTTTAAATGATAGCAGCCCTTCTCCAAAACTCAACTGCCTTTGTAAAGCTAATGAGAGACCAACCAGGTCAGGAGGATGTTGAGCCTGAGTTCTGCTAAGGTGCAGACATAAACGATTGCCAACCATTATTCCAGAGGCAGAGGGAAGATATGCAACTTCCCCAATTACTCCTGCAGATAACATCACTATCGTAGAACCTAAGATTGGTACTTTGGGAGGCCAAGGCAGGCAATTGCTTGAGCTCAGGAGTTCAAGACCACTCTGGGCAACATGGCAAACCTTGTCTCTACAAAAAATACAAAAAAAATTAGCTGGGCGTGGTGGCATGTGTTGGTAGTCCCAGCTACTTGAGGGCGGAGGCAAGAGGATTGCTTGAGCCTGGGAGGTCAAGGCCGCAGTGGGCTGTGTTTGTGCCATTGCCCTCCAGCCTGGGTGACAAAGTGAGACCCTGTCTCAAAAAAAGATCTCAGGAGTTGGGTGAGTGGGCTTGAGCATTCACACCTACGAGGCAAAATGGCACAGCTTAACTTGTGTGTGACCTTCCTCTAGGAACACTTGACTGGTAAGAGAAAAATGCCTGAAATAAGCATGTGAACAACTTCAGTAAACATACTACACATGCGGGCCCCTCCCAAGTGCTGGCAGGCCACTGTGCATGTGGACAGCCCGCACCAAGGAAATATCAAGGGAGGGGAGGCGCAAAACCCCGGAAGCATGCCAAGGTATAAAGCCCCAAGTCCAATGTCAAACCGGACAAGGATCTCTCAAGTCACCTGCTTGGTCCTCTTCCAAGTGTACTTTACTTCCTTTTGTTCCTGCTCTAAAACTTTTTAATAAACTTTCACTCCTGCTCTAAAACTTGCCTTGGTCACTCCCTCTGCCTTATGCCCCTCCGACTAATTCCTTCCTCTGAGGAGGCAAGAATGGAGGTTACTACAGACCCATACAGATTCACTACTGCTAACAATTTGAGAAATAACTCATTCTCCTGTGCGGCATGGCTGGCCTTGTGGCAATTAAACTCTATCTTTATTACAATGCTGCGTGGTCTCAGTGAATTGGTTTTGTCTGTGCAGTGGGCGGAAGAACCTACTGGAGGTTATACTCACTTACTGCCCCTCAGCTACTACAACCCTCCTCACACCTCCAGTCTCATTCTGCCGGAGTCCCCTCACCCCTAGATAGAAGCTCTCTTCCACCAGGTCCTTTTCAGGAGGATTTTTCTGCGGGGTCCACATGTGGGTCACAGGAAGCACACAGCTGGCAGTGCAGCCCCTGCCTAGCAGCCCCTCCACACCCTGCTAGGTGCCAGGCAGATTCCAGACCCCAGAGTCTCCACCTCCAAGACTCCCCAGATAGTTCTCCTAAAGCCTCGCTCACCTGGTTAGAGGTGAGGGAGGGCAGCGCCCTCTACTCCCTGTTTTGGGGTGTGGGCTGGGGAACAGGCTGAGGGAGCACGTTGACAACTCTGTCCAGAGAAATTTCCCCTCCAGCTTCTGAGGATGTCGCCTGTCTTTGTGGTCAGGAAGTAGGTGAAGAGGTGGGTTTTAACTCTGTTCTCCCTTCTGGGGAATCCTAGGTGGGTGGTCCAGCCTCACTTTAGGATCAGCAACTCTGGCCTTGTTTCTGCCTTTGGGGCCTCAGCTGAAATTCTGAGGCTACTGGAAAGTCTTCATTTACATCGTATTAGTTTCCAGACTTTCCCTAAGAGCTATTCAGGGTGTCTGTCACCTCGAGCCAGAAGAGACCTCCTCAGAGGATCCACCCAAGACAAAGCTGCCATCAGTTCCCTGAGTGAAACCCTTCCTTCTCTGTCAGCTGCATGTGGGCTGCACCACTTTGCCTCACCTTCCACCAGAAGAATCCTGCCCCTGCTTCTCCACTTGACCAACACCTTTTGGTCTTGGAAGACCCGAGTCAAAATGTCACCTGTTCCAGGAGGCCTTCCCTGACACCCCACGAGCTGGTTCAGGGGGCCCCTCCACTGTGCTTGTGCCAGCCCTGTCACGAACGATTCTGTTGGCATTCCCTCTGTCTCAATCTATCCCCTCACTTGATTCTGAGCTCTTTGCAAGCAAGGATGGTATTTGTTTTATTGAGTATGTTTAATTGTTTCATACGAAAAGCACACACAGGCTGGGTGCAGTGGCTCACACCTGTCATCCTAGCACTACTAACCTACTTTTGGTTTATCTGAATACCTCATTCTTTTTTAGTGATGACAGTTATTCCATAGCAAGAGACATCATCATTTTATCTAACCATTCTAATGAATGGATATTGAGTGTATTCCTATTTTGTGGATAATACAAGCAACATTGCAACAAATATCTTACTACATAGTACACATGAGAGTATTTTGGTAGAAGAAAATGCCAGGGGTTGGGCTGCTGGAACATAGGGTGTGTGCATTTAAAAGTGTAACAGAGGCCAAGTGCGGTGGCTCACTCCTGTAATCCCAGCACTTTGGGAGGCCAAGGCAGGTGGATCACTTGTAATCCCAGCACTTTGGGAGGCCAAGGCAGGGATTACAGGTGTGAGCCACGGTGCCCAGCCCCTCTTCCCTTTTCTTTGTCAACCATGTGTGCAGTAAAGAAGCAGGCAACATGGCACCGGCCAGGTAGGGAAGTCATTTGCATAATGAAAAATTAGGGTGGGGTGGCCAGCTTCTTCGCAAGCTATATAAATGGCACACCGGGTCTGACCAATCTTTTGTGCCCTATGTAAATCAGACACCACCTCCTCAAACTCGTCTAGAAAACCCCATGCATTTCACCACAGAACCAGAAGACCCACTCCGGAGCCTTTCTCTCTGCAGGAGAGAGAACTTTTCCCTTTCTCTTGCCTATTAAACTTCTCTCTTAAACTCACTCCTTGTGTGAGTCCGTGACCTTGATCTCCTTGGCATGAGGCAATGAACCTCAGATATTTACCCCAGACAATGATGCTGCTTCAACACGAAGGTGGCCATGCCATGTAGGAGATGGAGTTATTACTCAAATCAATCTCGTTCAAAGCGCATAGGTTAGGGATTTTTCTTTTCTCTTTCTTCTATTTTTTTTCTTTCTTCTTTTTGAGATAGTCTCGCTCTGTTGCCTAGGCTGCAGTGTGGCGGTGGGATCTTGGCTCACTGCAACCTCCGCCTCCCAGGTTCAAGCAATTCTCGTGCCTCAGGCTCCTGAGTAGCTGGGACTATAGACATGTGCCACCACGCCTGGCTAATTCTTGTATTTTTAATAGAGATGGGTTTTCACCATGTTGACAAGGCTGATCTGGAATTCCTGACCTCAAGTGATCCACCCCACTTGGCCTCCCAAAGTGCTGGGATTACAGGAGTGAGCCACCGTGTCCAGCCATTATCATTTAAACTATGAACTAAATTTCTCCCAAAGTTAGCTTGGCATATGCCCAGGAATGAGCAAAGACAGTCAGCCTGTGACACCAGAAGCAAGATGGAGTCAGCCACTGTGATAATTTTGCGAAGGTGGTTTTTTTTACCAGGGGTCCTTGCTCACAGAGCTCCCAAGATGGTGGTGAGCCACTTCCAAGATGGTGGCAGGCCACTTCCAAGATGGTGGCAAGCCTTTCTTGGCCTCACGGATTCCAAGGAATGGAATCTTGGGCCATGCGGTGAGTGTTATAGCTCTATTAGAAGCTGTGGGTCACGGAAGAGAACCGTGGAACCCAGTGACTAGTGTTCAGCTCGATTAGGATGAACCCAGGCACTTAGCTGTGCAGGAACAATGGCAAGCCTTTAGCATGATTGTGAGTGGCAACGGGAGTCTCGCTGGATCAGGAGCACAGAGGACACCCTGCCAGATCCGGAGGGATGGGAGTCAGCAGTAAACAGCAGTGGTGGATGGTGAGCGAAAGCTCAGCTCGAGCCGTAACAAACATGGACCAGAAGAGTGCAGTTGCAAGATTTAATAGAGTGAAATAGCGTGAAAACAGAACTCCCATACAAAGGGAGGGGACCCAAAGGGGGTTGCCATTGCCGGCTCCAGTGCCTGGGTTTATATCCTGATCATTGTCCCTCCCACTGTGCTCTCAGGCAACAGATGATTGGCTATTTCTTTACCTCCTGTTGTTGCCTAATTAGCATTTTAGTGAGCTCTCCTTACTATCTGATTGGTCCCGTGTGAGCTAAGTTGTAAGCCCCGTGTTTAAAGGTGGAAGCGGTCACCTTCCCAGCTAGGCTTAGGGATTCTTAGTCGGCCTAGGAAATCCAGCTAGTCCAGTCTCTCAGTTTCATGCAGACTGGGTCTGCTGTGTTCTTGGGTCTCCAGCATCCAGCCCTGAGCCCACCCACACACAGTAGGTTTGCTCCCTGCAGCAACATCATAAACTCCAGTGCCCCTACCTACATCCTGCTGCCACTGCGCCAGTGCTGCCCTGGTGAGTCATCAGACCCAGTGTGCTGGCCCCTGGGGGTGATAGAGCCTCTAATGGAAGCTTGACAGACTGTGTGTCTCCCAATCCTTGAAGCCCAGAGTGCCTGGGTCAACCTGGCTTACCAGGCAGCTCCCACTTCGGAGATCTGTTAGCTTTGTCCTTTGTAAGAGGCAAAATCACCTTCCATTCAAATTAAGTCCTAGTGGCCAGGCGCGGTGGCTCACGCCTATAATCCCAGCACTTCGGGAGGTTGAGGCGGGCGGGTCACCTGAGGTCAGGAGTTGGAGACCAGCTTGGCCAACATGGTGAAACCCCATTTCTACTAAAAATACAAAAATCAGCCGGGCGTGGTGATGCGTACCTGTAATCCTAGCTACTGGGAGGCTGAGGCAGAAGAATTGCTTGAACCCGGAAGGCGGAGGTTGCAGTGAGCCAAGATCGTGCCATTGCACTCCAGACTGGGGGCCAAGAGTGAAACTCTGTCTCAAAAAAAAATAAAAATAAAATAAAAAATCAAGGCCTAGCAAGGAGAATGTTGGTTGCCTTCTCTCCCTGGGGAAGGGATGACTCACAGAACAGGAGTGGTGGATGGAGGACAGACAGCCACCGAAGAGACGGAGAAAAGACACAGAAATGAGGCTGGATTCCAGGGGGAGAAAATTAAAAGGTGCAGAAAGAAGGCAAAAGAGGAAGAAAACAGCAGAGAGACACACAAAGAGAAAAGAACCAGAGAGAAAGAGGAGCAGAGTTAAAGAGAGAAGAGACACAGGAAGAAGTGGAGGGAGAAAGAGGAAACAGAAAGGAAAAAAAGAATAAAGAAAGAAAGAAAAGAGACAGGGAAGAGAGAAGGAGAAGACAGGAGAAAGGAAAAAGAACATGGAGCAGGAAGTGAGTTTCTGAGGGTACTTTGAATCAGCCAGAAAAAATGCCCGTACTTTAGATTCCAGGAAGACATGACACGGGAAACGGGGGCAGCCTTGGCTTGGTTCTCAGCTCCTGGCCAGCAGCCAGCTCTGGTTTCAGCCCTTGCCTGCAGCCCCAGAAGTCTGTTGGAGGTCAGACTCCGAACATGGGGCAAAAACATAAACAGGGCAGCCACACTCTGTGTGCCTGGATGGTGGGCACAGCTTTCTTAGTAATTTGGAAACACTGAATAAGAGCTCAAAAAAGTGCCTACTCCTTGCACAGTGCCTTAGCTATCAAGGATGCTCACTGCAGCACTGTCATAGTAGAGAAAGAGAGAAAAAATACAGAAGGAAGGAGAGAAGAAAGAAGTAAAATGTGGCTTAGTAGATTTATGATACATTCATACAACACAATGCTCTGTCGCCATTTTAAAAAGTGGTACAGAGGAGCCCTTCATATGGGGGAAATCGTCACGATACCAGATGGAAAAAATGAGTACACTTTTTTTTTTTTTGAGACAGGGCCTCACTCTGTCTCCCAGACTGGCTCACTGCAGCCTCAACCACCTGGGCTCAAGTGATCCTCCCACCTCGGTCTCCTGATTAACTGGGGCTACAGACACATATCAACATGCCTAGCTATTTTTTTTTCTTTTGTAGAGACAAAGTTTCACCATGTTGCCCCAGGCTCATACATGTTTAAATAAATGTTTTCTTTTTTTTTTTTTCTTTTTGAGACAGAGTCTTGCTCTGTCACCCAAGCTGGAGTACAGTGGTGAGATCATGGCTCACTGCAGCCTCAACTACTGGGGCTCAAGCAATCCTCCCACCTCAGCCTCCTGAGAAGCTGGGATTACAGGAGCACACCACCACACCTGGCTAATTTTTTTTTTTTTTTTTTGTATTTTTTGTAGAGATGGGATCTCTCCACGTTTTCCAGGCTGGTCTTGAACTCCTGGGCTCAAGCGGTCTGCCTGCCTCGGCCTCTCAAAGTGCTGGGATTACAGGCATGAACTGCCGCACCTGGCCTGGTTAAATAAATATTTTAAATGGCATTATTCAAGTTCTGTTAGTGGATGTATATGTAGTAGGGGTGGCACCAACCCTGTCCCAGTTCAAGGTCCTCTTGAAATTCAGTTCAGCCCAACCCTGTGGTCATAGACAGCTGTTTTTTTTTTTTTTTGGTAATCTAAAGTCCAGACTCTACTCCTTCCCTCCTAGCCCCATATTCTCCCTTCTGGGGAAATTCCCATGAGTTTTAGGCAGGGCGCCAATTCCTGGCCCTTGCTCCCACTATGGAATCCCTTGCAAGAGATGGGATTCTTTTGCTGGCAGCCCCTGGTACATCCGGGCCTGACCGTGACCACAGCAGCAGTAGCCATCCAGTTCTGCAGTGTGGCTCCAGTCAGGCTCCTGGCCTGGGCCCTCTGAACTCCTGGTCCTCGTCCTTTGTGAACACTGATAGTCTTCTAAGAAATTCTCTTTCTGTTTCAGGGGGTGACATTGGCCTCTGTTGCTTGTCCCCAGGATCCCTGTCTGACACCCCTGCTGTGTTTGCTGTGGGGAGTTCTGCTGCCACCACCCATTAGGTATGCAGGTCGCCCCCTTCTCTTGGGTCCAGGTGTCTGGGCTGTGTGAGATGGTGGAGAAGCTGTTCACTTGGGGTAACCAGCTGGGGCCTACGCACTTGGGCTGGGGAGCCAGTGAGCGGGGATCCGGATGGGGTGCGGTTGATTCCTCTCCAGGAACCCAAGGAGGACAAGTTGGGAGAGGTCCTGGGTCCAGGCCATGGGAGATGCCCTTCTGAGTGACAGTGGACAGTTGGTAAACAATAATTGTTTGCATGTGGTCCTGGGCACCAGAAAATTGGCCCTGCAGGCCAGAGGCCATCAGCATGGCCTGAGAAAGAGGTTTGGGGTAAGAATAGGGAAAGGATCCGAGAACCTCTCACTCGAACTGGACCATGGAAAGGCCTATGGGGCTTCAAAAGATGTCTCAGAGAAGGCAGGAGGAGCTGTCCACCAGGAACAGGACACCCGAGGTCCCAAGACTTGGGACGCTGCCCATGTTGGCTACTTCGTTCTGTCCTGTCTTTGCTGGCCGATTTTCAGTCAGAAACCCTTACATGGGAAGGGCCTCTGGATATGTTTGGGGAAGTAGAGAGAAAGGATGGTGTGGGGGGCAGAGTGCCTTAATCCATGCTGGTCTGGTGGGGAAGCCTGGGGCAAGAGTCAGGTAGCACTGATTTTTTTTTTTTTTTTTTGGTCAACTTTTTATTGAAATGTAACTTACACACAGAGGAATGCACCTAAGTTAATATTCACAAAGTGAGCACACTTGTGGAACCAGTACCTAGCTCAAGAAAAAGAACTTTATTCAGCATCCCAGAAGCCTCCCATTAGGGAGGCAATGATTTTATTTATTTATTTATTTTTGAAACAGGGTCTCACTCTTGTTGACTAGGCTGGAGTGCAGTGGCGCGATCTTGGCTCACTGCAACCTCTGCCTCCCGGGTTCAAGCGATTGTCGTGCCTCTCCCGAGCAGCTGGGATTACAGGCGCCCACCACCACACCCGGCTAATTTTTGTGTTTTTAGTAGAGACGGGGTTTCACCATTTTGGCCAGGCTGGCTGGAGGCAGTGATTTTAAAGTGGAACATGGGCAGGGTCTGAAAGCAAAGGGAGGAGGTAGGAAAAGGTCCTCCCATGTGCCAGCCTGGGCTGAGTATAGTTCTGGGGGCTCAGCAGGAGGTCCCTTCTTTATTGGCACCAGCTGGTGAACTGGCCTCCTCGCAGGGCTCAGGGGTGCACCAGTCCCTGGTGCTCAGGGCCTTGGAGCTGGCCCTTGGGAGCTTGGAGAGCAAGTTATCAGCCATAAGTAGCCCTGCAAAGAGAGCCCAGAAACAGTGTTTGTGGAGGTCACAGAATGGGTGGAGCTGGGCCTAGAGCCTGAGGTCAAACAGGGAAGAGGATGTGTCCTGGCTGGGCTGGGAGGGCGTGTGCCCACGAGGTCTGGGAGTGGCTGGCCCCGGGGGAGTGGTTGTAGCAGACACTATTTGCTCCCCAGTTTCTGTTTGTCCAGGAATGATTCACATGAGTTTTACTGATTGGCCCCTCTGTCTCTCATCCTGTGGTGGACACCTGAGTAGGGGACAGAGGGCACCATGGAATGAGCACAGCTGTGGCTCAGAGGGACCTGGTTTTGAACACTGGCTCATGGTTCCGTGACTTTGGGAAAGTCATATTCCTTCTTTGGCCTTGGTTTCCTCATTAGCAAAATGGGACAACAGCATGTACTTCCTAAGACAAACTGTGTAAAATGCCTGGCATTGGGCAGGCACTTAATACATGTCTGTTCCTTTCCTTTGCCATGTTTTCACTTAGCAGCGATTTATCTGGGGCCTAGCATGTAGCAGCCACATGTGCTCAGCACCAGGATCACAGTGGTGAACAAAACCACAGATGTGGAGACTGGCTGCCCTCATGGAGCTTGGGACAGACATTCAGTAAACAAAGGCATGTTCTGAAGGAAAAGCAATGTCTTACTAAAAAGAATCATTGATGACAGCCTTCAAATAGAGTGGTCACGGAAGGCCTCTTGGGAAAGGTAACATTTAAGCTGAGATCTAAAGTATGAGAATGAGCCAGGCATTTGGGAAAGCAGTGCCCAGAGGAGGCTAAAGGACACAGGCTTTACAGCCAGATGTATATGGGTTTTGAATCCTGTTTCCTCTATTTATTTAGCTGTGGGACTTTAGGTGAGTGTCTTCACCTCTCTGGGCCTTGGTTTTATCTTTTGTGAAATGTGGCTAAAAATACCCACTTTATAGAATTGTGAGGATGAAACTCAATCGTGCATACAAAGTACCCTGCGTGGAGTCTGGCACATGGTGAGCACCTGTGAAAATCAGCTCCCCTCTTGTCCCAGTTTGAGACTGTCAAGTGTACAGCATAGACACAATGCATGCACATGTGTGCACACACATTCACACTCACACTTGAGACACATATAGATATGCAGGCAGAACATAGATAGTTCTCTCAAGCTGGGTATTTCAGGAGACTTTCATAAAGGGACTCTTTTGTTTTTTTTTTGAGACAGTCTCATTCTGTCATGCAGGCTGGAGTGCAGTGGTGCAATCTCTGCTCAATGCAACCTCCTCCTCCTGGGTTCAAGTGATTCTCCTGCCTCAGCCTCCCAAGTAGCTGGGACTACAGGCACCCATCACCACACCCAGCAAATTTTTGTATTTTAGTAGAGACGGGGTTTCGCCATGTTGGCCAGGCTGGTCTCAAACTCCTGACCTCAAGTGATCCGCCTCCTTTGACCTCCCAAAGTGCTGGGATTACAGGCGTGAGCCACTGTGCCCGGCCATGAAGGGACATTTTTTTTTTTTTTTTTTTGAGATGGAGTCTCGCTCTGTTGCCCAGGCTAGAGTGTGGTGGCACAATCTCAGCTCACTGCAACCTCTGCCTCCTGCATTCAAATGATTCTCCTGCCTCAGCCTACCAAGTAGTTGGGATTACAGGTGCGCACCACAATGGCCAGCTAATTTTTTGTATTTTTAGTAGAGAAAGGGTTTCACCGTGATGGCCGAGCTGGTTTCGAACTCCTGACCTCAAGTGATCCACCTGCCTCGGCCCCCCAAAGTGCTAGGATTACAGGCGTGAGCCACCGCGCCTGGCCCATAAAGGGACTCTTTACAAACAGTCCCTTTGGCAGGGTTCGGGGAGAGTAACAAGTGATAGTGCAGACCCTGAGGGTTAGTAACAGGGTGAGGAAGGGGGCAGTTAGCAGAACTGAGATGATAGCTGTGTGGAGACAGCTATCACGGGCTGGGACCTTCAGAAGAGGGATGCAGCCAATGTATAGGAACTCGACAGGGAGAGGGCCCGGGAAGAAATATTCTGGCTTCTGCCTCCTCTTGCCTCTGATCTCCCGCTAAGCTCCCATTGGCCAAACTCAGTTGGAAGCCAGGGTGCATGGAAGCCTGTGGATGCACCCCATAAGGATCAGCCTCCCAGAGTAGAAAAGGCTGGGGTGGATCTGGAGAGACAGGTAGAAGAGTTACAGCATGCTCTCCACTCCCACTGGCCTCTTTAGAATGCCAGAAGTGACAGATATACCCATTGTAAAGTGGTGTAAGTCAAAAAGGAAAACCCTCGGTCACCTAACTGGAAACTCCAGGGGTAGGGCCTTAGGCAGAGCTTCATCAGTGCTCAAATGATAGCCAGCAATCAGGTTCTCATCAACTCTTAGTTCTATGTTCCTTTGTAGGTTAACTTCAATCTCAGGCTACATATGGTGGCAAGATGGTGGCAGTAGAGAGTAAAGAAGGGGGTGGCCCCCGAAGCAAAGCCGTGGTTCTTTACAAAGGAGAGTGAATAAAAGCAGGGTGGAAATGTTACACATGTTCACTACAGTTTACCTCGGAGAGCTCATGGCCCATAAACTCAGGCGAGAGGGATTGAGATCACTGAGGCCATGGTGAGCAGGGTCCCCTGCTTGGCTATAGTCTGTTTGGGGATGACTCAGACTGTCTTGAAAACACGTGGGCTGTCCGTTCCCACCTCTGCACTGAAGGGACCTGCAAGATTACTTAGCCCAGCAAAAAGATGAGATTTGTACAAGACCATGTAGTTAATATCAAGGCCAGGACTTGAACCCAGGTCACACAATCTGTCCTCTACACATGACTTGAAAAAAAGAAAGAAAGAAAGAAACACCCATACAGAGTGTTTGGGTGAAAAACAGAGAGAGGAGAGAGGCAGAGAGAGAGAGAGAGAGAAAGATTAAGACAGTATAAAATAATATACAATGAAAAGTAATTTTCCTCCAGGCACAGTGGCTCACGCCTGTAATTCCAGCATTTTGGAAAGCCAGTGAGAATTGCTTGAGCCCAGGAGTTCAGCCTGGGCAACACAGGAAGTTCTCGTCTCTACAAAAAATTTAAAAACTAGCCAGGCATGGTGCTGTGCACCTGTAGTTCCAGCTACTCAGGAGGCTGAGGTCGGGGGATCTCTTGAGTCCAGGAGGTTGAGGCTGTGGTGAACTGTGATTGTGGCACCCCTGAACTCCAGCCTGGGTGACAGAGTGAGACCCTGTCTCAAAAAAATAAATAAATAAAAGAGCTGGGTGTGGCATCCACTGCACTCCAGCCTGGGTGACAGAGCAAGACCCTGTTTCAGAAACAAAAAAGTAATTTTTGTCCCATGATGTATTCCTGGTCCTCTTTCCAGAGGTAATGATGACTAAGTCTCCTTTATATCCTTCCAGAAATTACCGTTGCAAATGCAATGGTGTGCATATATGTATTATATATAATGTGTGTATATATATATATACACATACACACACACTATTATTGTCTTTGTTATCTTTTTTTTTTTTTGAGATGGAGTCTTACTCTGTCGCCCAAGCTGTAGTGCAGTGGTGTGATCTCGGCTCATTGCAACCTCTACCTCTGGTTCGAGCAATCCTCGTGCCTCAGCCTCCCAAGTAGCTAGGATTACAGGCGTGTGCCACAACACCTGGCTAATTTTTTTTTTTTTTTTTTTGAGAAGGAGTCTCGCTCTGTTGCCCAGGCTGGAGTACAGTGGTACAATCTCAGCTCACTGCAACCTCTGCCTCCTGGGTTCAAGTGATTCTCCTGCCTCAGCTTCCTGAGTAGCTGGGACTACAGGTGCCTGCCACCATGCCCGGCTAATTTTTGTATTTTTAGTAGAGACAGGGTTTCACCATGTTGGCCAGGCTGGTCTTGAACTCCTGACCTGAAGTGATCTGCCCTCCTCGGCCTCCCAAAGTGCTGGGATTACAGGCGTGAGCCACCGTGCCCTGCCCCTGTCTTTGTTATCTTGGTGACCTTCCTATATTAGCCACAGATATTCACCTCATTTTCAATAATAGAAGAGTGTTCTCCTATATGGATATATTCTTATTTAACCAGTCCCCAAATGATGGACATTTAGGCTGCTTCTGGTCTTTTGCTTTTGCAAACAATGATGCAACGAACATTCTTGTGCACATAGCGTCTTTGCACGTGTGTGCTCTAGGGGCTAATCCTAAGAAAGGAAATGGTACCTCATGCCTTTCAAGGGCTTATGCTGACACCACTTATGCTAGAAAGAACAAAGACTGATAGAGTTGGAAGGGATCTTAACCATAATCAAGCCCAACTGTTCCCTCCTTATTTTGCAGATGAGGACACTGAGGCCCCAGGTCTGACAGCAGCCTAGTGGTAGATTTGAAGTAGACTATGGTTGGGCATCATGGGATAGGCCTGTAATCTGAACACTTTGGGAGCCTAAGGTGGGAGGATGATTTCAACCTAGGAGTTTGAGACCAGCTTGGGCAACATAGTGAGACCCCCAGCTCTATAAAAAAAATTTAAAAATTAGCTGGGCATGGTGCTGTACCTGTTGGGGGTGACATGGTTGAGCCTGAGAGGTTGAGGCTGCATTAAGCCATCTTTGCACCACTGTACTCCAGACTGGGTGACAAATTGAGATGCTGTCTCAAAAAAAAAAAAAAAAAAAAAAGAGAAGTAGATCACTTTATGTTCTCCCAGAGAAGATGTGGAGGAAAGAGGGCAAGGCTGGGAGTAGGGCAGTACTGGCCTTGTGTCCTGGCCTGGAAGGGCAGGGTGTGGACAACAGAGCAGTTCCTGAAGCCAGACTGCCTGGATTTGAATCGTGGTTTAGCAAAATAGGCTTTCTAAGCTTCAATTTCATCACCTGGAAAATGGGGGTGGTTTTAATCTTCCTTTAGTCTTCCTTATAGGGTTGTTGTGAAGATTAAATGAGATAATGCCTGTGAAACAAAGGTTACCTTTTACTACCATTTCCTAGCCTGGGCATCTTGACTCCTGTGCCTTGCAAGAGGCATTTTTGGGGTTAAAAGGCCCAAGAGCTGGTGAACTAGGGAAATGCCTGGCTTCCAGCCAGGCTCTCTGTTCTTCCAGTCAAGGCTGAAACTGAGCAGGTTCTAACCTTATCCAGAAGCTCTGGCTGCCTGCTCCCTCCAGAAAGGAGCTTGCTGGGGCTGGGACCCAATCAAGTGGAGTGGTTTGAAGGAAGCCCAGCCATACTTCCTCCCTGTGCCTCCATGTGCCTGGCACTGACGGTACAGGGCCTCCCAGATTCCTCCCAGAAATGGTAGGGGCATCACAACTCCCATTTTTGAACTGAAGAATATGAGGCTCCCAGAGTTCAGGGGACTTTCTTCTAAATAAAGAATTCCCTGGGTGGAGTGGGGGACTTCCCAAAGGGAAGGAGGACACATTGGTTCACCATTATCTGTGAGCCACCATTATCTGTGATCCACCATTACCTATGGGCTCTTTAGCATGTCTATCCATATCTATAGTTTCTTCCACTTTCTTCTCAGAGCACTGGTCACACTGTGAAACCAGATATTCATTTCTGTGGTTATTCAATTACAGCTGACAATGGGCCCCATGAGGTTAGCTCTTGTCCCCTGGTTCACTACTCTTTCCCCAGTGCCTGGTGCCATGATTGACACACAGTAGGCAAATATGTGTTCCTCCTCTCTAAAAAGGGATTATGGGCTGGGTGCTGTGGCTCACGCCTATAATCCCAGCACTTTGAGAGGCCGAGGTGGGCAGACCGCTAGAGATCAGGAGTTTGAGACCAACCTGGCCAACATGGTGAAACCCCATCTCTACTAAAAAAAAAAAAATACAAAAATTAGCCAGGCATGATGGCTGGTGCCTGTAATCCCAGCTACTCGAGAGGCTGAGGCAGGAGAATTGCTTGAACTCTGGAGGCGGAGGTTGCAGTGAGCCGAGATCACACCACTGCACTGCAGCCTGGGCAACAGAGCAAGACCCTGTCTCAAAAAAAATAAAATAAATTTAAAAAAAACCACAAATAAATAAAAAGAGATTGCAGGCATGGTGGCTCACACCTGTAATCTCAGTACTTTGGGAGGCCAAGGTAGAAAGATTGCTTGAGCTCAGGGGTTTGAGACCAGTCTGGGCAACATAGTGAGACACCATCTCTACAAAAAAGTAAAAAAAATTAGCTGGGCGTTAGTGGTAATCCCAGCTACTTGGGAGGCTGAGGCAGAAGTGTTGCTTGATTCCAGGATGTCGAGTCTTCAGTTAGCTATGTTAGTGACACTGCACTCCAGCCTAGAGTCTGGGTGACAGAGTGAGATTCTGTCTCAAAAAAAAAAAAAAAAACCCCATTACTTGCTATCAGCGTTATTCTGAAGAGTCAATGGGATAAAGCTCTCCAAAGTGCCTGGCACAGTCAGGTCAATCTGATGTAGTCCTGGACCATTCTCTACAGACTTGCATATTTCTCAAGCAGGTATGGAGCAGAGGGAGGGGAAGAGGGTCCTTGTGGGTTGGCAGGGGTCTCCCTCTCTGCAGGACTCACAAAGGGAGCCTTGTATGGGAGCGGGTGGACAGGATGCCTCGTGGCACAGCTGAGCCCCAGGCTGCCAAGCCTGGGCTGGGTTAGGCTGGGCACTCTGCCACAAGCAGCCTTCTGAGGGCCCTTTCATCTGAGTCCCAGCTGCCATTTGGCTGGCTGGCCTAAAGCCCAGCCGCCTGGAGGGGAGAGGGGCTGGCCGCATTGTCTCCTGAAGAACAGAGGGGAGTGAGTGAGGGGAGGGCAGAAGGAAGCAGTGCTTGCTCTTGGAGTCAGGCCAAAGGGAAACAAGATACAATGATAGGCAATAGCAAGGGGCTGTTTGAATTCTTTTGTTGCCATAGCATCAAGCAAGCCAGGATCACAGAGACCATCTCAGAAAATACACAAACCCCCACCATATTATAGGTGGAGAACTGAGGCCCAGAGAGGGGCAGGGACGTGTCTAAGGTGGTACTGCAAACTGGTGGCAGAGCCGAAACTAGAGCCCTGCTCTCTCGTCTCCTGGCCTGACTGACTCAAAGAGGTGCTTCATCTCTGGGAGGCTTGGGGTCCTCATATAGAAAATGGAGGTGCTAATGCCTATTTTGAACTGCCAGGGTCAAATGTGCTAATGTCACTGGAAAACTGAATTTTTTTCCTACTTTGCATTGGTGGCAAAGAAAGAACACGCAATTGGGGTGGTAGGGGGGGGAAGAAGCAAGCAGGTTTTATATCCCTGTCCAGGAATGGAGACAGAGAGAGCTCTTGCTCTAAAGAAATTTTCTCACAGAAAGGCCAGGCACGATGGCTCACACCTGTAATCCCAGCACTTTGGGAGGCTGAGGCAGGTGGATCATGAGGTCAGGAGATCGAGACCATCCTGGCTAACACGGTGAAACCCTGTCTCTACTAAAAAATACAAAAAAAAATTAGCCAGGCATGGTGGTGGGCACCTGTAGTCCCAGCTACTTGGGAGGCTGAGGCATGAGAATGGTGTGAACCTGGGAGGTGGAGCTTGCAGTGAGCCGAGATTGCGCCACTGCACTCCAGCCTGGGGGACAGAGCGAGACTCCATCTCAAAAAAAAAAAAAAAAAAAAAAAAAAGTCTTGTCTGAGATTCCTTGTGGCACTGAGTTCCATCAAAACCTATTAAAAAACCCTAGTAAAAATAATTATTCTGGCTGAACTTTATGCAAATAATCAGGTCAACCATAAGACTAAAGTTTATTTTGCAAACAACTCAGTCCTATCATAATCTCTTTTTGACAAAAGTGAGAACAGGAGAGAGAAAAATTAAGTTTCAAAACTTATCATACACTTGACATTACATTCCAGTTTCATTAGTTGTTTTTAAGTTTTTCCCCACATTTTAAATTAACCCTGCTTATTCATGTGAACCAACCAGTGACCTCTGGCTAAAAACAGAAAATCTGGATCAATATACTAGTTCTGGGGAATTACCCTGCAAATCCTGTCAGGTGACAGCAGTAAATAGGGTGCCCATAACCGGGAGGTTTCTTCGTTTGGTAAAATAAGACCAAGGGAGCTAACCAAAGCCAAGCTCCATGCACCCAAATCTTAGCAGGCGTAACTATAGTCACTAGTTATCTGGGCGTGTCAGCGACTTCAGGATTTCTAAGCCATCCTTACCCCCTTGTTTTGTTTTTATACATCTCTTTTTTTTTTGGAGACGGAGTCTTGCTCTGTTGCTCAGGCTGGACTGCAGTGGCGTGGTCTTCGCTCACTGCAACCTCCTCCTCCGGGGTTCAAGCGATTCTCATGCCTAAGCCTCCCCAGTAGCTAGGATTACAGGCATGCACCACCATGCCCAGCTAATTTTTGTATTTTTAGTAGAGATGGGGTTTCACCATATTGGTCAGGCTGGTCTCGAACTCCTGACCTGAAGTGATCTGCCCACCTCGGCCTCCCAAAGTGCTGAGCCACTGTGCCTGACCTCATTTTTATGCATGTCTTTTAATAACCCGGTTTGTCTCTTCTCGCCTCCCAGGATCAAGTGATCCTTTTACTTTACCCTCCCAAATAGCTGTGACTACACACGTGTGCCACCATACCCAGTTAATTTTTGTATTGTCTGCAGAGATGGGGTTTTGCCATGTTTCCCAGGCTAGTCTCAAACTCCTGGGCTCAACTGATCTGCTGATCTCGGTCTTTCAAAGTGCTGCGATCACAGGTGTGAGTCACCATGCCTGGCTCCACATGATATACTTGTCACATCCCCTCAGGATGCTATTTATTTATTTTTTTTTGAGATGGACACTTGCTCTATTGCCAAAGCTGGAATGCAGTGGTGTGATCTGGGCTCACTACAACCTCCGCCTCCCGGATTCAAGCAATTCTCCTGCTTCAGCCTCCCGAGTAGCTGGAACTATAGGCGCATGCCACCATGCCCGGCTAATTTTTGTATTTTTAGTAGATATGGGGTTTCACTATGCTGGCCAGGCTGTTATTGAACTCTTGACCTCATGATCCACCTGCCTCAGCCTCCCAAAGTGTTGGGATTACGGGCGTGAGCCACTGCTCCTGGCCCCTTAGGATGCTCTTGACTGTGACAGTTTCTCAGATTTTTCCTCTTTTGGGTGACCTTGATAGTTTTGAGGAGTACTGGTCAGTTATATTATAGGATGTCCCTCTATTGAAATTTCTCTGATGTTTTTCTCATGATTGAA
Organism: Gorilla gorilla gorilla; assembly: GCF_029281585.2. NCBI lineage: Eukaryota > Metazoa > Chordata > Mammalia > Primates > Hominidae > Gorilla > Gorilla gorilla. The sequence goes on along the minus strand of NC_073233.2, from coordinate 85,904,719 downwards.
CTGAGGTTATGAGTTTTGGGGAGGAAGATCATTTTCCTCACATCACATCAAGGGTATATACTCGGTACTATAAACAAAAAATGAAAGTCTCAGCCCCCCAACCATCTGAATGGACCCCTCCTTCTGGCCAAGGGCATTCCAAAGCTAACCTGAAAAACTAGTTCAGGCCATGACTGGAAGGAGGTCACACATGCCTCATTATACCCTTCCCCCTTTTGGAATTCAGGCACAGCTGACCAGTATTACCATCAAAACAGAGACCTTAAGACTGACAGAACAGTCTGTCAGTCATGCGCAAAGTCTGTCAGTCTTTAAGTCTGATAAGAAATATTTGCAATCTATTCTCTCTGAAACCTGCTACCTGGAGGCTTCATCTGCATGATAAAACCTTGGTCTACGCAACCCTTTATAGTAACCCAGACATCCCTTTCTATTGATCTCAGGTCTTTAGATAATAACCCATTGGCAAGCAGAAAATCCTTGCTTTTTTATTTTTATTTTTTAAAAGTAGAGACAGGGTCTGGCTGGGAGTGGTGGCTCACGCCTGTAATCCTAGCACTTTGGGAGGCCGAGCCAGGCAGATCACAAGGTCAGGAGATCGAGACCATCCTGGCCAACATGGTGAAACCCCGTCTCTACTAAAAATACAAAAATTAGCTGGTTGTGGTGGTACATGCCTGTAATCCCAGCTACTCGGGAGGCTGAGGCAGGAGAATTGCTTGAACTTGGGAGGCAGAGGTTGTAGTGAGCCGAGGTTGCACCGCTGCACTTCAGCCTGGTGACAGAGCGAGACTCTGCCTCAAAAAAAAAAAAAAAAATAGGGACGGGGTCTTGCTATGCTGCCCAGGTTGGTCCCCAGCTCCTGGGCTCAAGCTATCTGCCTACCTTAGCCTCCCAAAGTGCTGCGATTACAGGCATGAGTTTCCACGCCTCAGAATCAGAAAATCGTTGAATCTGCTTATGACCTGGAAGCCCCCACAACTCCTTCCAGCTGTCCAGTCTTTTTGGACCTAACCAATGTGCATCATACATGTATTAACTGGTATCTTCAATTTTATTATATTTTAATTAATTAATTAATTAATTACTTTTTTTTTGAGATGGATTCTCGCTCTGTTGCCCAGGCTAGAGTGCAGTGTCATAATCTCGGCTCACTGCAACCTCCACCTCCCAGGTTCAAGCAATTCTCCTGCCTCAGCCTCCTGAGTAGCTGGGACTACAGGCGCACGCCACCACGCCAGCTAATTTTTTGTACTTTTAGTAGAATTGGGGTTTTACCATGTTGGCCAGGCTAGTGCCAAACTCCTGACCTCAAATGATCTGCCCACCTTGGCCTCTCAAAGTGCTGGGATTACAGGCGTGAGCCACTACACCTGGCCTTATATATTTATTTACAATCTCTAGTCCAACAGAGATATATATTTTTTGAAACAGGATCTCATTCCACTGCCCAAGCTGGGGTGCAGTGGTGTGATCATAGGTGACTACAGCCCTGACCTCCTAGGCTCAAGAGATCCTCTTGCCTCAGCCTCCCAAGTAGCTGAGACTACAGGCACATGTCACCATGCCCGACTAAGTTTTGTATTTTTTGCAGACATAGGGACTCACCATGTTGCCCAGGCTGGACTTGAACTCCTGGGGTCAAGTGATCCTCCCATCTTGGCCTCCCAGATCCACTCCCTTGGGATTATAGACTGAGCCACTGATGCCTAGCCAATTGATGTCTTTTCTTTTCTTTTCTTTTCTTTTCTTTTTTTTTTTTTTTTGAGATGGAGGCTCACTCTATCTTCCAGGCTGGAGTGCAATGGTGCGATCTCAGCTCACTGCAACCTCTGCCTCCCGGGTTCAAGTGATTTTCCTGCCTCAGCCTCCTTAGTAGCCGTAGCCGGGGATACAGGCACGCACCACCATGCCCGGCTAATTTTTACCTTTTTAGTAGAGATAGGGTTTCACCATGTTGGCCAGGCTGGTCTCAAATTCCTGACTTCAAATGATCCACCTGCCTTGGCCTCCCAAAGTGGTGAGATTACAGGCGTGAGCCACCATGCGTGGCCCTAGTGTCTTATGTCTCCTTGAATATATAAAACCAAGTTGTAGCCTGACCACCTTGGGCACATGACCTGAGGACATCCTGAGGTTGTATCGTGGGCATGTTCTTAACCTTGGCAAAATAAACTTTTAAATTGGTTGAGACTTGTCTCAGATACTGTTTGGTTTACAGCAAGCACATACTGTCATCATGGTCGATAACTGTTGGCAACTGACTTTGGTCACCTGGCTGGAGTAGTATTGATCAGTTTCCCCAATGTAAAGTTTCTTCTCTTTTTCCTCCTTCCTATATTGTACTCGTTGGAAGAAGTCATGGTGCATAGCCCACACTTAAGGAGTGGGAAATTATGCTCCCTCTCCTTTAGAGTTATATTTTAACTCTAGGAAAACAACCCCACAAAACAGATACCTAACTCTTTTCACCAATGGGCATGCTTTGTACTCCAAGCAGCTGCCCTGGGCTGGCTAAATAGTCTACACAGGCCACTGTTATAGTAAATTAAAATGGAGATAAGGCCTGAAGAATCCCTGGCTAGACAATGCTAGTTAGGCCTCATAAGGGAACTCAGCCTTGCTGGATTTGCAAACATAAGCAAAACTTAACTTGGGTCAATGTGGTGGTTAATACTGACTGTCAACTTGATTGGATTGAAGGACACAAAGTATTGATCCTGGGTGTGCCTGTGAGGGTGTTCCCAATGGAAATTAACATTTGAGTCAGTGGTCTGGGAAAGGATGGCCCACCCTTAATCTGGGTGGGCACAATCTAATCAGCTGCCAGCATGGCTAGAACATAAAGCAGGCAGAAAAATGTGAAAAGAGAGACTGGCCTAGCCTCCCAGCCTACATCTTTTTCCCGTGCTGGATGCTTCCTGCCCTCAAACATCAGACTCCAAGTTCTTCATTTTTGGAACTCGGACTGGCTCTCCTTGCTTCTCAGCCTGCCAATGGCCTGTTGTGGGACCTTGTGATTGTGTGAGTTAATACTTAATAAACTCCCATATATATATACACACACACACACACACACACACGTGTGTATATATGTGTGTGTGTGTATATATACACACATATGTATATATATAAAGGGGAGTTAAAAAAGTAACGGAATATATATATACAAATATATGTGTATGTATATATACCATTAGTTTTATTTTATTATTATTGTTTTTTGAGATGGGATTATACTCTTGTTGCCCAGGCTGGAGTGCAATGGCTTGATCTCAGCTCACTGCAACCTCCGCCTCCTAGGTTCAAGCGATTCTTCTGCCTCAGCCTCCCAAGTAGCTGGGATTACAGGTGCCCACCACCACGCCCAGCTAATTTTTTGTATTTTGTAGAGATGGGGTTTCACCATGTTAGTCAGGCTAGTCTCCAACTCCTAACCTCAGGTGATCCACCTGCCATGGCCTCCCAAAGTGCTGAGATTACAGGCGTGAGCAACTGTGTCCAACCCTATTCCGTTAGTTCTGTCCCTCTGTAGAACCCTGACTAATAGAGTCATTTCTGGTAAATGCTAATGTTAGACAGAAACGAAACTTAACATCAGCCAACCACAAGCAGCCAACTAACATATAATTAAGTAGCTGTGGACTTTTCAACAAAGGAAACCAAAAAAGTAGATTTTGTAACTGTAACCAACTATATATATATATATATATATATATATTTTTTTTTTTTTTTTTGAGAGGGAATCTTTGTTGCCCAGGCTGGAGTTCAGTGGTGCAATCTTAGCTCACTACAATCTCTGCCTCCCGGGTTCCAGCGATTCTCCTGCCTCAGCGTCCAGAGTATCTGGGATTACAGGCACATGCCATCACACCCAGCTAATTTTTGTATTTTCAGTAGAGATGGGGTTTCACCATTTTGATCCGGCTGGTCTCGAACTTCTGACCTCAAATGATCTGTCCGCTTTGGCCTCCCAAAGTGCTAGGATTACAGGCGTGAGCCACCATGCCTGTCCCCAATAAAATATCTTGCTTCCACATTCTCCCCATAAATATTTGCCTCTGATGCATTGTCATGGGAACACTCAACCTCTTTCCATCTGGTGTTCCCCAATTCAAGAATTGCCTGTTACTCAAGTATACTCTTAAAAAAGTTTTGTTGATCCTCAGACTTTACATTTTAACACCACCCTACCTCCTAGAGCGCCAGTTTTCTGATCTGTAAAATGGGTGTTGCAGATCTTTCACTCCCTAGGACTGTAGGGAATAGAAAGTCTCTGGTTGTCAGTGTCAGTCAATGTCAATTCCTTCTGCCTCCCCCATTTCACTACTGGGAACTTCGAGGCCCAGAGAGGGGCATTAACTAATGTCAACTTTAATAACGGGATTCAAGCAATATGTTTAAATAATTTATTTAAGTGTAAAAGAAAATACAGGAAGAGGCAAGTTGCCGTGGCTCAGGCCTGTAATCTCACCGCTTTGGGAGGCTGGGGTGGGAGGATCACTTGAGCCCAGGAGGTTGAGGTTGCAGTGAGCCTGATCCGCCACGGTACTTCAGCCTGCGCGACAGAGTGAGACCCTGTCTCTGAAAAAAAAAAAAAAAAAAAGAAAGAAAGAAAAGGAAGGAAGTTAATCTATATCAAAAGGTCAGTCCTTAAGGGGTCTGCTCCATTTCTCGGTCTCCAAAGTCAGCCCTTCTCAGGGCCTAACAACTTTTAGAAGCCCCAAATAGACAGACTGTCCATTTCTTTCTGCACTTGGCCCGGTCTCACTGCAAGCCACGCCTGGCTCAACCCCGTCCCGCCTTGAGCCTCGGTGTTCCCACCTAGGGGCGGGCAGCCAGGGGCACTTCCGCTGGCCCAAGTGATCTGCATGTGGCAGGGCTGCGCAGTGGAGCGGCCAGTGGGCAGGATGACGAGCCAGACCCCTCTGCCCCAGTCCCCCCAGCCCAGGCGGCCGACGGTAAGTGCGAGGCTAGCTGCGTCCCCGCGCCTCTGTCCTCCGCCTCTTCCCTCCCTTCCAGTTTCTCCTGCCCGTCCCTCCCAGACGCCCGAGCCCCTGCTTCTGGCGCGCTGTCCCCCTTCACCTCGGGCTGGTCGCTCTCTTCTCTCTTTGCCGTCCCTCCTGCTGGGATCACTCTCCTTTCGCGCCTCGGTGTCCCTTTCTGGTTTGGCTCTGTCCAGCCTTTCCTCTTTGCCCTTTTGCTTCCTCCCTCTACATTGGGTCTTTAGTTCCTCTCCCTTCTCTCTTCCCCCCGGCTTGTCCTAGCCCACGGCTCCTCCTCTGCCCCACCTTCTCCCCTGCTCCCGGTGGGAGAAGCCCATCCAACCAGCTCGGCCAGAGGATCTTTCCCTCACCTGCAGCCCTCTCCAGCCTGCCCCTGCCCCCTGGCTGGGTCTCCAGCCTGCCCCTGCCCTCTGGCTGGGTCCCAAATCCCTCTGCTTGCCTGCCTGGTCCCCAGCTTGGGTGAGGGGAGTTGGGGAGGAGGATGGGGAAAAGGCTGCGTGCACTCTGGGAGCAGAACATTCGGGTTCTCTCCTGCACTGAGAGTCATCTTGAAGATCTGGAGGAAGAGAAAGCAGATCCAGCAGCAGGGCAGCGTGGCTCTCTCTAATAGGGCCATGATCACGTCATTGTTGTTGGCTATTGACAAAGCCACATGCCTAGTGCCAGGACCACCCTAGGTGCTCCATAAATGCCTGAATGAATTACTGGGGAAGTGTAAGGCACTGTGCATGATGCCAGGTAGGGCAAGATTGGCCTTGAACAGAATACTAGATGCTCCTGTAAATCAGAGGATATTCCCCTCCCTTAGGAGCCTCACAGAGTTTTTGTTTGTTTGTTTGTTAAAATAGAGATGGGGTCTCGCCATGTTGGTGAGACCCAGGCTGGTCTCAAACTCCTGGTTGAGACTCCAGGCTGGTCTCAAACTCTTAGGCACAGGCAATCCTCCTACCTCAGCCTCCCAAAGTGCTGGGATTACAGGCGTGAAACACAGCACTTGGCCAGGAACCTCACAGTCAATGAAGAAACAGGGAATTGCAAGGGAAGAACTGCCAGGCCAGCGGAAGTATAGTAGTGTAGGACTTTCTGGGATCACAGTGAGACAACTCACCCCGAAGGACTCCCAGAGGAATTCATCTGAAGGATGAGTGGGGTCAGAGAAAGGAGTGTGGATGGCAAGTGAGTGAGCTTCTGGAGGTGAGGGGGCTTGCCCAGCTCTGGATTGGAGGGGTGGGGAGCAGCAGGCAGTTCTGGTAGTTGATTGCGAGGGGCGAAGTAGCAGCCTAGTTGCAAAGGGCCTCTAAACCTTGTTATGGAGTCTGGAGTTTATCTGGAAGGGAATGAAAAGTTACTCAAGTGTTTAATGCAGGGAGTGACAGGATCAGATCTGTACTTCAGAAAACGTACTCTCAGCCAGGCGTGGTAGCTCATGCCTGTAGTTCCAGCACTTTGGGAGGCAGAGGTGGGTGGACCACCTACCTCAGGAGTTCGAGGCCAGCCTGGCCAACATGGCAAAACCCTGTCGGTATAAAAAATACAGAAATTAGCTGGACAGGGTGGCACACGCCTGTAGTCCCAGCCACTCTGGAGGCTGAGGCAGGAGAATCGCTTGAGCCTAAGAGGTGGGGGTTGCAGTGAGCCGAGATTGTACCACTGCACTCCAGCCTGGGCAACAGAGTGAGACCTTGTCTCAAAACAAAAAACAAGCAAACAAAAACAAAAAACAAAAAGAAGCTTAGGAACACGGCTGAGGTCTTGTTTGATAAAGAAATGGAGCTGAAGATGTCAGTGCAGGAAACTTTTTTTTTTTTTTTTTTGAGACAGGGTCTCCCTCTGTCACCTAGGCTGGAGTGCAGTAGTGCAATCTTGGCTCACTGCGACCTCTGCCTTCCAGGTTCAAGCAATTCTCAGCCTCCCAAGTAGCTGGGATTAGAGGCATGCACCACCAGGGCCCAGCTAATTTTTTGTATTTTTAGTAGAGATAGGGTTTTGCCATGTTGTCCAGGCTAGTCTTGAACTCCTGGCCTCAAGTGATCCTCCCACCTTGGCCTCCCAAAGTGCTGGGATTACAGGCGTAAGCCACTGCACCCAGCCTGTTTTTTTGAAGCATCTGGAAATTAGCTTCAGAAAGGATATTTGATGTGACTGGATCTGTTAGACTTTCAGAGCTGGGGAAGCTTAGCGTTCTTTTGGTCCATTTTGCCTCCCTGTTTCACAGATGACTAAGCTTAGTTCCAGAGAAGGAAAGCAAAGGGCCCTGGGCACATATCTAAGTATTGGCAGTAGAGGGGCAGGATGTTGGGAAGGATCGGGGTGAGGCACCCTTACTGTGTTGGAGTCATGCTAATACAGGTATCATCTCAGCTCCAACTTCATCACATCCTAGCTGTGTGACTTCTGTCTGAGCTTTCCTTGCCTGTAACATGGGGACATTAGGAGGACCTGAGAGCTTTCAGTGGTGTAGGAGTAATGAGAACATATTGGTCCATTCAAGGGTTAAACTCTGCAGCTTTGCATTTAACTGCGTGCTTTACAGAGGTGACTTCAGGGTTAACCAAACAGCCCTGCCAAGGGGCCTTGAGGTTTATGGGAGAAAGAATCAGAGGTTCTGGGCTTATTTTTCTCAGCTCTATTGTTTGGCTGCTGTCAAGATGCATCCTCTCCTCTGCCTTCTCCCTTCCAGTCAGCAGAACTGTCCCCTGGTAGGAGATGTTGTCATGGCAATCAGATTTCTCCAGCAGTTTGGTTGCCTTTGACTCTCTTAACTCCAGTACTTTAATCTTAGGAGAGCCCACAGACCAGTTGAGAATGAGGACACACCTAAATCAGACTGAGGGACATTCCTGAGCCCTGTCCCCATCCCCACTCTTGTGGTTAAATCTTCCCTCTAACACTATGCATCTATTCCTCAGCAGCAGCAGCCATCACATCCCTTAGGAAATCTTCTCTGACAGCCTCCAACCCACATCCACAAAAAGACCTGACCCCTCCTACCTTTCAGTCTTCCCTCTCAGCACCTACATGCTTAAGCCGTCTATTTCGCTCTCTCCACTGTGAGTTCCTTGAAAGCGGGGACTGTGTCCTGTTCTTCTGTTTGGCACAAGGTTTGCATGTAATAGGCCCAACATACATTTTGTTGAATGAATGAGTCACTAAGGGAATGAAGAGTGAAGGTACTGGAAGCCTGAAGGTAATTTATGTAATGACTAAGAGCTCAAGCTTGGAGTAAAACGGACCTGAGTTCAGATTCTGACATCATCACTTAACAACCAGTCTTAGTGCTCAGCCCAGGGTCTGGCACAGAGAGGTGGCCTCTAAAAGTTTTGTTGAACAACCAAACTTGCATTTGCACTGCACTTCACAGTTTGTGAAGCAGTTTTACACCCACAATATGTAGAGTTACTGGCCTTTTCATTACGAAGAATATTCCTGTTATTATTTAAGTCTCATGGGCCTATATTTTGAAAAACATTCATCAAACAAATTTCATTTTTGCTGGGCGTGGTGGCTTGCATCTGTAATCCCACCTGCTTGGGAGGCTCAGGCAGGAGGAAGCCTTGAATCCAGGAGTTCAAGACCAGCCTGGGCAACATAGTAAGACCCGTCTCTAAAAAAATTTTTTTAAGTAGCCAGATGCAGTGTTGAATGTCCTGTAGTTCCATCTACTTGGGAGGCTGAGGCAGGAGGATGACTTGAGCCCAAGTTCAAGGCTGCAGTGAGTTATAATCATGCCACTGCACACCCAGTCTGGGCAACAACAGAGCAAGACCGCATCTCTTAAAAAAAAATTCAATTTTCTGGCTGGGGCTGTGGCTCACGCCTGTAATCCCAGCACTTTGGGAGGCCTAGGTGGACAGATCACTTGAGGTCAGGAGCTCGAGACCAGCCTGGCCAACCTGGTGAAACCCAGTCTGTACTAAAAATACAAAAATTAGCCAGGCATGGTGGTGCACATCTGTACTTGGGAGGCTGAGGCACGATAATTGCTTGAGCCTGGGAGGCTGAAGTTGTAGTGGGCCAAGATCACATCACTGCACTCTAGCCTGGGCGACTGAGCGAGACTCCGTCTCAAAAAAAAAAAAAAAAAAGAAAAGAAAAAATTCCATTTTTAAATCAATCAAGGGCATGCGAACTGTTAACCAGAACTTCTAATCTATATGAAATAAGAATGTTTGTCCCCAACTCCCAGCACAGGATGTGGATACATAGTAAATACCCAAGAAATTCTTCCTGAATGAACACATGTATGGTTTCTTTAGTCTTTCTGAAATGTTGGAATTGTCCCTCCTCCTTCACCCCCAGCTTTTATTATATCTTAGATCAGAGTTGAGCATCCCAGGTTGGAAACTCTTGACTTCATAACAACTCCACGTCCCCATTTTACTTTCTTCTTCTTATTTTTTTTTTGAGTTGGACTCTCATTCTGTCGCGCAGGCTGGAGTGCAGTGGCATGATCTCAGCTCATTGTAACCTCTGCCTCCTGGGTTCAAGCGATTCTCCTGCCTCAGCCTCCTGAGCAGCTGGGACTATAGGCATGTGCCACCATGCCTGGCTAATTACTGTATTTTTAGTAGAGATGGGGTTTCACCATGTTGGCCAGGCTGGTTTCGAACTCCTGGTCTCAAGTGATCCACTCACCTCAGTCTCCCAAAGTGCTGGGATTATAGGCGTGAGGCACCATGCCCGGCCTTTACTTTAAAAAAAAATTTTTTTTCCTTAAATCTATTTAAAAAACAACAGAGATGGGGTCTTGCTATGTTGCCTAGGCTGGTCTCCAACTCCTGGCCACAAGTGATCCTCCTGCCTTGGCCTCCCAAAGTGTTGGGATTACAGGCATGAGCCACTATGCCCGGCCAATATCCTTATTTTATAGATGAGGAAACTGAGGCCGTAAGAGGGAAAAAGTCTTGCCAAAGGCCACGGACTTTGGAAGTATCATTGCTGAGACTTCCTTCCATGGCAGCCTCTTCCCATAACGTTCTTCTGTTATTGTTGTTGTTGTTGTTATTGTTGGTTTTTTGAGACAGAGTCTTACTCTGTCACCCAGGCTGGAGTGCAGTGGGGTGATCTTGGCTCACTGCAGCCTCCACCTCCCAGGTTCAGGTGATTCTTGTACCTCAGCCTCCTGAGTAGCTGGGATTACAGGCGCGTGCCATCACACCTGGCTAATTTTTGTATTTTTAGTAGAAACAGGGTTTTGCCAAGTTGGCCAGGCTTGTCTTGAACGCCTGACCTCAGGTGATCTGTCTGCCTCATCCTCCCAAAGTGCTGGGATTACAGGCGTGAGCCACCGTGCCTGGCCTCCTCCCATAACATTCTATGACCTAAAATTAAGATGCTTGAATGGGTATTCTTTTTTCAAACAGAAATCTTTCTTCTTCTTTAAAATGCCCACCCTCGGCCGGGCACTGTGGGAGGCTGAGGCAGGCGGATCACGTGAGGTCAGGAGTTTGAGACCAGACTAGCAAACATGGCGAAACCTCGTCTTTACTAAAAATACAAAAATTAGTTGGGCATGATGGCGGGTGCCTGCAGTCCCAGCGATTAGGGAGGCTGAGGCAGGAGAGTTGCTTTAATCGAGGTGGAAGTTGCAGTGAGCCGAGATTGCACCACTGCACTCTAGCCTGGGTGACAGAGCGAGACTCCGTCGGAAAAAAAAAAAAAAAAAAGCCCACCCCCTGGAGCAACACAGCATAAATATAACCCTCTTTAGTAAGATGGGCCTTTCACTAGCTGAAGCCAATCATTATGGCTCCCCTAAGTTTTTTATCCAGTTATCCTTTGGATAAAAATAAGTAATGCGCTCAGGGGAGATGGCGTGTTGGTTTACTCTGCCTCTTGTGCCCCCAGATGTCTACTGTTGTGGAGCTGAACGTCGGGGGTGAGTTCCACACCACCACCCTGGGTACCCTGAGGAAGTTTCCGGGCTCAAAGCTGGCAGAGATGTTCTCTAGCTTAGCCAAGGCCTCCACGGACGCGGAGGGCCGCTTCTTCATCGACCGCCCCAGCACCTATTTCAGACCCATCCTGGACTACCTGCGCACTGGGCAAGTACCCACACAGCACATCCCTGAAGTGTACCGTGAGGCTCAGTTCTACGAAATCAAGCCTTTGGTCAAGCTGCTGGAGGACATGCCACAGATCTTTGGTGAGCAGGTGTCTCGGAAGCAGTTTTTGCTGCAAGTGCCGGGCTACAGCGAGAACCTGGAGCTCATGGTGCGCCTGGCACGTGCAGAAGCCATAACAGCACGGAAGTCCAGCGTGCTTGTGTGCCTGGTGGAAACTGAGGAGCAGGATGCATATTATTCAGAGGTCCTGTGTTTTCTGCAGGATAAGAAGATGTTCAAGTCCGTTGTCAAGTTTGGGCCCTGGAAGGCGGTCCTAGACAACAGCGACCTCATGCACTGCCTGGAGATGGACATTAAGGCCCAGGGGTACAAGGTATTCTCCAAGTTCTACCTGACGTACCCCACCAAAAGAAACGAATTCCATTTTAACATTTATTCGTTCACCTTCACCTGGTGGTGATCCTCAGGAGCAGAGACTGTTATGAATTCTGGCGTGGCTTATGAAATTAAAAGTTGCCATCAAAGCCATTTTCTTTTAATTTCACAAACATCAGGCAATTTCCAGGGTTGGTCTAGAGCCTTGCCACTAAATATTGATCACTCATTTAAGGACTTTCCACTCCATTGCAACTGATGCCACTATATTTGCCTAGCAACTTGCAGCTACTTCCTTTTCAAAGCCTCATGTATCTCCCAGACCCTTCTCTTGAAGTCCAATAACAAGACCAAGTAAGAATGTTTCAACAATGCGTTGGCAAGAGATGTGAGATGACAACAGGAACATACAAGGTACTGTGAATCTAGATGTTCTGACCTAAAGATGTAGTCTACATAGCCCCAGCTTGGGGTCCAATCCATCTGTCTCTGGCATGTGCCTTCATGTAGTAGGTGCTTTCGTGATCCCCTTTGTGAGATGCTGTGGGTGCTAAAACCTCGGAGCTGTCCTCTTCTCTAGAGTGGAGGTTTTCAAAGTGCATCATCAGCATTACCTGTGAACTTGCTGGAAATACAAATCCTCAGGCCCCACCTCAGACCTACTGAATCAGAATCTCTGGGGGTTGGCACAGCATTCTGATTTACCAAACCCTCCAAGTGATTTTGATGTATTCTAATTTTGAGACCATCTCTAGAAAAGAATTGCTACCTCTTGTATGGAGGTACAAAAGACTGACCTCTTACGTCAAGGAACTTCCTTTCCCAGAGCTCCTCATGGAATCAAGCTGAAGTCAGTCTTCTTCTGAGAGCACATTCTTACTCAGTTTTTTTCCTCTGTCCTACGCTGCTTCCCTCACTCCCCTTCTCCTAAGAGCACTCCATCAATAAACCACTTGCACGAGAGTCTCAGTTTTGGTTCTGCTTCTCACCCTAATACAGGACTTGTCCTCTAAAGGAGGATACATGTAGACATTCATTCTTCTCCAAGTCCAGGTCTGAATTAGATGACCCCCTTCCCTGCATAGTAGCTTGATCAGCTATGTGGGTTGTCTGGGACCTTCTTGGGACATAGGGTTTCTTTCTTGGGACCAAAGGGTTTCTTGGGATACAGGACTTCCAGTATGAAAACTTGGAAGTCTCATCGGGTGCAGTGGCTCACGCCTGTAATCACAGCACTTTGGGAGGCTGAGGCAGGCAGAGAACTTGAGGTCAGGGGTTCAAGACCAGCCTGGCCAACATGGTGAAACCCCATCTGTATTAGTCTGTTTTCACGCTGCTGATAAAGACATACCTGAGACTGGGCAATTTACAAAAGAGAGAGTTTTAATGGACTTACAGTTCCACGTGGCTGGGGAAGCCTCACAATCATGGTGGAAGGTGAAAGGCATATCTCACATGACAACAGACAAGAGAGAGCAAGTGCAGGGAAACTCCCCTTTTTAAAACCATCAGATCTCATGAGACTTATTCACTATCACGAGAACAACACGGGAAAGACCTGCCCCCATGATTCAATTACCTCCCACAAGGTCCCCTCCCACAACATGTGGGAATTCAAGATGAGATCTGGGTGGGGAGACAGCCAAACCATATCACTGTCTCTACTAAAAATAAAAAAATAGTTAGCCAGGTGTGGTGGCACATGCCTGTAGTCCCAGCTACTTGGAGGCTGAGGCATGAGAATCGCTTGAATCTGGGAGGCAAAGGTTGCAGTGAGCCAAGATCTCGCCACTGCACTCCAGCCTAAGTGACACAGGGAGACCCTGTCTCAAAAAATAAATAAATAAATAAATAAAACCAACTTGGAAGTCCCAGGCAAGCTAGAATGAGTACTGCCTACCCAATCCTCTCTCACTTTATTTCTTTTCCCTTTGGGACACTTCTTCTGTGGTGACAGATCTGGAAGTGACCTCCTACTCAAGAGAGACCATGTGTACCTATAAGAACCTGGCTTTGCCTCCTAATGGGATAACCACTGTGTCTAGCCAGACCTTTCACAAACCACTGAATTTTTCACTTTGTGATACCTTCCCCTCCTGCAGTGTCATGTATATTTCAACCAATGTCCAGAAACTTTTCTTTTGGGTTAGAATCTGACTCCTTGAGGATACTTTCAGTTTTCTGTTCCTTGCCATTTCTTCAAAAGGCTGAGCAGCTGTCTCTAATACTTACAACCTACAACAGTAATTCATCCCATCCCTTTGAGAGCTCCGGGTTTGGGCCTGTGGGGTTGCTCCTATGCCCAAGTATTTTAAACATATTGTCCCTTGCCCTTGAGAAAAAAGGTCTAGTCTCCATGGTATGAGAACTTTCTAGGCCAGGCATGGTGGCTCACACCTGTAATCCTAGCACTTTGGGAGGCTGAGGCAGGAGGATTGCTTGAGCCCAGGAGTTCAAGACCAGCCTGAGCAACATAGTGAGACTCTGTCTCTATTTTTAAATTTTAAAATTAAAAAAATAAAAGAACTTTCTGGCTCCTCCTATTGCTAGAATCTCTCTGAGTCTCAAATGATAATAAAAAAGTCTCTTCCAACTCTGGTAAAACCACATACCTGTTCTCCCTGAGAACCTTATCAATCCCTTTATAGTTGTCCAGGTTGTATAAGGCAGTATGAAGAGCAATGGTTCTCAACTTTGGCTGCACATTAATTAGAATCACCTGGGATAAGTTAAAACACTCCAATGTAGGGCATACCCAGACAACACCTGAAACAAATCAGAATCTCTAGAGGTGGGGCCCAGGAAAGAATATTTTTTAAAGCTCCTTCAGATGATTTCATTGTGCAGTTAAGGCTGACAACTGCTGTAGAGTCTCATTAACTTCAGGCCAATAGCAGTTCACTGGTCGACCCAAACCAGGGGTGACCACTCCTCTTCATTGGTATGGACCCCATTCTAATTACCAACTTGTTCTAATCTATGGTGCGTATCAGGGCCAGGACTAGGCTTCTCGCTGACCTCACTTTAGTCTTGCCCTGGTGCAGATATACGTGATTACATGAGTTTTAATAAACTCAGATGGGGAAGGGTGCAGTGGCTAACGCCTGTAATCCCAGCACTTTGGGATGCCGAGGCAGGTGGATCACTTGAGGTCAGGAGTTCAAGACCCACCTGGCCAACATGGTGAAACTAAATTTTCTACTAAAAATACAAAAAAATTAGCCAGGTGTGGTGGTACATGCCTGTAATCCCAGCTACTTGGGAGGCTGAGGCAGGATAATCACTTGAACCCAGGAGACAGAGGTTACAGTGAGCTGAGATCATCCCACTGCACTCCAGCCTGGGCAACAGAGTGAGACTTTGTTTCAAAAAAAAAAAAAAAAAAAATCTCAGATGGGACTCCAAGAGGGATATTTCATCTGCTTATGAGTACAGGTGTTCATATGTTAATTCCCCAAATAACTTTTCCCAAACTTTTTATTTGGAAAGTTTTCATATATACAGAAAAGGTAAAAGAGTAGTATATTTAATTTTTTTCTTTTTTGAGACAGGTTCTTACTGTGTTGCCCAGGCTGGAGTGCAGTGGCACTATCTCGGCTCACTGCAACCTCCGCCTCTTGGGTTGAAGTGATTCTCCTGCCTTGGCCTCCTGGATAGGTGGAACTCGAAGCGTGCGCCACCACACCTAGCTAATTTTTTAATTTTTAGTAAAGATGGGGTTTCACCATGTAGGCCAGTCTGGTCTTGAACTCCTGACCTTAGGTGAGCTGCCCACCTTGGCATCTCAAAGTCCTGGGATTACAGGCATGAGCCACTGCACCTGGCCCACATTAAACTTTGTACCTAGCTCCACCAGTTATTACTATTTTGACACATTTATGCGATCTTTCTCTATACACATGCATGTATACATTTATAATCATTCGCTGAACAATTGGAAGGTAAGTTGCAGACATTAACATCCCTCCACCTAAATACTTCAGTTTACATCTCCTAAGAATAACACGGTTACCATTATTTCTTTTTTTCTCTCTCCTTCCTTCCTTCTTTCCTTCCTTTCTTTTTTTGAGTCAGGGTCTTACTCTGTCACCCAGACTGGAGTGCAGTAGGACAATCACAGCTCACTCCAGCTTTGACCTCCTGAGCTCAAGCAATCCTCCCACCTCAGCCTCCCCAGTAGCTGGGACTACAGGTGTGTACCACCATGCCTGGCTGATTTTTAAAATTTTTTGTAGAGATGGGGTCTCCTTATGTTGCCCAGGATGGTCTCCAACTCCTGGGCTCAAGTGATCCTCTCACCTCGGCCTTCCAGTGTTGGGAAGACAAGTGTGAGCCACCGCACTCAGCCCACATTATCACTTCTTTAAAAATTAACAAATCTAGGCTGGGCATGGTGGCTCATGCCTGTAATCCCAGCACTTTGGGAGGCCGAGGCTTGTGGATCACTTGAGGTCAGGAATTTGAGACCAGCCTGGCCATATAGTGAAACCCCATCTCTACTAAAAATACAAAAATTAGCCAGGCATGGTGGTGTGTGCCTGTAGTGCCCTCTACTTGGGAGGCTGAGGCAGAAGGATTGCTTGAACCTGGGAGGTGGAGGTTGCAGTGAGCCAAGATCGTGCCATTGCACTCCAGCCTGGGCAACAGAGAGAGGCTCTGTCTCAAAAAAAGAAAAAAAATTAACAAATCTAAAATATTACATGTATTATCTATTTTGACAATTGTTCCACAAATGTATTTTATGGTCTTTTTAAAAAATCCAATCAAAGTTCATGCATTACACTTGGTTGTTAGGTTTTCTTCAGTTCAGAGATTCTCACCTTGGTCACATTTTGGAATCAATCAGTCAAGTAGCCTTAAGAAATATGGGCTCCATCCCTAGAGACCTTAATTTAACTGTTTTGGGTGTGGTCTGACCATTGGGTTTTAAAAATCTTCCTCAGGCATTTCTAAAATTCATCAAAATTTGAGAAAAACAGCTTTAGTCTCTTAGTCTACGACAGTCTCCCTTTTTTACTTTGATATTGATCCAAACTTACTTGATGCACTAAGTCCATATCTACTTGGCCTAAGAACTTTGACTTCCCTCTCCATCAAAGTCTTTTTCAGCTGCTTCTGGGAGTCCTTGGGATTGGTGGTGGTGTACTTGTAGTGTGAATCATTCTTTGTTCCAGCCTTTTTTTTTTTTTTTTTTTTAAATCATTACCTTGCTCCACGCTAATCAGTACCACTTGGCCCATTGTTCAAATTGCTGCATTTCCTGGATCATGATTTTCCTAGGATCTATGTAGAACTACCATCAATGGACGTTACTGGTGGGATTTTTTTTCCTCTTTATTACTTTGGTCTGAGCATGGACACACCATGCTAATGCCAGGGATAATATGCATCAACATTTAACTAAAGGCTTGAGGATTATATATAGAAAAGTTCCCAACTTGCTATTCTATGTGATTGCTCTGAGCACAAGACCTTTGGTATGTCCTAAGAGGGTCCCATATCGAGCAAGTGGTGTTACAACTACTTCCAAGCTTACCAAAAAGCTACCTCCTTCACCAACTCCAGGGTTGCCTCCACACCTGGCGACATGAATGCTTCCCAGAGTAGCTGTAGGCTGCTTCACTGCTCAATGATAGAACCGCATAGCCCTCTGCGACTTTGACTTTGGGCTTGGTGATGTGACTTGTTTGCCAATGGGACATCAACAAATATGACACAAGCCAAGGCTTCATAAGCATTTGTGCATGGGGCTTGCTCTCTTGGAATGCTTCCAGTGCCATAAAAGAAAACCAGGCAATTCCACTGGAGAGGTTATGAGAGGGGGAATAGAGGAGGCTCTCAAGCCCCAAATGAACTACAAGATGACCCAGCCGAGTGAGTGACCCCAGGATTGCTCAGTGGAGACCTGCCTGAATTGCAGAATCATGAGTAAATAATGATGTTTTAAACCTCTCTGTTCTATTGATGATTGTAGTTTGAAATAGAAAAATGAAAAATAAATAAATAAAACCCCTCTATGTTTTGGAGTGGTTTGTCATTCACTAATAGAAAATAGATACACTTCATTTTAAGGGACTTCCCCAGAAGTCCCAACCAATGACATCTGTTTACATTTTGTTGGCTAGAATTGTGACATATGGCCACACCTCTACACAGTATGCAAGAGAGACTGGAAAATGTAATTGCTTTTGTGTTTGTGTGTGTGTGTGCTGGGCATAATACCATCTCCACACAATTGTGTTCTTTAAGAGAGAGGGAGAAAGTGAATATTAGAGATGTAACCAGCAAGCTCTGCTATACCTATACAGAGGTTCAAATCAGCTCTTTTGCTGTTTTTAGTAACTTACTTTTTTTTTTTTTTTTGAGACAGGATCTTACTCTGTCACCCAGACTGAAGTCCAGTGGCATGATCTTGGCTCACTGCAACCTCTGCCTCCTGGACTCAGGTGATCCTCCCACCTCAGCCTCCCAAGTGGCTGGGACTACAGGTGTGTGCCACTATGCCCAGCTAATTTTTCTATTTTTAGTAGAAATGGGGTTTCGCCATGCTGCCTAGGCTGGTCTTGAACTCCTGGGCTCAAGTGATCTGCCGCATCAGCCTCCCAAAGTGCTGGGATTATAGGCATGAGCCACTCTGCGCAGCCAAGAGACAGACATTTGAAGAAAGCTTATAATGTTAAAATTAGGAACAAGCAAATGGCCAGGCATGGTGGCATGTGCCTGTGGTCCCAGCTACTGGGGAGCCTGAGCCACGAGGATTGCTTGAGCCCAGGAGGTGGAGGCTGCAGTGAGCTGAGATCACACCACTGCACTCCAGCTTGGGTGACAGAGTGAGATCCTGTCTCAAAAATAAATAAATAAATAAATAGATTAATTAATTAAATTAAATAATAGGAAGAAACAAAAATAACAGAATGTTTCTTGGAGGAAAGAGGATATGGAGAGCAGAACTTCAAAGCAATTGTGATAAATATCCCTAGAGATGCCCCTTTTTGGGCAAAATGGAGTAACAGGCACTGGATTTACCCTTCTACCTGAAACAACGAAAAACTGGACAAAATATGTGAAGCAACGGATCTCAACACATTGTACATTAGGCAACTAAGGACAAGGAACTCAGAGACAGGGAGCAAATGAGATAGGTCCTATGATGACCCCAGCTTGCTGACTGGAGAAGATATTCAGGGCCTGGTGCAGGGAGGGGAACCCAGGCAGAGACTGGGAGTTACCTTGAATTGAAGAGAAAGATCTGGGAATCCCAGGAAGCCAAACAACAAGAGTTTCAAGGCAGAGTATCAGAGAAGAGAGGACTCCACAGAGAGAAGACTCGGGAGACCTGCATGAGGTCCCTCTTGAGTATTCAGTGCCGTACTCATCAGTGCACATATGCGAGGAAACCACCCAAAGCTGGGTAGAGAAAAGATTAGTGGGAACAGTGTCCAGAGATCAGGACCAGGAAAAGTGCATATTCCCAACAGCCAGAGAGAAAGACCTTATAATTCACAGGGACTCAGTTAGAGTAAAAAGGTCTTGCATTAGCAGTGGAGAAAATTTACCCTAAATTAAATACTGTTCTGGTTCTACTTAAAGCTTAAAAGCAAGCAGGGCCGGGCGTGGTGGCTCACACCTGTAATCCCAGCACGTTGGGAGGCTAAGGTGGGCGGATCATTTGAGGTCAGGAGTTTGAGACCAGCCTGGCCAACATAGTGAAACCCCATCTCTAATAAAAATACAAAAAATTAGCCAGGAGTGGTGGCCCATGCCTGTAACCTCTGTTACCTGGCAGGCTGAGGCAGGAGAGTCATTTGAACCCAGGGGGCAGAGGTTGCAGTGAGCTGAAATCACACCACTGCACTCCAGCCTGGGTGACAGAGTGAGACTCTGTCTCAAAAAAAAAAAAAAAAAAAGAAAAAAAAAGAAGCAAGCAGTGAAAGAATCAAACTTTTCAAGTTACTTAACCATGCCTATAAAAAATGCTGAGGAGTTTGTCTAGGACTATAATGCTTGCAAAAAAAGGGGAAAAATACAGCCCACAGGAGGAAAAGAATTAATCGGTAGAAACTGATCCAGAAATTATGATGATAGATGATAAACAAAACCAGAGATGGTAGAAATAGTAGGCAAAGACTTAAAACAGTGGTTGTAACCATATTATATGTGTTAAAGAAGCTAGTGGAAAGATTGAACGTATGGAACAGGGACATGGAGATTTTTTTTTTTTAAGTTTGAAAATCTTTGTTTTTGTTTGTTTTTTTTTTATTTTTTTTATTTTTTATTGATCATTCTTGGGTGTTTCTCGCAGAGGGGGACTTGGCAGGGTCACAGGACAACAGTGGAGGGAAGGTCAGCAGATAAACAAGTGAACAAAGTTCTCTGGTTTTCCTAGGCAGAGGGCCCTGCGGCCTTCCGCAGTGTTTGTGTCCCTGGGTACTTGAGATTAGGGAGTGGTGATGACTCTTAACGAGCATGCTGCCTTCAAGCATCTGTTTAACAAAGCACATCTTGCACCGCCCTTAATCCATTCAACCCTGAGTGGATACAGCACATGTTTCAGAGAGCACAGGGTTGGGGGTAAGGTCGCAGATCAACAGGATCCCAAGGCAGAAGAATTTTTCTTAGTACAGAACAAAATGAAAAGTCTCCCATGTCTACCTCTTTCTACACAGACACGGCAACCATCCGATTTCTCAATCTTTTCCCCACCTTTCCCCCCTTTCTATTCCACAAAACCGCCATTGTCATCATGGCCCGTTCTCAATGAGCTGTTGGGTACACCTCCCAGACGGGGTGGTGGCCGGGCAGAGGGGCTCCTCACCTCCCAGTAGGGGCGGCCGGGCAGAGGCGCCCCTCACCTCCCGGACAGGGCGGCTGGCCGGGCGGGGGGCTGACCCCCCCCACCTCCCTCCTGGACGGGGCGGCTGGCCGGGCAGAGGGGCTCCTCACTTCCCAGTAGGGGCGGCCGGGCAGAGGCGCCCCTCACCAAGATATTTTTAAAAGACCTGGCTGGGCACGGTGGCTCATGCGTGTAATCCCAGTACTTTGGGATGCCTAGGTGGGCAGATCACTTGAGCTCACTTGAGCTCAAATTCACTATTATTATGTTGCCTGGGCAACATAATAAGACCCTGTCTCTACAAAAAATTTTAAATTAGCCAGGCATGGTGGTACTGGCCTGTAGTCCCAGCTACTCGGGGGACTGAGATGAGAGGATGACTTGAGCACAGGTTGAGGCTGCAGTGAGCTGTGATCACACCACTGTACTCCAGCCTATGCAACAAAGTGAGACACTGTCTCAAAAAAAAAAAAAAGAAAAAAGGCCAGGTGTGGTGGCTCATGCCTGTAATCCCAGCACTTTGGGAGGCCAAGGCAGGTGGATCACTTGAGGCCAGGAGTTTGAGACCAGCCCAGGCAACATGGCGAAGAAACCTGTCTCTACAAAAAATACAAAAAAAAATTAGCTGGATGTGGTGTCAGGCACCTGTAATCCCAGCTACTCAGGAAGCTAAGGCAGGAGAATCACTTGGGAGGCAGAGGATGCTGTGAGACGAGATTGCGCCACTGCACTCCACCCTGGGCAACAAAGCGAGACTCAGTCTCAAAAATAAATAAATAAATAAATAAATAAATAAATAAAATGGAATAAAAAGTACATGTGGCAGCACCTGGGACATAGAAAAAGCTCAATCAACATTGGATATTAGTCCAGGCATATCTCACAGATACTGTGAGTTCAGTTTTAGACCATCACGATAAAGCGAATATCACAATAAAGGCACATGAATTTTTTGGTTTCCTACTGCATACAAAAGTTATGTTTGCACTATACTATACTCACTGAGACTGAAGTGTAGTGGCTTGGGGTTCATGGCTCACTGCAGCCTTGACCTCCTGGGCTCAGGTGATTCTCCCACCTCAGTGCCCCCAGTAGCTGGCACTACAGATGCAAGCCACCATGCCCAGCTAGTTTTCTGATCTTTGGAGAGACGAGGTCTCATTATGATGCCCAGGCTGGTCTTGAGCTCCTGGGTTCAAGCAACCTTCCTGCCTTGGCCTCCCAAAGTGTTGGGATTACAGGCCACTGGACCCAGCCTATACTATAATCTATTAAGTACACAGTGGCATTATGTCTAAAAAACAATGCATACACCTTAATTTAAGAATACTTTATTGCTAAAAATGCTAACCATCATCTGAACCTTCACTGAGTCATAATCTTCTTGCTGGTGGAGGCTCTTGTCTCCATGTTGATGGCTGCTGACTGATCAGGATGGTGGTTGCTGAAGGTTGGAGTGACTGTGGCAATTTTATAAAATAAAACAACAGAGAAGTTTGCCACATCAATTGATTCTCCCTTTCTTTCTTTCATTTTTACATATTTTTTGAGACAGGGTCTTGCCCTGTTGCTCAGGCTGGAGTGCAGTGGCACAATCATGGCTCACTGCAGCCTCGACCTCCTGGGCTCAAGCAATCCTCCCATTTCAACCTCCTGAGTAGCTGGGACCACAGGTGTGTGCCACCACACCCAACTAATTTTTAAAATTTTGTAGAGACGGGGTCTTGCCTTGTTTCCCAGGCTGGTCTCCAACTCCTGGGCTCAAGCAGGCCTCCCACCTTGGCCTCCCAAAATGTTGGGATGATAGGCATGAGCCACCGTGTCCAGCCAATCATTTCCAACTTTTGATTTAAAGTAGGAAATGTGGGACTCTTCCTTTATTTTTATTTTTT
This sequence comes from Gorilla gorilla gorilla, assembly GCF_029281585.2. Classification (NCBI taxonomy): domain Eukaryota; kingdom Metazoa; phylum Chordata; class Mammalia; order Primates; family Hominidae; genus Gorilla; species Gorilla gorilla. The sequence goes on along the minus strand of NC_073233.2, from coordinate 85,882,548 downwards.
TTGGAGATGGGGATCTGCTGTGTTGCCCAGGCTGTAGTGCAATGGCACAATCTCAGCTCACTGTAGCCTCAACTTCTTGGGCTCACGTGACCCTCCCACCTCAACCTCCCAAGTAGCTGGGACCACAGGCATGTGCCACCATGCCCAGCTAATTTTATTTTTTGTCTCACTATGTTGCCCAGGCTGGTCCAAACTCCTGAGCTCAAGCAATCCTCCAGTCTTAGCCTCCCAAACTGCTGATATTACAGGCGCAAGCTACCATGCCTGGCCTGGGACTCTTCCTTTCACTTGAGCACTTAGAGGCCATTATGTAGGGCTATTAACTGTTCAATATTATTTTGTGTCAGGGAATTTCAATATTGTATCTCAAGGAATAGGGAGGCCTGAAGAGAGGGAGGGAGACAGGGCATTGACAGTCAGTGGGACAGTCAGAACACACACATTTATTTATTGTGTTTTCCATCTTATATGGATGTTGTTTGTGGTGGCCCCAAATAATTAGAATAGTGACATCAAAAATCACTGATCACGGATCACCATAACAGATATAAAATAATGAAAAAGGTTGAAATATTGTGAAAATTACCAAAATGCGACACAGAGATTTCAAGTGAGCATATGCTACTGGAACAACCGCACCTGTAGACTTGCTCAAAACACAGTTGCCACAAACTTTCCATTTATAAAATAGGCAATATCTGTGAAGCACAATAAAGCAAATGCAATAAAATGAGGTATGTCCGTATTATTACTGTTCTATGGCGATGTCAACAAAGTGTGGCATAATTGAAGGAACACTGGAAGTCGACCAGAGACCCTACTTTGTTTTTTTGTGAGATGAAGTCTCGCTCCGTCACTCAGGCTGGAGTGCAGTGGCATGATCTCGGCTCACTGCAACTTCCACCTCTCAGATTCAAGCGATTCTCATGCCTCAGCCTCCCGAGTAGCTGGGATTACAGGCGCTTGTCACCATGCCCGGTTAATTTTTTTTTTTTTTTTTTTTTGTATTTTTAGTAGAGATGGGTTTCACCGTGTTTGCCAGGCTGGTCTCGAACTCCTGACCTCAAGTGATCCACCTGCCTCAGCCTCCCAAAGTGCCGAGATTACAGGTGTGAGCCACTGCGACTGTCTGAGACCTTACTTTGAATGGCAGCTCATCTATCACAGTGTTCTTAAGCAAGAAACTCTGGGGGAGTTCTTGAAAGGGGATCTGCTCCACAAGGTTGTGAGAGTGCAGTGGGTTGAATGGTGGTCCCCCAAATGCTATGTCCACCTCATAATCCCCAGAATCTATAGATGTTACCTTATTTGGAAAAAGAATTTTTGCAGATGTAATTAAGTTAAAGATTTGAAGATGAGGAGATTCTTCTGTATTATCTGGGTGGATCCTAAATCCAGAGACAATCTTTCCTTATAAATCCTTATAAGAGGCACACAGAAGAGAAGACAATGTAAAGGAGGGGTAATACAACCATAAGAGGCCAGGTGCAGTGGCTCACACCTGTATCCCAACACCGTGGGAGGCTGAAGGGGAGGATCACTTGCATCCAGGAATTCGAGACCAGCCTAAGCAACATAGCGAGGTCCCATCTCTACTAATAAATAAATAGCCAGGCATGGTGGTGCACAGCTGTAGTCCCAGCTACTTGGCAGGCTGAGGTGGGAGGATTGCATTAGCCTGGAAGTTCGAGGCTGCAGTGAGCCATGATCACACTGCACTCAGGCTGGGAGATACAGTGAGACCCTGCCTCAAAAAATTAAAAAATTAAATAAATAAAAATGACCACAAGCTCAGGAATGCTGTGGCAGCAGCCAGAAGCTGGAAGAGGCAAGGTACAGATTCTCTCCTAGAGCCTCCAGAGAGAGGACAGTTCTGCCAATAAGTGAATTTTGGACTTCTAGCCTCCAGAACTGTGAGACAATAAATGTTTGCTGTTTTAAGCTACCACATTTGTGGTTGGCAGCCTCAGGAAACTAATACAGAGAGTAAAATCAAGTAATATATTTGAAAATATCCAGCACATTTTAGGGCTCTGATATTGCTGAGTCAAAATTTCAAGGCTAAAAGCAATGTAGGGCAAGGGCAAGGCCAAAGTCACGGTGTCTCTTACAGACCCTTCTGGGAAGTATCTGGGCTGTACATCCTTCACATCTTTAAACAGACAGAGCAGCCACTATGCCCATCTTTTTGTAGAGCAAATGTTTAAACTGAAGCCACGTGAGATGGATGATAGCATACATAAAGTTCCCTTGTGCCAGACATGGTGGCTTACGCTTGTAATCCCAGTACTTTGGGAGGCCGAGGCAGGCGGATCGCGAGGTCAGGAGTTCGAGACCAGCCTGGGAAACACAGTGAAACCGCATCTCTACCAAAAATACAAAAATTAGCTAGGTGTGGTGGTGCGTGCCTGTAATCCCAGCTACTCAGGAGGCTGAGGCAGGAGAATTGCTTGAACCCAGGAGGCAGAGGTTTCAGTGAGCCGAGATCATGCCATTGCACTCCAGCCTAGGCGACAGAGCTAGACTCTGTCTCAGAAAAAAAAAAAAGTTCCCTTGTGACTGTTTTGGAATTTCTTTTTCAATTTTTCATTTTACTATGAGGTCCAAAGGTTTAGTTTTCTGTTCTTTGGTGTTTTAGCTTGTTTTCTTTTGAGACAGAGTCTCGCTCTGTCACCTAGGATGAAGTACAGCGGTGTGATCATGGCTCACCAAAGCCTCAACCTCCCTGGGCTCAGGTGATTTTTCTGCCTCAGCAGCCCAAGTAGCTGGGACCACAGGTGTACGCCACCACACCTGGCTAATTTTTATATATTTTGTAGAGAAGTGGTTTCACCATGTTGCTCAAGCTGGTCTCGAACTCCCAGCCTCAAGCACTCCTCCCGCCTTGGCCTCCCCAAGTGCTGGGATTACAGGTGTGAGCCACCGTGCCTGGCCACAACTTGTGATTTTATAAGTACTGTATATATAATAAAGCCTGTCATGATCCATAGCTGCTTGAGATATTTACTTTGGCAGTTACCTATCTTTCTTGTCAGACTTAAAATATTGTTTGAGTTGACATCAGAGACAACTGTTTACCTATTTACAGTATTGTTAACTTTTGAAGTTTAAGGAATTAATATGTATGGAGTTTTAAATTCAATCACAAAATTGTTCAGAACAGTCATTTTCAAAGAGCATTATAATTCAGGAATCACATCTGTTTGTATATTTTTTTCTTATTTTCAAGGTTGGTCTACGGTTTCCTTTCTTGGTTTTAATATGGCTGACAATTTAGGGTGGACATTCTTGAATGTCTACTTCATCTTTTCATCATGAAGAAATTCAACATTATCAAGAGCCTGGGGAAAAGAGTCCATACTTTGATCAGTAATTACTCCTATGAGATTAGATTCCAAGGCAGTACTTAAGAGATTCAGATATTTTTGTCACCTGCATTTTCACTGGAGACATCCTGCTCCTTAAGATCTAAACAGGATTGCTTAACATCTCAGTTTCATGAGTTAAGGAAAGGTAATGTCCTCCCTAAGGTTTCTGCACATTCCTGGAGTGCTTGTGTTCTCAAGGTCTGTTCTGGTCTTCCACTACTGCTCCTCATCTGGGTGTCTTAAACCCATTGTTGCTGTTCTACACAATGTTCACCAGATTTAACATACAGGTCTTTAATTTTTTTTTTTATAAATGCCACTCCCTAACCTATTTGTGCACACAGCTGATGGTGGAAAATATAGGCAATTAAGGCGAGAGGATTTATAATACAGAACCACAACTCCCAATTGACTATTGGACATATTTATTCTTAATAGTGTGTGAATCATCCCATCACTGGGGACTTTTTACTAGTAGATTGTATTTGTTAACTATTCTCTCTTCTTTCCATTTTCTTGCCATGCTCCGCTGTGGGTGGGGCTATTCTTCCCTGCCTCACTAACTTATGCCAGCCAATGGAATATGTGTGGAAATGACAGTGTGCCAGTTCCAAACCAAGGCTTTAGAAACACAACAATTCTCCATGAGCCCTCTCGTGTTCCTTCTATTTGCAAAGAGAAGACCATGCTCCAGTTTAGCTACCTCCTTTGTTGCTTGGTTCTAGATTGCATGCATGTTCTTAAGATAATGACTGTCCTCCTAAGCAACTTCCAAACAATTTTATTAAACAAAGGCAATTCCAATACCTCCCCAACTCTCAATCCATAATACAGTTAAGATAACGTACTGTTGACCGGGCGCTGTGCTCACACCTATGTAATCCCAGCACTTTATGAGGCCAAGACAGGTGGATCACCTGAGGTTAGAAGTTCATTTGACCAGCCTGGCCAACATGGTGAAACCCTGTCTCTACTAAAAATACAAAAATTAGTCGGGCATGGGGGTGCACACCTGTAATCTCAGTTACTTGTTGGGCTGAGGCAGGAGAATTCCATGAACCTAGGAGGCAGAGGTTACAGTGAGCCAAGATTGCACCATGCCACTCCATCCTGAGCGACAGAGCAAGACTCCGTCTCAAAAAACAAAACAAAACAAAACAAAAAACAAAACATTTTTATCTCACGATAGCAAAACTTTTGGAAATAAGCAGTATTTTTTCTTTTAATAGCCTATTCTGAGAAGCAATAAATAGTTTTAAGTCATTATATTATGTCTGTATAATGTAATGTTATGCTGCTATTAAAATTACATTTATGGATGGCTTAAAATTAAGGTGAGGAGAATGCTCATTTAATTCAATGTAATTTAATTAAATATTTGCTCCAAAAAGGATTTAAGGTAGTGGGACTTACAAGACTGTACAAAAAAGAAATATCCAAAAAGATATAAATATAAGGCCAGGCGCGGTGGCTAACGCTTATAATCCCAGCACTTTTCGAAGCCACAGCGGGCGGATCACCTGAGGTCAGGAGTTTGTGACCAGCCTGGCCAACATGGTGAAACCCCATCTCTGCTAAAAATACAAAATTAGCCAGCCATGGTGGCAGGCGCCTGTAATCCCAGCTATTTGGGAGGCTGAGGCAGAATAGCTTGAACCCGGGAGGTGGAGGTTGCAGTGAGCAGAGATGGTGCCATTGCACGCCAGCCTGAGTGACAAGAGCGAAGCTCCATCTCGAAAAGAAAAAAAAAAAGATATAAATTAGGCACAGTGGCTCACACCTGTAATCCTAGCACTTTGGGAGGCCAAGGCAGGAGGATCACTTGAGGGCAGGAGTTCAAAACCAACCTGGGCAACATGGTGAGACCCTGCCTCTACAAAAAACAAACAAACAAACACACAAACAAATAAACAAAACAATTAGCCGGGTGTGGTGGCACAAGCCTGCTGTCCTAGCTTTTCAGGATGCTGAGGTGGGAGGATCACTTGAGCCTGGAAGGTCAAGACTGCAGCAAGCCATGATCGTGTCACTGCACTCCAGCCTGGGCAACAGAGCGAGACCCTGTCTCATATACACAAAATTACAAGTACATGAATTACAAGAACATTGTTGGTTGCCTACTCATTAATACCATCTCCTCCCTTCCTCTTTCAAAACAGAAAGGACAAAATAGCAGGCCAGGTGCAATGGCTCATGCCTGTAATCCCGGCACTTTCGGAGGCCGAGGCGGGTGGATCACTTGAAGTCAGGAGTTTTGAGATCAGCCTGGCCAACGTAGTGAAATCTTGTCTCTACTAAAAATACAAACATTAGCCGGGTGTGGTGGCAGGCGTCTGTAATCCCAGCTACTCTGGAGGCTGAGGCAGGAGAATCTCTTGAACCCGGGAGGCGGAGGTTGCAGTGGCTGAGATTGCACCATTGCACTCCAGCCAGGGCAACAAGAGCAAGACTCTGTCTCAAACAACAACAACAACAACAACAACAAAACCCAAAATAGCAATGATAGTAATCATGTTCAAAAGGCAATCTCTGCTTCATTTGTATGAATATATGAAACTTCTTAGATCTGTTGGGACTAACCAAAGAAAATTATAGAGTCAGAAGAGAAAATCTTAAAACCGTATGCTAAACGTAACTGTCAACATAATCTAAAGGAAAAACACAAAGAAAGATGTAAACCTTTGTAGATTACCCTCATGAAGATATCCTAGTTCATAGCACTGCATCAGGTTTTCAGTTCTACATTTTTTCTCTTAGGGTACCTGTTTTTGTTGTTGTTGTTGTTTGTTTGTTTTTAATTCTCTACTTATTTCCCTCATCTTCTGCTGCCTTCCCCCAGCCCCCACTCATTATCTGCTCTTTTCTGCTGTGCTTAGTGTCCTGGGAGGCTGATTGTTAGGTCCTTCTGCATACCCAGGGCCCATTCCTGGTTGGCCAGAGACTTGGCAAGTTCAAGAGTGGAAGATGGGTGATAAGAAATCCTGGGAAACTGGTGTAGGTGTAAATGTCTGTGCTCCTTGTGAATGTCCACCAGAGGGCACCCATTCTAGAAGAGGGTCTCAAAAATCAAGGGCACAATGATCCAACCTGTGGATGTCAGCCAGCCTCTTTCCCCAGCTCCTCAGTGCTTGCTCGATGGAGACATGAACAAAAATCCCTGCCATAATGGCAGGGATAGAGGCTATTCATGGGCTGCACAGTACAGACTTCCTCTCACCAAAGCTAATCTAGCCACTGATGTATGTCCAACCTGCCAATAGTAGAAAGAGACCAACACTAAGCCCCTGATATGGTATTATTCTCAGAGGGTACCAGGCACTTCTTGGTGGGAGGTTTATTGCACTGCAAATCAGTTAGCAAACTGTTGGGAAAAATTCTGGTGTTTCTGAGCAAATGGCATCAACAGCTTTGTTTGAGGATGTTTGCAAAGCTGCTTAGGAGCAGGGAGCAGATTTACTTATATTCCAGGGTAATAAAGCTAATATGGTCCTCAAATCCTGGAAACATTTCAGAGTGATAAAAAAAAATGTCCCCCATGGGGTGGAAGGCAGATTTGTTTCCTGACCAGTATAATAAAGTCTGCCTCCAGAGGACAAGTTTCTCAGCAGTCCTCTTTCAAGAATGGGAAGTTCCTAAGCTCAGTGTTCTCAGCTGTTACAGATCTATTGTGTGCATGGCATTCACCTGTATAACTGCCATGGTGCTTGGTTGGCAAGGAGAACTGAAACAAATTTGGAGTTCATGCCACCTGCTATGCTGTGAATAATCGACTGCCTAAATCATTTGGGCTTGTTGTCTCCTTACCAGATGAAGTGTGGCAACTTAACTTAGCGCTTAGGGAGTGCCTGACTGTGTGACAATTTCCTACCCCCAAATGTAATGACTTAAGACTACAGCTATTAATTATTTCTCACAGGCCTACAGGTTGGGCAGTTCTGGTCTCAGCTGAGATCATGCATACATCTGTAGTCAGCTGGTGGATTAGCTGGGGCAGAGCTGGTCTCAGATGGCTTCAGGTGGGTCAATTTGCCTGTGTTCCATGTGGTCACTCACTCTTCAGCAGGCCAGGTTGGATTTGCTGTCATGGCAATGGTGGGGGGTCCAAAATCAAACAAAAGGTCTGGGAAATTGTATGTGGGTGGACCTTGAGGCTTAGACTCAAAATTAGCACGCTGTCACTTCTACCACATTGTATTGGCCTGTCACAAGGCCAGCACAAATTCAAAGGGTGATAATATAGATTTCATCTCTTAATAAAAGTACCTTCAAAGTCATACTTCAAGGGGTATACATACCGAGAGGGGGAGATTTGGGGCTTTTTTTGCAATCTTTCAACTACACACTGGATCCTTTCCATCATGGAAGGAGCAGTGATTTGTCCTCACAGGAATAGATTCATATTCCAAATTCAGATTTGACTTCCCTGCCTGCAATATTTCTGCCAGCTCCATCATCTATGGATGCCTCGTTCATTATCATAGTACTCCACACATTGCTTCTGATTAAGGAGCTTATTTTATGCTGAGAAAATTGTAGTGAAGAAACTTCTTGGTCTTGCCAGGAACCCTATCATTCAGATGTAGGTTCTATAATAAAGCAGAATAATAACCTTCTGGAGATTCAGTTATAGCGCTAGTCAAGAGCCAACACGTTGTGAGTTTGGGCTGCTGTTTGTGGCATATGCCTTATACCAACAGCTAAAACATAGTACTGCTTCTCCCACAGTTAGAACATGGGTCTGGATATCAAAGGGTGGAGATAGGAGCAGTTCCTCTCTCTTTTACACCTAATAATTCATTTATGAATTCTTGGGCTCAGTAGGTTTGGAATACTTACTCCCCAAGGGAGGAACAGTTGCCCTAGAGAACATAGTCATTGTTCATTACACTGGACATGTAATGAGACTGTCCCCAGACCACTGGGGCTCTTGTTCTGAACCAGCAGGTAGAGAAGAAGTTACTAAGTTGGGCTGCTGTTATGCAAGAGAGAGAGAAGACTGAAGCCTCACGGATTCATTCACAGGTGAACCTTAATGTATTTTCATAAGTAATAATAAAAGTCAAAGGAAAGTGGCATCAATACAATAAAGACAGTTTTTCAATTCAACATTAAAGAATGTGTGTTCTTGTTTCTATACCAGTCTGGCTCATTGAGAAGTTGGCTATACCAACTTCTCAAATTTATTTATTTATAATTTAAAAAAAATTTATATAGCCAGGCATGGTGGCTCACGCCTGTAATCCCAGCACTTTGGGAGGCCGAGGTGGGCAGATCACTTGAGGTCAGGAGTTTGAGACCAGCCTTGGCAACATGTTGAGACCCTGTCTCTACTAAAAATGCAAAAAGATTAGCTGGGTGTGGTGGTGCATGCCTGTAATCTCAGCTACTCATGAGGCTGAGGCAGGAGAATCGCTTGAACCTCAGAGATCGAGGCTGCAGGGAGCCACGATTGTGCCACTGCACTGCAGCCTGGGTGACAGAGATAAACTCCATATAAATTTTTTTTTTTTTTTTTTTTAAATATAGAGACAGGGTCTCTTTCTGTTGGACTGGCTGGTCTGGAACTCCTGAGCTCAAGGGATCCTCCCACCTACCACCTCCCAAAGTACTGGGATTACAGGCATGAGGCACCATGCCTGGCCTCAACTTTATTTTTATTGCTTCTTCTGTTCCCTGCATGCACTTAACTTTCAACATGAACTGAAGTTCCTTTGGTTTTCAGAATGCACCAAACTCCTTCCTAAAGCCATGCATTTATTTATTTATTTATTTATTATTTTGAGACAGGGTCTCATTCTGTCACCCAGGCTGGAGTGCAGTGGTGCGATCTCAGCTACTGCAATCTCTGCCAAGCGGGCTCAAGCAATCTTCCTACCTCAGCCTCCTGAGTAGCTGGCACTACAGGCATATGCCACCATGCCCAGCTAATTTTTTGTATTTTTGGTAGAGAGAGGTTTTCACCATGTTGCCCAGGCTGGTCTCCAACTCCTGAGCTCAAGCTATCCTCTCACCTTGGTCTTCCAAAGTGCTGGGATTACAGGTGTGAGCCACCGCACCTGGCCGCCATGTATTTAATAACGATGATAATACTCTGTATCATTGATGCTATGATGCACATTTAATGTCTCTGAAATCAGGAGATGTTGGCCAATCGCTCATATGTGTACTGAGTCGTAGCAGTTCATGGTGTCATCGCTTCGACTGAGCTCTGTGCAATTTTGGAATTACATGTGTTATTTTAAATTACTATTAAATATATCTCCAAATAGATTACCCTATAATTTGGCATTAAAAAGTTCTTATGTGCACAGAAAGACATGGAAACAGCAGTGCGAGGTAAGATACAAATCTATGTCTAAATAAGTTAAAAAGAGCTGTTTCTGTAAGTATACATAACAAATCTAAGCAATTAGAAACCATTGTATTTAATTTCAGCATTTCTTTTCTTAACATAATAAATAAAATATTGATTTTACAATTGCTGGCAGCTTAGATTTGATAGAATATGATAATGGTAATAATAGCAGCTAAACTTTATTAAAGGTACTGTTTGCTAAATGTTTTTCATTTCCCTTGACATATTTGTATATCTTATCTCGGCGGTCTGGGATGCCTTTGTTTCTGGAAAAACTCATTCTTTTAAAGCTGCATTAGAAATAGTTTCCTTTTTTTTTTCTTTTTTTTTCTTGAGACAGAGTCTCGCTCTGTTGCCCAGGCTGGAGTACAGAGGCCCGATCTTGGCGCACTGCAGCCGCTGCCACCTGGGTTCAAACGATTCTCCTGCTTCAGCCTCCCGTGTAGCTAGGATTACAGTCACCCACCCCGACGCCCGGCTAGTTTTTGTATTTTTAGGAGAGACGGGGTTTCACCATGTTGGCCAGGCTGGTCTCGAACTCCCGACCTCAGGTGATCCGCCTGCCTCGGCCTCCCAAAGTGTTGGAATTATAGGGGTGAGCCAACGCGCCCAGCCTTTTTTTTTTTTTTTTTGGAGACAGGGTCTCACTCTGTTGCCCAGGCTGGAGTGCAGTGGCTCGATCTCGGCTCACTGCAACCTCCACATCCCAGGCCCAAGCGATTTTCCCACCTCAGCCTCCAGAGTAGCTGGGACTTCAGGCGTGGGCCACCATCATGCCCAGCTAAATTTTGTATTTTTAAAGTAGATTTCGCCATGTTGCCCAGGCTGGTCTCAAAACTTTTGGACTAGGTGATCTGCCCGCCTCGGCCTCTCAAAGTGCTGGAATTATAGGCGTGAGCCACCACTCCCAGTTTCCTCTAATTTTAGGAAAGCCTTCCCTGAGGCACTCTGAAGAAATTAGGTCTGTTTGAACCACATTCATTCCCGTTACCCAGCACATTTCAGTTGCACTGTCACCATCAGTTTGGGTGTCTGTCTTCTCAGATTGTAGGACCTTAAGGATAAATACTATCTTTTGTTTATTTTTGAGTCCTCTGTATCCACCTCAGCCTCCTGCTTTTTTTTTAAAACTATCCCACATTAATTTTTTTTTTTTTTGATACGGAGTCTCGCTCTGTCGCCCAGGCTGGAGTGCAGTGGCGCGATCTCGGCTCACTGCAACCTCCGCTTCCCATGTTCAAGTGATTCTTCTGCCTCAACCTCCCAAGAAGCTGGGATTACAGGCGTGTGCCACCATGCCCCGACTAATTTTTGTATTTTTAGTAGAGACGGGGTTTCCCCATGTTGGCCAGGCTGGTCTCGAACTCCTGACCTCAAGTGATCCATCCGCCTCGGCCTGCCAAAGTATTGGGATTACAGGCATGAGTCATCACGCCTGGCCCACATTCTTTTGAAAGACCAAAATAATGAACAGCTAGTTTCATGTAGGTTGCAAAACTTGACCTTGGATTTACTGACACTAACATGTGCACTACACCTTACAGTCCGTAAAATGTTCCTGCATTATTTCACTCCATTGTCACATCTTTGTCAGGTTAGTTATTATAAATGTATTTGTAGTTGAGCCATTTGCTCAAGAACCAGAGCTGTAGTCTGTAGCTTTGTTGCTTTATCCTTGGTCTCAGAAGTCTTCTACTGTACTATAGCTATCAGAGCAGGGATTGATGCCTTAAAGTTTGCAAAACTGGAATAAGGAACTATGGAAAGGCACCCCAAAACAAGAGAGGTGGCGCACAGCTTGAACAAAGGCAGTGCTCAGGAAACCTACAAACAGCATCGCGTACAGCAAAGGATGATGGGAAAGTCAGCCGAGCCTCTGAGTTTTTTCACGAGTCGTAAACCCCTTACAGAGCTCCGGGTTTTGCCTCTAGCTCTGGAGCACTCCGCCTCTGCCCTTTAACCTGTACTTCCTCCCTCCCTCCCTTCGCGCCGCGCCGCGCTAGTCTCTTAGCCACTCCGAGGCCACCAGCCAGCCTCCCAAAGCTCCCATTGGGTTGCCCACCCTTTCAGTCTCAGCTCCTCCCGCCAGAGGCCCCGCCTCCCACAAACGAAGCTCTTATTTCCGTTCTTCCGGCGCAGGAGGCCTAGGCCTCCAAATCAGTCCGTACAGTGGCGAGGCAGTCGAGCAACAGGAAGTGGTCGCTCTTTCCCCAAATCCCACTGCCTTGTGGGATCTCGGCAAGTCATCCACCCACCCCCCGCGCCTACGGAAGTTTTCCGGATCCGTCCACCCCCCCCCCCGCCTCCCTCCTAGTGTACGGAAGCTGAGAGGGCCCGCGGCTAGGCATGGCGGCGCACCTTAAGAAGCGGGTTTATGAGGAATTCACGAAAGTGGTTCAGGTAAGCTCTGGCGGGAAAGATCCAGAACCGATCCGGACCAGGGTAGATTATCCAAATCCCAGGCACTTTGCCGGAACAGAAGAGGCTCCATACGCCCGTGTTAAGTGCTGACTTGTTGATGATCTCTGATATTGCAAGTTAGTGGGCGTGTTAGTTTGCAGCCGCTGTTGTCATTAATATGTGAAGTCTGACAGGATTTTTAAAAAATTATTAGGAGAAACAGTGTTTTTTAATTTGCGAAACTGTTCTTATCCGTTATCTCATTTTATTCTCTCACACGACTTTGCTCCATCGCGTTACATTAGCATCCTCGTTTTCCAGATGTGGACATTGAGCCTTCCGGAGGGGTACGAGGATACAGCCAGTTAGCAGCAGAGCCTCTTCTAGCCTCCCCGCACCCCCGTTCCAAAAAAAAACCTCCCAGGGACCAGTTGGAATATACACAAGGTTCTAAGGGGCTGAAAGAAGGGTCTATAGAATTCCTTCAGGCGCAGTCTAAGGCGGGGGTCACAGACTTCATAGGGGAGGAGCTCTCTATTGGTAGAACAGCTCACCTAGGAAGGAGGGCAGTACCTTCCTCACCATGAAGTTGTGACAGGTGGGCAGAGTCCCTGTCAGGAGTCAGTGATGCTCCATGTGTCTCCACGTAGATGTTGCTAGGGTTGATCCTAAATCATCCTAATGTCCTATTTCTCAGATTTTAATGTGTATACAAATTACCTGGGGACGTTGTTCAAATGTCGATTCTATTTGATAAGTCAAGCAGAGGAGGTGAGGCAAGATTCTGCATTCCTGACATGCCCCCAAATTTACACCAGTGCATTGGTTGCATTCTTAGATCCTTAGACTTGTAGAGTGGCAAGGCTTAGAGCATCCAGCAGGATACTGATCCTTAAACATTACATTGATTCATTCATCCAGCATTAAAATATGTTAATACATAATACAAAATATGTCAATACATAATATAAAATTTACAATTTTAACAATTTTAAGTATAAAGTTCAGTGACATTAAGAACATTAGCACTGTTGCACAATGTAATTTCCTCTCTTCCCAACATTCTGTTGTTCCCATTTCCCAAGACTGCTCAGCCCTCTTCCACCCATCCTCACATGACCAGATATGCCATGTGTTCTTGTGTTTGCATATCTCAAAACTCTTGCACTGGTTGTCTCTTCTACACAGAATACATGCCATTCTTCCCTTTCTTTTTGTTCTCCAACCAGTGGACTTAACATTTGTGCTTCAAGACCCAAATGAAACCTCAGTGAGAGCTTAGTCTCTTCTTCACCTGTTTCTGTAGCATTCTGTGGTACTAATCTATTTTTACTTTTCGTTCAGTGCTGCTGTAATTACCGGTGTACCTATCTTCCCACCAGTCGGAGGTCCTTGATGGCAGAGCTAATGCCTGGCTCATCTCCGTGTCCTGGAGATGGACAATAGGGCCTGGCTCACTAAAGTGTTATTGGTGGTTGAATGACAGTTGATATTGGTTGTCCTCTCCCTTATATAATACTTAGGGAAAAAATTCCTAGCTTTTGACCTAACTACAGCTTTGATAAGACTGAAAACTGAGTTTGAGAGGACTAGGATAGAAATGGCTAAGAATTTTAAAGGAAGAGCTAATTTCTTCACTTAATTTTTCATCAGTTGTTAACATAAAGTGATTAAATGAGATCTTAGTGCTTCTGTTCTTTTTTCTCCGCTGAAAAGATGAGGAGGGAGAACTGATATGTGCCTAGCACTTACATATACGTATAATAAATTTATGTTTAATAACAGATGTATTGACTAGCTCTGTGATAATAAAGTATTGGTATGCCCTCCTATAGAAGAAGGCCTTCCCCAGCTAGTAAGTTGTTATTGAACACAAATTCCTCTGACTCCAAAGTCCTTATTCTTTTTATCATGTCATACTGTGTTCTTGTCTAGAACAATTCTAGTCTCTTTTCTATAGAAATGTGAATTTGTAAGGAAGTGATTGCTCAGTACATAAAAATGCACTATTAGGTGGTAAGGAAATTTACTTTATTTTATTATTATTTTTTAATAGAGACAGGATTTCACCATGTTGCCCAGCCTGGTCTCGAACTCCTGGGCTCAAGGGATCCTCCTGCCTCAGCCTCCCAAAGTGCTAGGATTTCAGGTGTAAGCCACTACGCCCATCGGATATTTGTTTCCTTTTCTTCTGTTTTGAGATGGAGTTTCGCTCTTTTCGCCCAAACTGGTGTGCAGTTGCTCAATCCTAGCTCACTGCAGCTTCTGCCTCCTGGGTTCATGCAATCCTCAGCCTCCTGCATAGCTGGGACTGCAGGCATACACCACCACCCCCAGCTAATTTTTGTGTTTTTAGTAGAGACGGGGTTTTGCCATATTGGCCAGGCTGGTCTTGAACTCCTGGCCTCAAGTGATCCGCCTGCCTCAGCCTCTCAAAGTGCTGGGATTACAGGCGTGAGCCACCATGCCCTGTCTGATATTTGTTTTCTAATAAAGAATGGACTTTGGGAGACTGAAGCAGAGGGATCACTTGAGGCCAGAAGTTCGAAACCAGCCTGGGTAACATGGCAAAACCTGTCTCTACTAGAAATACAAAAATTAGCCATGTGTGGTGGCACACACCTGTAATTCCAGCTAGTTGGGAGTCAGGGAGGTGAATCGCTTGAATGTAGTAGGTGGAGGTGGCACACACCTATAATCCCAGCATGTTGGGTGTCAGTCAGAGAATCGTTTGAACCTAGGAGGTGGAGATTGCAGCAAGCCAAGATTGCACCATTGCACTCCTGCCTGGGCGACAGTGTCTTGCTCTGTCTCAAAAAAATGGAGTAGATCCTTTGTGTGACCTCTAAACCCAAAGGCTACCACAATCCTCAGAGATAGGTAGAGCAAAATGTTAGTGTAAGTCTGGGCACCGTGGCTCATGCTTGTAATCCCAGCACTTTGGGAGGCTGAGGTGCGAGGATTGCTTGAGCCCAGGAGTTAAGACCAGCCTGGGCAACATAGAGAGACTCCATCTCTAAGAAAAAAAAAAGTATACCTATTTTACAGAGACATAAACTGAGACTCAGAGAAATTAAATGACTTGCCTAAAGTCATAGGAGCTGGCAAAGGCAAAATTGAGACTCATGGCCTTGTCACCAACCCGGTACTCTTTCTAGTTTATAATACTGTATTTTCCTAAGTCCATCAGCTAAATATATTATTTGGTATAATGGAAAATCATTTCCACCAAATGAGGCAAAGTTAAATTTGCAGATTCTGTGTTTTCAGTTTTCTCTACCCCTTGCAGCCACAGGAGGAAATTGCTACTAAGAAACTCCGACTAACAAAACCAAGTAAATCTGCAGCACTCCACATAGATCTGTGTAAAGCTACCTCCCCAGCAGATGCTTTGCAATACTTGCTCCAGTTTGCCAGGAAGCCTGTCGAGGCAGAAAGCGTAGAGGGAGTAGTCAGGATTCTCTTGGAACATTATTACAAGGTAAGAAAATCTTGGGGATCTGATGGGAGTATATCATGGGAGTTGTATCATGTCTGCAGAATGGTTAATATTACAAATAAATAAGGTATTCATTAGCAAGGTTTTATTGAGTGTCTTCCATGTGCTAGGTGCTATGGATACCGAGATAAAAAAGATACAGATCTTGACCTCAGAAAGTTATACTGTGTATAGTAGATGGAAACAAGACATGTCAATGATAAGGTGCATCATACTGCTGAAGTTACTGTGAGTGCAGTATGTGCAGAGTACAGTGGAAGCACAAAAGAGGAGTTAATATCAATCATGACCCATTCATCTCTGGAATGTGGTCCTGCTGTCCCTTTCCTAATTCATGGCCCTCATATCTAATTGCAGTGGCCCTCTTTTTTAATTAAAAATACATTTTTTTTTTTTTTTTTTTTTTTTGGAGACAGAGTCTCACTCTGTTGCCCATGCTGGAGTGCAGTAGTGCAATCTTGGCTCACTGCAACCTCTGCCTTCTGGGTTCAAGCGAGTCTCCTGCCTCAGCCTCCTTAGTAGCTGGGATTACAGGCACGTGCCACCACACCCTGCTAATTTTTGTATTTTTAGTAGAGACGGGGTTTTGCCATGTTGGCCAGGCTGGTCTCGAACTCCTGACCTTAAGTGATGCAGCCACCTTGGCCTCCCAAAGTGTTAGGATTACAGGCGTGAGCCACTGCGTCTGGCCAAAAAAATTGTTTTTGAGACAGAGGCTCACTGTCACCCAGCCTAGAGTTTAGTGGCACCATCATAGGTCACTGTAGCCTGGAACTCCTGGGCTTAAGTGATTCTCCTGGCTCAGCCTTCCACGTAGGTGGGACTGCAGACGTGCCACTACTCCAGGCTAAGTTTTGCCTTTTTTTTTTTTTTTTTTTGAGACTTGGTCTGTCACTCAGGCTGGAGTATAGTGGTGGCACAATCTTGGCTCACTGCAACCTCCGTCTCTTTGGTTTAAGTGATTCTCCTGTGTCAGCCTCCAGAGTGGCTAGGACCACAGGTATGTGACACCACACCCAGCTAATTTTTTTTTGTATTTTTAGTAGAGATGGGGTTTTGCTGTGTTGGCCAGGCTGGTCTTATACTCCTGACCTCAAGTGATCCATGCACCCTGGCCTCCCAAAGTGCTGGGATTGCAAGCGTGAGCTACCATGCCCAGCCCAAAAATCATTATTATTATTACTATTATTATTTTTGAGATGGGGTCTTGCTTTCTTGCCCAGGCGGGAGTGCAGTGGTGCTATCACGGCTCACTGTACCCTCGACCTCCGAGGCTCAATTGATCCTCCTGCCTCAGCCTTCTGAGTAGCTGGGACTACAGGCATGTGCAGCATGCCTGGCTAATTTTTGTATTTTTTTTTTTTTTGTAGAGACAGGGCTTTGCTATGTTGCACAGGCTGATCTCAAATTCCTGGGCTCAAGCAATCCACCCTCCTTGGGCTCCTAAATTGCTGAGATTACAGGTGTGAACCACCACACTCAGCCTCCAAATTGTTAAGCTTATGGAAAAGTAGATAAAATACTATAGTGGCCTACCAAATATCCATTCCTAGAATTTAACAGTTATTAGTATTTTGCCAAATTTGCTCTATTTTTTCACTGAATTTTATTTTGTTATTATTTTTTTTGAGATGAGTCTCACTCTGTTGCCCAGGCTGGAGTGTAATAGCACTCCTGGGTTCAAGCAATTCTCCTGCCTCAGCCTCCCAAGTAGCTAGGACTACAGGCGTGCGCCATCACGCCCAGCTAATTTTGTATTTTTAGTAGAGATGGGGTTTCACCATGTTGGCCAGGCTAGTCTCGAATTCCAGACCTCAGGTGATCCACCTGACTTGGCCTCCCAAAGTGCTGGGATTACAGGCGTGAGCCACCGCGCCCAGCCTTGTTTTGTTGAATTTTTAAAAAGATATGTCATTTTTTTCTAATTATTTCATTACATATCTATTAAAAAGGGATACCTTTTTGTTGTTTTCTTTTCTTTTCTCACTGCTATGAGAAAGTAGAGGGACTTTTTATTTTTTAACATAGCCACCTAACCCTAATGAATAAAGTTAAGTAATTCTTTAATGTCATCTAAGAATTAGTTGATATTTAGATTTCTCTAGTTGTTCTCCCAATACCTTTTTATAGTTGATGTATTCAAATCAAAATGCAAACCAGGTCCCCACATGGCATTCAGTCTTTTTAAAAAATCTACAACAGTTACTATTTTGGTGACATTGATTTGATGAAGAAACTGAGACAGTTCTTTTGTAAAATGTCTTGTTTTCTGAATTCATTTACTTCTTTAAGGATTAACTTGTTCCTCTGTTCTCTGTATTTACTATGAACTGAAAGTTAGATCTATAGGCTTTGTTAGATTTAAGTTAAGCATATTTTTCACAATTTTAAGACTATGTTATAAATGGTGACTTGTACTTCATATTGCAACTATCAGCATGCAAATGTCACCGTTACATTGAGGTCTTCCTTTACCCTTCTGTTTCATATCGAAACTGCCTATCCCCACCCCGCACTTCCTAGTCCCCTTCCTTGATTTTGTTTTCTCCATAGTAATTACCATCTTCTAATATTCTCTATAATTTCTTGTTAATTATGTTCCTTGTCCATTTCCCCATGCAGGAACATAAGCTTCCCTTGAGCAGGGATTTTTATGTTTTTTAATTGTTGTTTCTACAGAATCAAGAACAGTGCCTGGTAAAATAAATATTTGTTGAATGAGTAAGTGAATTAATTGATGCTTTTGTGATACATTTTACTCAACAAATATATATCAGACTTTGTTCTGGGCACTGGACGGTGTCCATTAGCACAATTGTTAAGTCTTATGCGTTGCGATTGTTTGCCATATGTGTCTATCTCCTTCAGACTTTGAGCTCCGTAAATTCAGAGGCTGCAGATCCATTAGTCTCTATCCCAGTGCCTGGCAGGTTCCTAGGAACATTGAAGGGACATTATAAATGTTTCACTTACGTTTTACATGAATAAAATCAGGCTTTCTTTTTTTGTTGTTCTTTTCTTTAAAAAAAAATTTTTAAAAATCATATCTATCTATCTAGAGACTGGGTTATGAGACTGGCTAATTTTTGTATTTTTGATAGAGATGAGGTTTCACCATGTTGCCAAGGTTGGTCTCAAACTCCTGGGCTCAAGCGATTCACCTACCTCAGCCTCCCAAAGTGCTGGGATTACAGGCATGAACCACTGTGCCTGGCATCTTTTTGAGTGTTGCTCTGTTGCCCAGTCTAGAGTGCAATGGCGTGATCACTGCTCACTGAAGTCTGGACTCCCAGGCTCAAGCCATCCTCCCACCTCAGCCTCCTGAGGAGCTGGGACCACAGGCACATGCCACCACTCCCAGCTAATTTTTTCTTTTTAAATTTTTTTGTAGAGATGGAGTCTCTCTGTGTTGCCCAGGCTGGTCTCGAATTCCTGAGCTCAAGCAACCCTCCTGCTTGGCCCTCCCAAAGCATTGGGATTACAGGCGTGAGCTACCACATCTGACCAAAATCAGGATTTCTGTTCTCAAGAAGTTTTCGATCTCTCAGTGATCTATTTTCTGTTAGTCTTTTTCTTAGCAATATCTACCGTTATTATTATATTAAAGCTCTAGTACCAATAATCATCTATAATAATACTTCTTAGAGCAGTTGACATTATATTGCTTGTTAGAGTTTGAAAGCACTTTCCATATGTAATATTTTATTTAATCCTGATGACAGCACCATTGTTATCTCTAAATTCCAGATATGGAACTAAGCTTAGAGCTGTTTAGTATCCAAGGTCACCCAGCTAGTAAATGGAAGGTATGGATTTGAACTTGGGTTTTTTTTTTAAAAAACCTTTTGTTATGGAACATTTCAGATATATACTATGTAAGTAGAGAGAATAGTTTAATTAATTCCCATGTACCCATTACCTGGCTTCAAAAATTATCATTTTGTGGCCAAACTTGTTTCATTTTCCCTCTTCCCCAATCCACTTCTACTTCTTTACCCTCACCTTCTCCACCAGATTCTTATGAAAATAAATTCCTGGCATCATATTATTTTAATCATAAATTTTGGTTTATATCTTTAAGTGGTGAAGACTCTTTTTTTATTATTATACTTTAGGTTCTAGGGCACATGTGCACAGCGTGCAGGTTTGTTACATATGTATACATGTGCCATGTTGGCTTGCTGCACCCGTTAACTCATCATTTACTTTAGGTATTTCTCCTAATGCTATCCCTCCCCCAGCCCCCCACTCCCCAACAGGCCCCGGTGTGTGATGTTTCCCGCCCTGTGTCCAAGTGTTCTCACTGTTCAGTTCCCACCTATGAGTGAGAACATGCGGTGTTTGGTTTTCTGTCCTTGTGATAGTTTGCTGAGAATGATGGTTTTCAGCTTCATCCATTTCCCTGCAAAGGACATGAACGCATCCTTTTTTATGGCTGCATAGTATTCCATGGTGTATATGTGCCACATTTTCTTAATCCAGTCTATCGTTGGTGGACATTTGGGTTACTTCCAAGTCTTTGCTCTTGTGAATAGTGCCGCAGTAAACATATGTACACATGTATCTTTATAGTAGCATGATTTATAATCCTTTGGGTATATACCCAGTAATGGGATTGCTGGGTCAAATGGTATTTCTAGTTCTAGATCCTTGAGGAATTGCCATACTCTCTTCCACAATGGTTGAACTAATTTACACTCCCACCAACAGTGTAAAAGTGTTCCTATTTCTCCACATCCTCTCCAGCATCTGTTGTTTCCTGACTTTTTAATGATTGCCATTCTAACTGATGTGAGATGGTATCTCATTGTGGTTTTGATTTGCATTTCTCTGATGACCAGTGATGGTGAGCATTTTTTCATGTCTGTTGGCTGCATAAATGTGGTGAAGACTCTTAAAAAACATAATCTTTTGTCATGTCTAAAAGCAAAATTTAACTCAGGTGTTCTGATGTCAGATCTCAAGCACTTTAACCAGTCCATGCTGCATGCATTAATCAAGTGGACCCTAGCTCCTAAGGAAATGAGGAGGGATGCCAGATGGACCCAGTTCTAGATTGTTGACCATAGTGTTTTTTACCCTTTCTTCTGTTCTATCCAGAAATGTGGTATTTTATATTAATATTTTAGTGGATAAAACTACTCTGGCTTCTGCTTTTTCCTACTTTTTTTTTTGTGATCAGGCATTAGTATCTGAACTTATTTCACATGATTGATTCTTCACTTATGCTACTGTGCTAGTAGCTATGGAGGATGCAGAGCTGTGAGACATGTTCTTTGTCCTTTAGGGGCTAGCAGTGTAGTCGGCAGACCATATATGTAGTATGTAGATAGTAAGTGCTAAAGTTTTCCATTTGCTTATTTTTTCATTTGCTCAGCATGTCTGAATACTTACTCTGTGCCAGGCTTTGTGCTTCATGTTGGTAATAGAGATGTAGATGATGTAATCCCTGATCTGAGTCTTGAATAAATAAGAAATGAATTAATAACAATACAGTGTTTCAGGTCTTATGAAATCTGGGGTAGGTTATAATATGGCCTCAAAGAAGGGGGCGATTAATTATTGGAAGCAGGGATCCAGAAGTGCATTATAGAGTGGTAGCGATGCTTGAGAAAAGTCCTAGAAATAGATTTTGGCCATTTGGAAGACAGGGGGAAAGACATTTTAGTTGTGAGCAACCGTGAACATGGGCATGGAGATGTGAGACAGGCTATCACATTAGAAGAAATGCAGCTAGTTTGGCTGGTGCAGATTTTAGGTTGGGAGCTCATCAAGAGATAAGACCAGAAGATTTGGAAGGGATCTGATTCTAAAGGGCCTTGTATTCTACCTTGTCAGTTTTTGTTTTAGAAATGTCACTCTGAGGGGAAGTATGGCGGATAAAGGAATTGGATGACTGGAGTTAGAGTGACCAATTAGAAGACTGTAAGTTTGGGGAAAGTTGATGAAAGCCTGAACCAAGACAGTTTTAATGGTCAGAAGAAACAATTATTAGAGAAGGCTTCCCTGGAGGTAATTCTGTTTTTAGCTCAGGTGTGAAGGAGATCATTTATGTGTCATAGTAGAAGGAGTGCTAAGGGATTATTTCAGAAAGTAAAAGAACTTGAGTAAAGTATCCAAATGGATAAGGAATGTCACTAGGTCAGATGGTCAGATGCTCTCTTATCTCCTTTTTTTTTTTTTTCATTTACATTTATTTTCTTTCCCCCCACTTTTTTCCCTTTTTTTTCCTAACAAGGTCTCACTCCAGGCTGGAGTGCAGTGGTGCTATCATGGTTCACTGAAACCTCCACCTCCCAGGCTTATGCAATCCTCTCACCTCAGCCTCCTAAGTAGCTGGAACTATAGGCATGTGCCACCATGCCTGGCTAATCATTTCTTAATTGTGGTAACAATTAAAATTTATTATCTTAACCATTTTAAGTGTGCAGTTCATGTGTATTAAGTACATTCATATTGTTATGCAGCCATCACCACCATCCATCTCCAGAACTCTTTTCATCTTGTAAAACTGAAACTCTTTCCCCATTAAACAGTAATCCTCCATCACCCCCACCTCCAGCCCCTGGCAACCACCATCTACCTTTTTTTTTTTATTATTATTTTTTTATTTTTTGACACAGAGTCTCACTCTGTCACCCAGGCTGGAGTGCAGTGGCGTGATCTCAGCTCACTGCAACTTCTGCCTCCTGTGTTCAAGTGATTCTCCTGCCTCGGCCTCCCGAGTAGCTGGGACTATAGGCGTGCACCACCATGCCTGCCTAATTTTTGTATTTTTGGTAGAGACAGGGTTTAGCCATGTTGGTCAGTCTGGTCTCAAACTTCCTGACGTAGGGTGATCTGCCTGCCTTGGCCTCCCAAGGTGTTGGGATTACAGATGTGAGCCACTGTGCCCGGTCTCATTCTACATTTTGTCTCCGTGATTTCAACTGCTCTAAGTACCTCATATAAGTGGAATTATAAAGTATTTGTCTTTTTGTGCCTGGCTTTTTTCACTTAGCATAATATCCTCTAGGTTTATCCATGTGTTAGGCTATGTCAGAATTTCCTTCTTTTTTAAGGCTAAATAATATTCCATTATGTGTATATACCATATTTTGCTTATCTATTTATTTGCCAATGGATACTTGCATTGCTTCCACATTTTAGCTGTTGTGAATAATGCTGCTATGAACATATTTGTCCAAATATTTCTTCAAGACCCTGCTTTAAGTTTTTTTGAGTATATACCCAAAAGTGGAATTGCTGGATCATATCTAATTCTATTATTAATTTTTTAAGGAGCCACCATACTGTTTTCCTACACTTGATCTTAGCCAAAAGGCCCAGAAGCGATTTCCATCATACTGTTTTCCACAGTGGCTTTGCTGTTTTACATCCCCACCAGCAGGTCACAAAGATTCTAATTTCTCTACATCCTTGCCAACACTTGTTTTCTGTTTTTTGATAGTAGCCATCTTAACGAGTGTGAGATGGTGTCTCATTGTAGTTTTGATTTGCATTTCTGTAATGATTAGTGATGTTGAGCCTCTTTTCATGTGTTTATTTGGCCATTTGTATATCTTCTTTGGAGAAATGTCTATTCAAGTTCTTTGCCCAGTTTTGATTTGGGTTGTTTCTCTTGTTCAGTTTTGGAATTGTTAATATATTCTGCTACTAATTTCAAATCAAGAATCTAACTTTACAACTTAAAGAACTAGAAGAAGACTGGGGCATGGTGACTCACACGTGTAATCCCAGCACTTTGGGAGGCCTAGGCAGGAGCCCAGGAGTTCAAAACCAAACCGGCAACATAGTGAGACCCTGTCTCTGTTATTTAACAAAACAAAACTAGAAAAACAGCAAACTAAACCCAGACTTAGTAGAAGGAAGAAAATAATAAAGATCAAGGAACTGTTATTTGACTGCCTACTATATGCCCATTTTTGTGCTAGTAATTTTCCTCTCAGTAGCCCTCTGAGGTTATTACCCCCATTTCACAGATAAGGCTCAGAGAGGTTAATTGTTTAAGACATACAGCTGTTGTGTATTGAATCCAGGCTTCACACCTACATCTGGCTAATTTCAAAGCCCTTTCTCTTTCTGCTTCACCTCACACCTTAAGGTAAGTTCCCAAGAAAGTGACTTTTCTAAAGTTATGTGCATAATAAGTGGCATAGCGTGCCAGGATTTTAGATCTTCCAACGCTGTATCTATTGCCCCTTTTCCTGCTTTAGGCCTCCTTATTGTGCCTGGTGACCTCCTTAGAAACTGAATATAGGAGGCAGTGAGTTGGTCTTATTTGAAAAGCACCTTATCCTTTGAGCATACACTTAAGTAATTTTGTCTTTAGTATAGAAAGATGATCTATTCTCAGCACTGGCTAGGTACTTTTTTCCCTCTCATTTCACATATATTTATTGATCTTTTCAGTGTCAGGTATTGTGCTATATTCTTGAGATATGGCAGTGAACAAGAGAGCATTCCTGTTTGTCTTTGGAGGAAATTTCTCACCACAGGAATTTTGGTGCCCATTAGAGACCACCTCCCTCTCTCTAAGCTAAAACAGCCAGACTATTTCTTTGTCAGTCTCCCCTGCAGCTGGGCCCCAGGCACAAGACTTACACTCAGACAGTCACACTTGCCTCCTCCAGACTTCTAATCAGGATCTGGTGATTCAAAAAAGCAGGTAGGGCTGAGCGTGGTGGCTCACACCTGTAATTCCAGCACTTTGGGAAGCCGAGGCAGGAGGATTGCTTGAACTCAGGAGTTTGAGACCAACCTGGGCAACAAAGCAAAAGCTCATCTCTACTAAAAATTAAAAAAAAGTAGCCAGGTGTGGTAGCATGTATCTGTAGTCCCAGCTACTTCGGAGGCTGAGGTTGGAGGTTCACTTGAGCCCAGGAGGTCAAGGCTCTAGTTAGCCATGATTGCACCACTGCACTCTGACCTGGGAGACAGTGAGAACCTGTTTCAAAAAAAAAAAAAAAAAAGACAGGTAGAATGAAAGATTCTTTCTGGTGATAGCAGTGGTAGCTGCAACACTCACTTTCCAGGGACTCCAAGAGCAGTGGTACTGGCAGCAATGTTGTATACCCAGTTGTTGGTGCAAGTTGCTCTGACTTGTGTCTAACATGACTACTCAGTGGAAGTCAGGTACTTTTAATGCCAATGGCACGTTTTTTATTAGAAGATAATGACATCAGAATGGCATAGAAAAGTTCTCATTCACTTTGTAGTATTCGGATGTAATGTATCAACTGAGAAAGCTGTCTCCCTGGCAGAGGTTCCATTGAGCCAAGATCACGCACTGCACTCCAGGCTGGGCAACAGATTAAAACTCCATCTCAAAAATAAATAAATAAATAAATAAATAAATAAAAGAAAGCTGTCTCTCCAGAAGTATATAAAATTAATTTTTCAGAAATGATGCCGTAGAATACTTGGATCATTGAATCTCTTTTGGGATGTTAGTTTTCCATGTTCCTGTTTGTTGGTTAGCTAAGTGTAAAGCATCAAAGTGACAATTGCTTTTTATTTTCCAGGAGAATGATCCATCTGTGAGACTGAAAATTGCATCATTGTTGGGTTTATTATCAAAGACAGCAGGATTTTCACCAGACTGCATTATGGATGATGCCATTAACATCCTGCAGAATGAAAGTAAGTTGCAATTTAAAAGCTCTATAGTCAGAGCAGAAATATTTAGTTCTTTTTGTATAGAATTTAGGACAAAATTTTGTTGTGTTGATTGTTATTGAAGAGGAATTTGAGGATAATTTGATGAAACCATATATACATATTTACATTAGAGTAGAAATACAGTTTTATCTCTTAATAGCTGTCATTTATTGGCCAGGTACCTACCATATATTTGAGGTAGTTTACATATGATATAGACATTATTGTCCCTGTTTTTTTTTTTTTTTTTTTTTTGCTTGTTTGTTTTTTGTTTTGAGGCAGGGCCTTGATATATTGAGCAGCCTCAGGCTGGAGTCCAGAAGTCCAAACATGTTAATGACCCTTGCTATATATTACCCTATTGCTTTCTAAAAGGATTATTTCAGCTTACCTGAAACCTGTAACTGAACATACAGTACTCGTTCCATCAAGAAACATTTTTTTTTTTTAACGGAGTCTCGCTCTGTCTCCCAGGCTGGAGTGCAGTGGCACGATCTCGGCTCACTGCAAGCTCTGCCTCCCGGGTTCACGCCATTCTCCTGCCTCAGCCTCCCAAGTAGCTGGGACTACAGGTGCCTGCCACCATGCCCTGGCTGATTTTTTTTGTATTTTTAGTAGAGACAGGGTTTCACCATGTTAGCCATGATGGTCTCGATCTCCTGACCTTGTGATCCACCCACTTCAGCCTCCCAAAGTGCTGGAATTACAGGCGAGAGCCACCGCGCCCGGCCAAGACACATTTTTAAAAGCACTAAAACAGGCTAGGCACAGGTTAGGCTAGGCCTGTAATACCAAAACGTTGGGAGGTCGAGGTGGGAGGATCCCTTGAGCCCAGGAATTTGAGACCAGTCTGGGCAACATAATTAGATCTTGTCTCTATAAAATATTAAAAAATTAGCCAAACATGGTTACTCACACCTTTATCCCAGCTGCTTGGGAGGCTAAAATGTGAGGACTTCTTGGGCCTAGGAGATTGAGGCTGCAGTGAGCCATGATCATGCCACTGCATTTCAGCCTGGGTGACAGAGCGAGGCGCTGTCTCAAAAAATAAAATAAAAAAAAAATACAAGCACCAAAACAATAACATTGCTTCAGTACAGAAGTATCGTTTTTTCCCATGGAAAATTCTTATGGTAGCTACGTGAGAGGTGACATTTTAAGGATAACTAGGTGTTCAGTGGGGAGTGGGGTCAAGAATGGAGTCAGGTGTGGGGGAAGGCATTCTACGTAGAGAAGTTAGCCTGAGCAAAGATAGGGGGCATGGAATTATAAGTAGTTGGAAAAAAGAGTGTTAAAGGAGACCTGAAAGAGATGAAGCTGGAAAGGTAGGCAAGGGTAGACAACATGGAAGGCCTGGTATGTATGTATTATATGCCTTCTAGGATATTTGGACTTTATCTTGAAGTCAATGGAAAAATTTTTTTTTTTTTTCTGTTTCTTCTTTTTTTTTTTTTTGAGATGGAGTCTTGCTCTGTCGCCTAGGCTGGAGTGCAGTGGAGCGATCTCGGCTCACTGCAACCTCCGCCTCCCGGGTTCAAGCCATTCTCCTGCCTCAGCCTCCTGAGTAGCTGGGATTACAGGCACGTGCCACCATGCCTGGCTATTTTTTGTGTTTTTAGTAGAGATGGTGTTTCACCATGTTGGTCAGACTGGTCTCGAATTCCTGACCTCATGATCTGCCTGCCTCAGCCTCCCAAAGTGCTGGGATTACAGGCATGAGCCACCACCGTGCCTGGCCTTTTTTTTTTTTTCTGTTTCTTAGTGTGAAAAGACTCTTGAATCAGTCAAGCACTAAACATTTTTGGAGCACACTATGTATATAGAACTGTACTCTATCCTGTGGAGTACTCAGACATTTAAACATGATCCGTTTAGGAACTTAGCTTTTAGTTGAGGGCATGAAGGATCACACAGTAGAACCCAGTTGACAAAAGTCTATTTTTTTTTCTGTTTTTTTAGGACTGGGTCTCGCTCTGTTGCCCAGGCTGGAGTGGTGTGGCGCGATTACCGCTCACTGCTGCCTTGATCTCTGAGGCTCAAGCAGTCCTCCTACCTCGGCCTCCTAAGTAGCTGAGACTCTGGGCGCACACCACCTGGCTGACTCATTTTTTCAGATTTATTTTTGTAGAAACGGAGTCTCCCTATGTTGCCCAGGCTAGTCTTGAACTCCTGGGCTCAAGGGATTCTCCTGCCTCGGCTTCTCAAAGTGCTGGGATTACAGTTGTGAGTCACTGCGCCTAGCCAATCTACATTCTTTACCCAAGTAAATTAGTTTATATAGTTACCCCTTTCGAAATTCTACAAGCCAACTTTCTATCTCCCTCTCTAGAGTCTCATCAAGTCCTAGCTCAACTGCTGGATACTTTGCTTGCAATTGGCACTAAGCTACCAGAGAATCAAGCTATCCAAATGCGATTAGTTGATGTGGCCTGCAAGGTAAGAGTATAAAATCTACTCAGATCCATCCTAAACTGGTAACTGAGGACTGCTAAGGACCATTAATGGTTTTAAGAGCTGCCTCATTTTTTTCATCTCTTGGTGTTGGATTAGGAATAAAGTTAAGTACACTTGTTATAAAGTGTATTTCGTCATCCTTTCAAAACAAATGAAAATAATCACAGTACATAGTTACTGTGTATATTGTGCCTAATAATGCACTCTGCTTGTTATGGTGCTTTGTATTCAGTTTTTCATTTGGTCCTCACAATCCTTCAAGTAAGTACCGTTATTTCTCTTTTACAAAGGTGAAAATTAAGATTTATGGAGTCTGATTTGTCTAAGTTTGCACAGCTAGGAGGTTGCAGTACCAGGGTATAAACTGTATTTTTTTCTGACCCCAAACTTGTTTTGTTTTTACTATGCCTTGTTGCTTCAATAAACAGACAAACTATACACAAGTAAATGTATGGGAAAAGTTTTGTACGTTCTTTTTTTCTGATTTTTAAATACATGTATTAATACATTAATTGTGCCTTTTGATTTAATTTGGAGGTTAATTAGCCTCTTTGTGTATACACAGCAACCCCTAGAACCTTGTAGAAGTGATTTTACTTTGGATCTTTTTGACAACTTTGAGAATATAAAAAAGTCAAATGCATTTGAACTGTGTTAGAGTATTATATTCTTGAAATTAGAAAGCTATCTCAGAGACGCAGGAAAGATTACTTGATTTATCTTAAAAAAACAGACATGCATAAAACCAAAAACACTTTGACAAGTACAATACTAAAAGCTTAAATAGGGCCAGGTACGGTGGCTCACACCTGTAATCCCAGCACTTTGGGAGGCAGAGGTGGGCGGATCATTTGAGATCAGGAGTTTGAAACCAGCCTGACCAACATGGTAAAACCCCATCTCTACTAAAAATACAAAAAAAATTAGCCGGGCACGGTGATGCATGCCTGTAATCCCAGCTACTAGGCAGGCTGAGGCAGGAGAATCGCTGGAACCTGCAAGACAGAGGTTATGTGAGTGGAGATTGTGCCACTGCACTCCAGTCTGGGTGATAGAGTGAGACTCTGTCTTTAAAAACAAACAAACAAAAAAAAAACAGCTTAAATGGAAAAAACTAGGGATTATGTGTGTGGGAGAGTAAGTACGTCTCCCCTGTGAGAGAAAATATATATCTGTGAAGTTTGCTTCTGAGAGTTGTCATAATGAATGGGTTGTGATATCTGCAGTAACTGTTTCTTAAATCTGCTTTAAATATATTTTTAACTATAAGATTTTATATACTTAAATATATTTTTATTATAATAATTTGTACTCATAGAAAATTCGGAAAGATACTGAAAACTGTAAAGAAAAATGCATTCATAATTCAGTACCCAAAGGGAATCATTATTTGTCTTTTGATATATGGCTTTCTGATTTTTTTTCTGTATGCAAATCATTTGCCATTGTTTTTTCTTTAAATACATTGCTGTAATCATGTAATTTTGTTCCTTTTTTGCTAACATAAGTATTTTTCTTGTATGTGTTTTATAAACATAATTTGTAATGGCTATGTGATATTGTGATATAATTTTGCTCCTTTTTTGCTAACATAAGTATTTTTCTTGTATGTGTTTTATAAATATAATTTGTAATAGCTGTGTGATATTGTGTCCAATAATTAAACCATACTTTTTACCTAACTATTCACCTATTACTGACTTTACATTGTAGCCATTTATTTAATTGGAAATAATACTGCAGGGCATATTGTTAGTCTAAAATATTTTCTGTATTTAAAATTATTTCTGAAACACAGACTATCAAAATAGAATTACTAAATTACTAATTGAAAACATTTAGAATTTATTTATTTTTATTTTTATTTTATTTTATTCTTTTTATTTTTTATTATACTTTAAGTTTTAGGGTACATGTGCGCAACGTGCAGGTTAGTTACATATGTATACATGTGCCATGTTGGTGTGCTGCACCCAGTAACTCGTAATTTAACATTAGATATATCTCCAAATGCTATCCCTCCCCCCTTCCCCCACCCCACAACAGGCCCTGGTGTGTGATGTTCCCCTTCCTGTGTCCATGTGTTCTCATTGTTCAGGTCCCACCTATGAGTGAGAACATGTGGTGTTTGGTTTTTTGTCCTTGCAATAGTTTGCTGAGAATGATGGTTTCCAGCTTCATCCATGTCCCTACAAAGGACATGAACTCATCATTTTTTATGGCTGCATAGTATTCCATGGTGTATATGTGCCATATTTTCTTAATCCAGTCTATCATTGTTGGACATTTGGGTTGGTTCCAAGTCTTTGCTATTGTGAATAGTGCCACAATAAACATACATGTGCATGTGTCTTTATAGCATCATGATTTATAATCCTTTGGGTATATACTCAGTAATGGGATTGCTGGGTCAAATAGTATTTCTAGTTCTAGATCCCTGAGAAGAATAGAGTCAGGGTCTCATTGTGTTGCCCAGGCTGGTCTCGAACTCCTGGGCTCAAGTGTTCCTCCAACTTTGACCTCCTGAAGTGCTGGGATCACAGGCATGAGCCACAGTGCCTGGCCTAGACTTTTTTAAAGGCTGTGTTCTTTATTTTTTTGAAAAAAAGACGAGGGTCTTGCTATGTTGCCCGAGATTACGTGTGTGAACTACTGTGCCCATCTAAGGCTCTTAATACTTTTTGTCAAATTGCTTTCCAAAGTGTTCCAGTTTATATGCCCACAAGCAGTATATGAGAGTGCCTAGTTTCACTGCATTATTCTAGCATTAGATATTAATGTTTAAAAATCAAAGATAAACCTGTTAATTTGGTATGTGGAAAATGATACTTCATTTTTAAAAAATCTCTTTTTTGAAAAGACTGCTAATGAGGTTTCTTTTTCATATGTTTTTCCTTTATTTGTATTTCCTCTTATGTGAATGAACTTTTTATGTCCTTTGCCAGTTAAGCATATGGAGTTTGTGTGTGTGTGTTTTTTTTAAATCGTTTGTGGAGTTTCCTTTTTTTTTTTTTTGAGACAGAGTCTCGCTCTGTCATCCAGGCTGGAGTGCAGTGACGTGATCTCGGCTCACTGACACCTCTGCCTCCCGGGTTCAGGCAATTCTCCTGCCTCAGCCTCCCGAGTAGCTGGGACTACAGGTGCGTGCCACCACGCCCAGCTAATTTTTGTACTTTTAGTAGAGACGGGGTTTCACCATGTTAGCCAGGGTGGTCTCAATCTCCTGACCTCATGATCCGCCTGCCTCGGCCTCCCAAAGTGCTGGGATTACAGGTGTGAGCCACTGCACCCGGCCTGTAGAGGTTCTTAATAGGGTAAAAATTGCAACTGTTTGTCAATGGCAGATCTGTCACAAGCTTTTTCAGACTACAGTAATGAAGGCTATCTGTGATTCATAACTATAACCGCTGTTTCTATTGCCAAGTGCCATTTTGGTTTATGACTATCATACAATGTGCCTAAAAGTTTTTTTTTAATTGAGATATAATTTATATACAAATATTTACTCTTGATAGAAAAGATACAAAGTGTGTTTTCTGACCACAGTGGGATGAAATTATAAATTAGTTAACAGGAAGAAATTTAGTAAACCCACAAACGTGGAAATTAAACAACATACTTCTATGTAACTAATGAGTCAACGAAGAAATCAAAAGGGAAATTAGAAAATACTTTGAGATGAATAAAATAGAAAATGATGCAGCTAAAGCAGTGCTTATAGAAGTTTATAGTTTTAAGTGCCCATCATAAAAAAAAAACAAGAATAAGGATCTAAAATCAGTAACCTAACCTTCCAACTTAAGATGCTGGAAAAAGAAGCACCCATTAAACTTAAAGCATGTGAAGGAAGGGAATACTAAAGATTAGAATAGAAATTAATTAAACAGAATAGAAAAACAACAGATAATCAACAAAACCAAATTTACTTCTCTGAAAAGATCAACAAAATTGACAAACCTTTAGTTATATTGACCAAGAAAGAGAGAGAAGACTCAAATTACTAGACTCAGAAATGAGAGGACCAGAAGATGGACATATTAGAAAAAAAAAGGAAAAGTGAGGATACTGTCTAGGGCGGTGGCTTATGTCTGTAATCCCACAGTTTGAGAGGTCAAGGCAGGAGGATCACTTGAGCCCAGGAGTTCAAGACCAGCCTGGGTCACATAGGAAGACCCCATATCTACATAAAACAAAAAAATTAGCCGGGTCTGGTGGCTTGTACCTGTAGTCCAGCTACCTGGGAGGCTGAGATGGGAGGATCGCTGTGCCTGGGAGGTTGAGACTGTAAGGAGCTGTGATTGTGCCACTGTACTCTAGCGTGGGTGGCAGAGCAAGACCTTGGGTCAGGAAAAAAAAAATAAAAGACATTATTACAGACCTGACAGAACTAAAAAGGATTATAAGTTAATATTATGAAAAATCATAGGCTGGGTGCAGTGGCTCACACCTGTAATCCCAGCACTTTGGCAGGCTGAGGTGGGCAGATCACAAGGTCAGGAGTTCAAGACCTTCCTGACCAACATGGTGAAACCCCGTCTCTACTAAAAATACAAAAATTAGCCAGGTATGGTGGTGCGTGCCTGTAATCCCAGCTACTCAGGCGGCTGAGGCAGGAGAATCACTTGAACCTGGGAGGCAGAGGTTGCAGTGAGCTGAGATCACACCATTGCACTCCAGCCTGGGTGACAGAGCAAGACGCCATCTCAAAAAAAAAAAAAAAAAAAAGAAAAGAAAAATTATATACCAATAAATTAGATAACTTAGTTAAGTGGACAAATTATTAGAAAGACAAAAACTACTGAAAATGACTAAAGAAATAGACAATCTGAATAGATCTATGACAAGTAAAGTAATTGAATTAGTGATTAAGAAAACCAACTAAACAAATCCCTACAAAGAAAAGCTCAGGCCTCAATGGCTTCACTGGTGAATTCTACCAAATATTGAAATAAGAATTAATGCAAATTCTTTACAAACTCTCCCAAGAAATAGAACAGGAGAGAACACTTCCAAACTCATTCTATGAGTTACCAGAAACAGACAAAAGACATCACAAGAAACGAAAACTACAGACCAGTGACTCTTATGAATGTGGATCCAAATATCTTTAACAAAATACTAGCAAATCAACTCCAGCAACATACAAGTAGGAGTATATACCATAATCAAGTGGGATTTATTCCAGGAATGCAAGGTTGGTTTAGTATCTGAAAATAAATGAATGTAATACACTATCGAGGATAAAAAACATGATCATAACAATAAATGAAGAAAAAGCATTTAACAAACTCTTAACACCCTTGTATTATAAGAACACATAAAATATCTTGTAATATTTTTAGGCTTTAGGATAGAATAGGTCAGGAATAGACGGAACTTCCTGACCCTCATAAATGGAATCTAAAAAAAAAAAAAGCTGACAGGAAACATCATACTTAATTTTGACAGATTGAATGCTTTCCCCCTAAAATGAGAAACAAAACAAATAGGTCATTATATTTTTCTTCACTTCTGTTTAACATTGTACTAGAAGTTCTTGCCAGGGCTATTAGGCATAGAAAAGAAATAAAAGTCCTCTATTTTGGAAAAGAAAAAGTAAAATTATCTCCCCGTATTCACAGGTGACATAACCTTGTATGTAGAAAATCCTAGGGAATCCACTAAAAAACTGTTTGAAATAATAGATGAGTTTAGCAAGATTGCAGGATACAAAATCAGCATACAAAATATAAATTGTATTTATACACACTTGCAGTGAACAATATGAAAATGAAATTAGGAAAATAATTCAATTATGGTAGCATCAAAAATAATACTGATGGCTGGGTGTGGTGGTGCCTCTTGCCTGTAATCCCGGCACTATGGGAGGTTGAGGCAATAGAATCTTTTGAGCTCAGGAACTGGAGACCAGCCTGGGCAACTCAGTGAGATCTCATCTCTACTAAAAATTGAAAAAATTAGTCAGGTATGGTGGCACATGCCTGTAGTCTCCGCTATTTGGGAAGCTGAGGAGAGAGAATTGTTTGAACCTAGGAGGACAAGGCTGCAGTGAGCCTTATGAGCCTTGATTATGCCACTCCACTAAGCCTGGGCAGCAGAATGAGACCCTATCTGTATTTAAAAAAAAAAAAAACCCACAAAAGAAAACTTATGAATAAATCTAACAAAAGAAGCACCAGTAATATCCAGATACTATGGTACTATATGAAGATAGATGTAAAGATAAATGGAATAGAATTGAGAGTCAGGTCCAGGCATGGTGGCTCATGCCTGTAATCCTAGCACTTTGGGAGGCCATGGTAGGCAGATCACTTGAGGTCAGGAGTTTGAGACCAGCCTGGCCAACATGGTGAAACCCTGTCTCTACTAAAAATACAAAAATTAGCCAGGTGTGATGGCACACGCCTGTAATCCCAGCTACTGGGGAGGCTGAGGCAGGAAAATCGCTTGAACCTGGGAGGTGGAGGTTGCAGTGAGCTGTGATCGCACCACTACACTCCAACCTGGGCGACAGATTGAGACTCTGTCTCAAAAATAAAAAAAAAGTATTGAGAGTCAAGAAATTGGCCTGGTGTGGTGGCTCATGCCTGTAATCCCACTACTTTGGGAGGCTGAGGTGAGCAGATCACTTGAGCCCGGGAGTTTGAGACCAGCCTGGGCAACATGGCAAAACCCCATCTCTACAAAAAATATAAAAACTAGCCACGAATGGTGGTGTGTGCCTGTAGTCTCAGCTACTCGGGAGGCTGAGATGGGAGGATTGCTTAAGCCTGGGAGGTTGAGGCTGCCAGTGAGCCGAGACTGCGCTACTGCAGTCCAGCCTGAGTGACACAGCAAGACCCTGTCTCTAACAAAAGAAGAAGAAGGAGAAGAAATAAACTCATGTGTCTTTGGTCAACTGATTTTCTGTATGGATGCCAGTACCATTCAATGGAGAAAAAAATTGTCTTTTCAATGCATGGTGTTGGGACAACTGTCTATCCACGTGTAAAAGAAGAAAGTTGGAAACTTACCTCACACCATGCAAAAATTAACTCAAAATGAGTCAAAGACCTGAATATATGTGAGCTAAAATTATAAACCCCTTAGAAGAAAATATAGTAGTATATTTTCGTGTCCTTGGATTTGGGAGTGGATTATTAGATTTAACAAAAGCACATGTTCTAAAAGAAAAAAGTAAATAAATTGGGTTTCACCAAAACTGAAAACTTGTTTTTCAGGGGACCCAAGAAGGTGAAAAGACAACCCACAGTATGGCAAAAAATATTTGTAAATCATACATATAATGAGGTAATTGTATTTTTGTTTTTTTTTGTTTTTTTGAGTTGGAGTCTCACTTTGTCATCCAGGCTGGAGTGCAGTGGTGGCTTGACCTCGGCTCACTGCAACCTCTGCCTCCCAGGTTCAAGTGGTTCTCCTGCTTCAGCCTCCCTAGTAGCTGGGATTACAGGCGTGTGCCCAGCTGATTTTTTGTATTTTTGGTAGAGACGGGGTTTCACTATGTTGGTCAGGCTGACCTCAAACTCCTGACCTCAAGTGATCCACCCACCTTGGCTTCCCAAAGTGCTGGGATTACAGCGTGAGCCACTTCGCCCAGCTGGTAATTGTATTTAGACTATCTAAGGAACTCTTACAACCCAATAATAAAAATACAAACAACCCAATTAAAAACATGACAGAGGAGGGAAAGTGGCAAATTAAAAAAAAAGTATTAAACTAACATGGGCAAAAGATCTGAATAGGTGTTACAAAAAATCTAATAATCCACTGCCAAATAGATATAGAAAAAAGATAAACATACAACACAAAAGCTTAACATCACCTGTCACTAGGGAAATGCATATCAAAACCACAATGAGCTGGGTGCTGTGGCTCACGCCTTTAATCCCAGCACTGTGGGAGGCCAAGGCGGGTGGATCACTTGAGATCAGGAGTTCGAGACCAGCCTGGCCAACATGATGAAACCCTGTTTCTACTAAAAATACAAAAATTAGCCAGGCATGGTGGTGGGCGCCTGTAATCCCAGCTACTCGGGAGGCTGAGGCATGAGGCTCGAACCTGGGAGGCAGAGGTTGCAGTGAGCCAAGATCTTCCCATTGCATTCCAGCCTGGGTGACAAGAGCAAGACTCTTGTCTGAAAACAAAAAACAAAAAACCCACAATGAGATGCTATCTCACATTTCTAGGATGGCTGTAATAAAACTGCCTCCCAGGCTCAAGTGATCCTCCTGCCTCAGCCTCCCAAGTAGCTGGGACTATAGGTGCATGCCACCATGCCTGGCTAACTTTTGTATTTTTTGTAGAGATGGGGTTTTGGCATGTTACCCTGGCTGGTCTTGAACTCCTGAGCTCAAGAGATCTGCCTGCCTCAGCCTCCCAAAGTGCTAGGATTACAGGAGTGAGCCACTGTGCCTGGTGTTCGCTCAGCTCCTTTCAAAAACAGTCTGGCAGTTCCTCAAAAAATTAAAAATAGCCTTACCATAGGACCCAGCTGTTCTGCTTGTAGATATCTACCAACAAACTGAAACATTAACTGAGAAGTTTGTATATGAATTTTTTTCTTCCCCAGATAGAGTCACTCTGTCACCCAAGCTGGAGTGCAATGGTGCGATCTTGGCTCACTGCAACCTCTGCCTCCCGGGTTCAAGCAATTCTCCTGCCTCAGCCTCCTGAGTAGCTGGGACTGCAGGTGCCCACCACTACGCCTGGCTAATTTTTTTGTATTTTTAATAGAGACGGGGTTTCACCATGTTGGCCAGCCTGGTCTTGAACTCTTGACCTCAGGTGATCTGCCCACCTCAGCCTCCCAAAGTGCTGGGATTATAGGCATGAGCCACTGCACCTGGCCCTATGGTTGTTTGTAGCAGCAGCATTCATAATAGTCAAAGGTGGGAGCAAGTCAAATGACCATCAGCTGATGAATTGATAAATAATGCACGTTAGAATATTATTTGGCCATTAAAAAGAATAAAATACCAATACATTCTACAGCTTCGTTGGACTTTGAAAACATTATGCTAAGTGAAAGAAGCCAGACACGAAAGACCACCTATTACATGAGTCAGTTTATATTAAATTTCCATAATAGGTTAAGTCTATAGAGACAGAAAGTACATTAGTGGTTGGTTAGGGCTTAGGCAAACAGAGAGATAGGAGGTTGATAGCTAAAGGATACAGAATGGCTTTTTTTTTT
This sequence comes from Gorilla gorilla gorilla, assembly GCF_029281585.2. NCBI lineage: Eukaryota > Metazoa > Chordata > Mammalia > Primates > Hominidae > Gorilla > Gorilla gorilla. The sequence goes on along the minus strand of NC_073233.2, from coordinate 85,845,619 downwards.
TTTTTTTTTTGCAGGAGGGGATCTTTCTGTAATGATAATGTTTGAAAACTGACTGTGGTGATGGTTGTGCATATATGTGCAGTACGGAAAAGCATTGAATTGGCCAGGTGCAGTAGCTCATGCCTGTAATCCTAACGCTTTGGGAGGCCAAGGTGGGAAGCGCGCTTGAGTGCAGGTGTTCAAGATCAGCTTGAGCAACACAATGAGACCTCATCTGTGCAAAAGAACTAGCAGGTGTGATGGTGCACATCTGTAGCCCCAGCTACTTTGGGAGGCTGAGGTGAGAGGATTACTTGAGCCCAGGAGGTCAAGGCTGCAATGAGCTATGAGGACATCACTGCGTTCCACGCTGGGCGACAGAGCAAGGCCCTGTCATTTATTCATTCATTCATAAATACATACATACATATACATACATACACCTATACATACATACCATTGATTTGTACATGTTATCTGGGAGAATTGCTTACATTTTCTGGGAGAATTGGTATGTGTATTATATCTTATCACAGCTATTAAAAATTTATACTTCAGGCCTGGCATGGTGGCTCACACTTGTAATCCCAGCACTCTGGGAGGCCAAAGCAGGCAGATCACTTGAGGCCAGGAGTTTGAGACCAGCCTGGCCAACATGGTGATAACCCTGTCTCTACTAAAAATACAAAAATTAGCCGGGTGTGGTGGTAATCCCAGCTACCCTGATGGCTGAGGCATGAGAATCACTTGAACCAGGGAAGCAGAGGCTGCAGTGAGCTGAGATCACACCACTGCACCCCAGCCTGGGCGACAGAGTGAGACTCTGTCTCAAAATAAATAAATATAAGAAAAAAAATTATACTTCACTGAATTTTGGTGAATTTATCAACATTTACATTTTTTCCACGTTTTGGCTAATTTGAATAATGCTGCTATGAATATTCACTTACAAGTTTTTTGCTTTATATATATATGTTTTCAGTTCTCTTGGATATATACCAAGGATATTCACTTACAAATTTTTGCTTAATACATGTTTTCAGTTCTCTTGGATGTATACTAAGGAGAGGAATTTTGGGGCCATATGGTAATTAAGTGTTTAAGTTTTTAATAAAATTGTCATAAAATACAGATTAACATAAAATTTGCCATGTCAACCATTTTAAAACATACTGTTTAGTGGCATTAAGTATATTCACAAAGTTGTGTGATCATCACCACCCTTCATTGACAGAGCTCTTTTTGTTTTGCAGAAGTGAAACTCTATACCCATTAAACAATAACTCCCCATGTCCCCATCCCCTAGTCCCTAACAACCACCATTCTATATTCTGTTTTTATAAATTTGACTACTGTAGGGACTTCAGGTAAGTGGAATCACGCAATATTTGTCCTTTTGTGCCTAGCTTATTTTTCTTAGCACAATGTCCTCAAAGTTCATCCACATCGTAACATGTGTCAGAATTTTCTTCCTTTTTACAGCTGAATAATGTACCATTTAAGTAAATTGGAGAAATCATGCCATTTTCCCACTGAAGTAAATGTTTCATATGTATTTTTTTAAGGATATCAATTACAGCATGCATCACATAATAATGACATTTCAGTCAAGGATGGACTGCATATACAACAGTGGTCCCATAAAGTTATAATATTATATTTTTACTGTACTTTTTCTATGTGTAGATATGTTTAGATACACAAATACTTACCATTATGTTACAGTTGCCTACAATATTCAGTACAGTAACATGTTGTACAGGTTTATAGCCTAGGAGCATTAGGCTATATCATGTAGTCTAGGTGTAGTAGGCTTTACAATCTAGGTTTGGGTAAGTACACTCTGATGTTTGCACAATGATGAAATCACCTAATGATGCGTTTCTCAGAATGTATCCTTGTTGGTAATTGATGCATGACTATATTTAGTTTTCATGTCTCTTTTGTTTTCCTTAATCTGAAAAGATCACTCAACCTTTCTTTGTCTTTCATTACCTTGGCATTTTTGAAGAGTGTAGGGCATTTATTTTGTAAAATGTCTTGCAATCTGGTTTTATCTGATATTTTCAGTTTAGATTCAGCCAATGCATTTTGACAAGAATATAACAGAATTTTGTGTCCCTCATAATGTATAACATCATGAGGCACAGATGACGTTTGACTTGTTCATGATGTTGCCTTTGATGCTTGGCTTAGGTGGTGTCTGCCAGGTTTTGATTATAGAGTTATTTGATCCCCAAAATTAAAAATAGAATTGCCATATGATCCAACAGTTCACTTCTGGGATATACCTCTGTAAGGGCTGCCATAACAAAATGCCACAGGCTGGATGGCCTAAACAACAGAAATTGCTCACGTTTCTGAAGTCTAGAATCTAAGATTAAGGTGCTGGCAAATTCAGTTCCTAGTGAAGGCTCTCTACCTGGCTTAAAGACAACTGCCCACTCGCTGTGTGGGCATATGGCCTCTCCCCTGTGCATGAGAGAGAGCTCTCATAAGGACACTAGAGTCCCATCCTTATGACCTCATTTAACCTTAATTACCTCCTGAAAGGCCCCACCTCCAAATGCAGTTATAATGTATTGCATTTCTTTTGTAACTATGACTGTTGGGTCATGAGTTCCTTAAGGAAACTCTTTTTTCCAAAGAAGACATATAGATGGTCAATAATCCAATATGAAAAGATGCTTAATATCACTAATCACTAATCATTAGGGAAAGAAAATCAAAACCACAGTGAGATACCACTTCATACCCATTAGGATAGCTATTGCCAAAAAGAAAAAAAAAGTATTGGCAAGGATTGGAACCCTTGTGCATTGATAGTAGTAGTGCAAAATAGTGCAGCCATTGTGGAAAACAGTATGACAGTTCCCTAAAATTCGTGGGTTGGAAGAATTAATATGTTAAAACGTCCATATTACCCAAAATGATCTGCAGATTCAGTGTAATCCCTATCAAAATTCCAATATCATTTTTCACAGAAATAGAAAAAAAATCTTTAAAGTTTGTGTGAAACCACAAAACACTGAATAGCAAAACAATTTTGAACAAAAAGAACAAAGCCAGAGGCATTACATTCCCTATTTTCAAAATATAAAGCATTTGTAGTCAAAACAACATGGTACTGGCATAAAAACAGTACTAAAGGAACAGGATAGAAAGCCCAGAAACAAACCCATGCATTTATGGTCAGCTGATTTTTGACAGTGGTGCCAAGAACACACACTGGGTAAAGGACAATCTATTCAATAGATGATGCTGGGAGAAATGGTCATTCACATGCAGGAGAATGAAATTAGACACTTACGTCATACACATACTTGAACTGAGTGGATTAAAGACTTAAAACATAAGACCTGAAACTGTAAAACTACTAGAAGAAAACACAGGGAAAGCTCTGTGGCATTGATCTGGGCAATGATTTTTTGTTGTGACTTTAAAAGAGCAGGCAACCAACCAACCACAAAAAATAGACAAATGGGACTGTATCAAACTAAATAGTTTCTGTACAAGAAAAGAAACTAAGTGAAGAGACAACCCATAGAGGTAAAAAAAACAAAATGTGTAAACCATATATCTGACAAGGGCTAATATCCAAAATATACAAGGAATTCAACTAAGTAGCAACAACAACAACAAAACCTGGCTAAAAAATGGGCAAAGGACCAGAACAGACGCTTCTTACAGATGACCAACAGGTTCATGAAAAAGTGTACAACATCACTAAGTGTCGGGAAAATGCAAATTAAGTGAGATGTCACCTCACATCTATTAGAATGGTTTTTATAAAAAAGATGAACAATAACAAGTGTTGGTATGGGGAGACAAGGAAACCCTCGTACACTGTTGGCGAAGATGTAAATTAGTACAACTATTTATGGAAAACAAGATGAAGGTCTCAAAAAACTAAAAATAGAACTAGCATGTGATCTAGCCATCCCGCTTCCGGGTATATATCTAAAGGAATTGAAATCAGTATGTTGAAGGGATGCTTGCACTCCAATGTTGATTGCAGCAGTATTCACAATAGCCAATGTATGGAATCAACCTGTTTATCAGCAGATGAATGGATAAAGAAGATGTGGTGTATAACATGCAATGGAATACTATTCAGCCTTGTAAATGAAGGAGATCCTGTCATTCATGACAACATGTATGAACCTTGAAGACATTATACTAAGTGACATAAGCCAAGCACAGAAAAACACATGCCACATGATCTCATTTGTGTGTGTAATTTTAAAAAGTTGAACTCAGAGTAGAGTGATGATCACCAGAGGCTAGGAGTGGTAGTAAAGTGATGGAGGAGGGAGTTGCTGGTCAAAGGTTATAAAGTTTCAGCTCAACAGGAGGAATAGGAGGAATAGGTTTTGAGATCTATTACATAGCAGGTGACTATAGTCCACAATAATGTATATTTAAAAATAATTAAGAGTAGGGAGGTGCAGTGGCTCATACCTGTAATCCCAACACTTTGTGAGGTCAAGGTGGGAGGTTTGCTTGAGTCCAGGAATTCAAGACCAGCCTGGGCAAATGTGGTGAGACTCTGTCTCTACAAAAGTAAAAAAAGTAGCTGGGCATGGTGGCTTGCACCTGTATTCTCAGGCTGAGTCAGGAGGATTGCTTGAACCCAGGAGTTCCAGGCTATGTGAGCTATGATCGTGCCACTACACTCCAGCCTAGGTGACAGAGGAAGATGTTGTCTCTTAAAAAACAAAAACCTAAGTGAATATTTCAAATGTCTCACCACAAAAAAGGATAGGTGATGGATATATGTTAATTAGCTTGATTTAATAATTGCACATTGCATACATGTATTAAAGTATCACATTGTATCCCATAAATATATATAACTATGACTATAATAAAACATTAAAATCAAAAATAGATAATTTGTGGATACTTTGAGATTATGTAAATATGCTCTTCCTCATCAAACTACCCACCATTTTAGCAACTGTTATTAAATCTTGCCTGACTTTGTTATTACCATAGAGCTTGCCTCCCCTCCCTCCCTCTCTTCTTTCCTTCCTGCTTTCCCTCCCTTCCTCCCTCCACTTGCCCTTCCTCATTCCTTCCTCCTTCCTTCCATTTGTCTCCTGTTTTATTTACTATGTAATAGTATAATCATTATTTTTTGAAGTTTAAATTGTCTCTTTATAATAATTTTTATTTTTATTTTTATTTTTGAGAAAGAGTCTCGCTCTGTCACCCAGGCTGGAGTGCAGTGGCGCGATCTCGGCTCACTGCAAGCTCCGCCTCCCGGGTTCACGCCGTTCTCCTGCCTCAGCCTCCCGAGTAGCTGGGACTACAGGTGCCCGCGACCATGTCCGGCTAATTTTTTTTGTATTTTTTTTTTAGTAGAGATGGGGTTTCACCATGTTAGCCAGGATGGTCTCGATCTCCTGACCTCATGATCCACCCGCCTTGGCCTCCCAAAGTGCTGGGATTACAGGCGTGAGCCACTGCACCCGGCCAATAATTTTTAAATACAGGATGTTACTCTGTTGTATTCTTTGTATCACAGTAGGAAGAAAGTCATGCTTTTGGATACTTTTCAAAGTTCTTCTCATTTATCCTCTCCTTAATCATTTCACTTATTGGATAGCTAATCCTCATTTGAGAAATGAATAGAGGTAGTTCAAAGACTTGACAAGAAATTAATGCAGTTTTCTTGTGTAGCATCTGCACAACTGAAATTGAGGGTCTTCTGCTTTCTTTCCTATTTGTAAAGATTTTTCTGGGAGAACAAAGTTCTTGTTAAAAGAGGGTATCCATTAGAATCTGCATACAGAATACACCAAATTGTTATCTGTCCTTAAAAACTATTCATATCAAGGATCACCTGAGCCCAAGAGTTTGAGACCAGTCTGGGCAATGTGGCAACATCCCATCTCTACAAAAATTTTAAAAATTAGCCAGGTGTGATGGCACACACCTGTGGTCCCCAGCTACTCAGGAGACTGAGGTGGGAGTATCTCTTGAGCTTGTCAGGCCAAGGTTGCAGTGAATGCTGATTGCAACACTGCACTCCAGCCTGGGTGACAGAGCAAGACCCTTATCTCAAAAGAAAAAAAAATCCATATCGATGCTGAATGGATCAGTATGTTATTTTTGTCTTATTCAACTTCATTCTCAGATTTTGTTGATACACAGAACCATTTTTTTAATATATAGCAAAATTGTAAATTAATTTTTATTTTTGACACAAATTGGTCTTATTATTGGGGATGTGGTTTCCTTACTTGCTCCATTAATATAAAAATAATGGCACTTCAATGGCCTGACAAAGTGTGTAACACCCAAATAGCATCTGCAGACACTTAGCAATTTTTTTTTAATTAATAAGTTTTTATCCAACAGTATAAAGAAAAGCAGTTCTTAATGATGATGACCTTGATGCAAGAAGTGACTTGTAGGGGAAGGACATCATAAAATTGTAATTGTTTCCCTGAGAGCATGAGACTCTCTTTTGGGCTAAGATTCAGTGTGCAGTAATACATTGATTGTGCATTATTGTTGCCTGGTTAATAGAAGCTAGAAGGATTTAGTTTATTGCTTGAAAATCAAAGTGTTTGTAACAGAGGTGCAATCAACAGTTTAGTCATGAGAAATGATATTTTTATACTAAATATAAATAGTTCATTTGTTTTGTTTTTGATTTTTAGGGGGCACGGTTTGAGACAGTCTTGCTCTGTTGCTCAGGCTGGAGTGCAGTGGCGTGATCTTGGCTCACTGAAACCTCCGCCTCCTGGGTTCAAGCAATTCTCTGGCCTCAGCCTCCTGAGTAGCTGGGATTACAGGTGTGTGCCACCACACCCGGCTATAAATTTTTTTTTAAAGAAATGGGGCCTCGCTGTGTTGTCCAAGCTGGCCAAGTCCCATTCACTTTTCTCCGCACTAGTGACTCACTTTGAGAATCATTATCCATTAGTGGGTAATGTGACCAATTTCATGAGACGTGATTTATTTTTTTGAAAAAAAATAAAATACAAATACCAGAGTAAATCACAAGCTATAAGGTAAATATTGTTTTGTTAAACTTGCTGTATGTGTGTTTTTATGTACTGTGTTGCAATATTATGTGTTTCTTACTTTGGGTGCTAGTCAAAAGAAGTTTGAAATCCAGAGTTTTGTACCATTTTTATTACCTCATTTCTTCAAAGTATTTTTAATTTATGTTACTATGTTATGCAAATAGCTTGTTTTAGTAGCATTGGACTAGGGTAATGCAGGAGGAAAACTAATAAGTTATTAAAATTTGTGGTGAGGTGCTAAAATAAAAAATATTGATAGTACTAAATGTTGACAAGGATGTGGCACATCTAGAACACTTATGCAGCACTGGTGGAAGTGTAAATTAGTACAGCCATTATGGAAAACTATTTGGCAGTATCTTCTTTTTTGGAGGCAGTATCTCACTCTGTCACCCAGGTTGGAGTGCAATGGCATGATCACGGCTCACTGCAACCTCCACCTCTGAGGCTCAAAGGATCCTCCTACCTCAGTCTTCTGGGTAGCTGGGACTATAGGTGTGTGCCACCACATGCCTATAGTCCCATTTGCCCAGGACAGTCTTGAACTCCTGGGCTCAAGTGATCTTCCTGCCTTGGCCTCCCAAAGTGCTGGGATTATAGGCATGAGCTGCTGTGCCCAACTGGCAGTATCTCCTTAAGCTGAAGCATGTCTTGTTACCTATCAATTCTACTTCTACATATATATCCAACAAAAACGTGAACATGTACACCAAAAGCCACATACAAGAGTAATCACAGTAGCATTATTCAAAATAGCCAAAGACTGGAAATAACTTAAATATTCATCAACGGAAAGGCTAAATAGATTTTCATGTATTTACAAATGAATACTGTATAAGTAACAAGAATAAATGAACCATTGCTATCTGCCATACCTTGCATAAATCTTACAAACATAATAAGCCACAGAAGCCAGATACTATTTGATTTCATAATGTACAAAAATAAACAAATGAACCTGTGTGTTAGAAGTCAGGATAGTAGCTGTTTTTGGTGATGATGTGGTGAGGTTGTTGCTGGGAGGAGGAATGAGGGATATTTCTGGAGTGTTGGTTATATACTGTTTAATCTGGGTGCTTGTTATATATGTGTATTTGTGAAAATTTATTGAGCTGTACACTTAAGATTTTGCATATTTCTATGGGTATTAAAAGTTTTAAAAATTTATACATTTTTGTCTGGTTTTAAAATTTGAAAGCAAATAAAATGCAGTCAGGGACGAATTTTAAAGTACCTACTCTGTACAAGGCAACGTGCTAGGTATTGGGAATACAAAGATGAAAAGCCAGGACTTTTATTTTCTAAGGACTCATGTTTTTTTGAGAAGACACGTACTCAAGTAACATGATGCTAGACAGACTGTCCTAAGAATATAGGTCTTGAAATCACCCCTAAGGTTGCTGCAATGCTTTTGTTTCTGGTCTTGTCTGTGTTTGTTAAGATATCTTAATCATGTCCTTTTTTTCTTTTTCTTTTTTTCTTTCTTTTTTTTTTTTTTAATAGCATCTGACAGATACGTCTCATGGTGTAAGAAATAAGTGCCTGCAGTTACTTGGCAATCTTGGCTCTTTGGAGAAAAGTGTCACAAAAGATGCAGAAGGCCTAGCTGCCAGAGATGTCCAGAAGATTATAGGGGATTACTTCAGTGACCAAGACCCACGTGTCAGAACAGCAGCTATAAAAGCCATGGTAAATGTGATTATGGAAACTAGTTGGGGCTAGTGTTCATTTTTGTTTTTTAAGTTTATAGCTAGTGCTGCCTTGGATACATTGTGAATTCTTCAGCATATACTTTCAGGAAGGTATTGGTGGTGGCCTCACAGAACTCAGTGACACACATTCCTGTATACAAGTGTGCTTTTTTGGCTTTCTCTGGTAGCTTTCATGTGTATTTATGAAACATGGAAAGCACAATAGGAACCTGTTATAATTCCTTTGACTTGGAGGCATATGACTTGGTATGATATTATAATAGGGGGAGGTGGTGTTAATCATTTTTTCTTTAGGCTTCATATCATTATTTCATATTTTTCTAATACCTTCTTGGGACAGTCCATGGGTTAGATTTGTGAAATGCTTGAATGCTCCTATTGAAAGACGACAAGGTTTCTTATTTATATAGCACTAATTTTGGCTAAATGGAACCATGTTAGCCTGATACAATAGGGGAAAATATGTGAGATTGTGGGGAGACATTGGAAATATTGCTCTTTTCCTCCCAAGCACTTAAACTATATATTTATTATCTAGTTGCAGCTCCATGAAAGAGGACTGAAATTACACCAAACAATTTATAATCAGGTACCTTATATGATTACTGTCTGGAAGGGGTGGAGGTATCATGAAGCTGGGAGGGCGGCACACAGGTTCTCAGAATTTGAAAACGTAAGGACTTCGCTAGTTAATAGTGGCAGTGTTGATTGAGATGGATGTGAAGTCATATTCAAAACATACTTTTCAGGAAGAGAATGGAGGTTATGTAATTAAATAGCGCTAGTACATGTGAAAAGGACTTTTAGGAGGATTTACAAAGTTCAGTATGAGAGTGAGAGTACCTGAAGAAAAGTGTAGCATTTAGAATAAGGAATGTGTTAGTCTTTCTGATCACTGTTTGGTTGGGCCATACATGAAGTCATTTCTGGGCATCACACTTCACAAACTGGAGTGTGTCTGGAGAAGGGTGACCAAGACCATAGGATCATATAAAAAAAAAAGTCACATGCATGTAGTAGTAGTGGTAAAGAAAGGTATAATGAAGTTGTGGAAAAGCTGATTGACGGCCAACCAAAAGGCTTTATGAGGCTGTATTTCTCTTGGAGGATAATTGACTGAATCTGGTAAAAGGAATCTAAATCCATGTTCAGAGATTAGGTTTTGTTAGCCCGCCAAGAGTGGTTTTATCTCTCATGGGAAGAAGATAATTGGCCAAGCCCCATCACAGATGTGTGAACCAAGTTTATTCCTCTATTGAATGAAGTAGAATGGGTCCAGAATGCTTGTGGTGGTGTGACCATCGCCTTCTTTTTCTATAAGAAAACTATGTGGGAAGCCAAATAATTCAAAGGAAACTTGGATTGTAAGGACTCAGAGGAAGGGAAGTTAGTTGGCTGATTCAGATGTTTGGTGGCATAAGACTCTGTTAGTAATCTAGGCAAGCAGTAATGACAGCATCAAGGGAGTGAGGATGGACTGATAGTGTAGAATTTAAGATATAAGGTAGAATTTGCTTCCTTAATGAGTTCAGGTTTGCGTGTGTTGAGTATAAAAGTTTGATGGGACATCCATGAAGAGAATTCCAGCCATAAGTAGTTATAAAGGTCTGGAGATCAGGAGAAATCAGAGCTAAGGGTAGGTATTCAAAGCCATCAGTATTTAGGGAGTATGGGGCTACCCATAAAGAGTGAGTGGATTGAAACAGAGGCCAATGATTTCAGACCAAGGTAAACAGAAGTGTATGCTTTGATTTTTACAGGGGGAGGAAAAACCCATAATTGGTGTTTGAACCTGTGAGAACAGTACTGTGGGCTCCCAGCATGCTTTGCTGGGTTTGATCTGTTCTAGATGTTTTTATGCTGTCAGTCTGTGATTCTCCTTTCAGACATGGGGTAGGGTGCATAGTCAGAATACAGCCAGAGCAGCTGACAGAGGTCAAGATTCATTTTTAAGCAAATATTCAAGAAGTTAAAACCACACACAAGTGTTTTACTGGGCATCCTTATCCAACCACCCTATCTTCACTTTGAAAATAGTTTAAACATTGCCTGAGAGGACACAGAACTAATAGACTTTTGGAATTCTTCTTTGCAGGCCTGTAAATTACTCTCTGATGACTATGAACAAGTGCGCAGTGCTGCAGTCCAGCTTATCTGGGTTGTCAGTCAGCTCTATCCTGAAAGGTCAGTGTGGGTGTAAGTTGGCTTTTGTTGATTGTGAAGCCGTTTTCCTCTCTTCTCACCATAGAAAAACCCCACTTCTAGAAAAGAAATGTTGGTTACATTTTTGGAAGGCAATGGGGAGTAAGGGAAAAGCACAGGCCGTGAAAATCAGATTGCCTGGTCCTCATTTTTCATCTCTGATAGGAAGTTTCTGTACACCTTTGGAAAGATACTTCACTTCTTTTGTCCTAACCTTCTCATCCGTAAGTGAAGAAATTGGAATATCTTTCTTAAATGGTTTTCAGTACTTTACAAAAAAATCTTTAAAATTGTTTGGGACCCATTTTAGTTTGGCTTGTGCCAAATGCCAGATAAAGATACCAGATGAGTTTGAGAATAATGATCTCTTATGTAGTTTTCCTGGTTAAAAATATTTTCACAGCAATTAAATTAACCACAGTGATTCTTTGAGGAGGTAGGCAATATTATTTATTATATTTTGTAAGATAGAATATTATATTTATAAATATTTATTTATCTTTTATTTATAAATATTTATAGAATATTTTATTTTTCCTTGCATAGGAAAAAGAGGTGTTTTTTCCTCTTCATTAAACTGCCAAAATTTGAAAACCAGAATGAATTAATAAACCTGTAGGAGTAGGCTCCATTTGTAGTGTTTTAGGACTTAGACACATACAAAGAAAAGGGCTAACTGGAAATTGTCTCTTCTTTTAGGACTGGATTGATAAGTAAGTTTTATATTGATTTATTCTGAGATTTACTGTATTTATAGAAGTTCAGTCTGGACACGGTGGTGCCTGTAATCCCAGCACTTTCGGAGGCCGAGGTGGGCGGATCACCTCAGGTCAGGAGTTCAAGACCAGCCTGGTCAACATGGTGAAACCTCATCTCTACTAAAAATACAAAAATTAGCCGGGCATGGTGGCACACGCCTGTAATCCCAGCTACTAGGGAGGCTGAGACAGGAGAATCGCTTGAACCCGGGAAGTGGAGATTGCAGTGAGCTGAGATCGCACCACTGCACTCCAGCCTGGGTCACAGAGCAAGACACTTTCTCTCAAAAAAAAAAAAAAAAAAAAAGAAGTTCAGTTACAGAAGATAATAAACTTAAGGATATGAAATATTCGGTGGAAGCTAGTTTTTGATAATTTCATAAATCTTTGAACCTTTGGTGGGTTACGTACTTTTTTTTTTTAAGGCAGGGTCTTGCTCTGTGGCCCAGGCTGCAGTGCAATGATGTGATCTCGGCTTACTGCAACCTCCAACTCCTGGGTTGAAGCAATTCTCATGCCTGAGCCTCCCAAGTAGCTGGAATTACAGTTGCGCACCACCACACCCAGCTCATTTTTTGTATTTTTAGTAGAGATGAGGTTTTGCCATGTTGGGTAGGCTGGTCTTGAACCCCTGGCTTCAGGTAATCTGCCCGCCTCAGTATCTCAGTGTGCTGGGATTACAGCCTGGCTGAACCTTTGGTGGGTTACACACTTTTATTCAATACATTGAAAATTTGCACCTGGTTGCAGTGGCTCAGCCCTGTAATCCTAGCACTTTGGGAGGCTGAGGCGGGCGGATTGCTTGATCTCAGGAGTTTGAGATCAGCCTGGGCAACATGGTGAACCATCTCTACTAAAAATATAAAAAATTAGCTGGGTGTGGTGGCATGCTTTTGTAGTCCCGGCTACTCAGGAGAGTGAACTGGGAGGATCACCTGACCCAGGAAGTTGACACTGTGGTGAGCAGTGCTCACGCCACTGCACTCCAGCCTGGGTGACAGAAGTGAGACCCTGTCTCAAAAAAAAGCATAATTTGCAATGCAACTGAAAGAGTTGGTTTGTACTCCCAGAGTGATTTGTTTATTCCAAACTGTATTTAATCATTCTAGGATTTGAACTATTCAATTATCATTTTTGTGTGTGTCAGTCTTCATTGACTGTTCTCAGTTTATTGAGCCTGCAGCCTTACTTACTTATGTATTTGTTTATTATTATTATTATTATTATTATTATTATTATTATTATTATTATTTTAGATGGAGTCTCGCTCTGTTGCCCAGGCTGGAGTGTAGTGGCACTATCTCGGATCACTGCAACCTCCACGTTCCAGGTTCAAGCGATTCTCCTGCCTCAGCCTCCTGAGTAGCTGGCATTGCAGACATGTGTCACCATGCCCGGCTAATTTTTATATTTTTAGTAGAGAGGAGGTTTCGCCATGTTGGCCAGGCTGGTCTCGAACTCTTGACCTCAAGTTATCCACCTGCCTCAGCCTCCCAAAGTGTTGGGATTACAGGCGTGAGCCATTGCGCCCAGACTGTATTTAGTTTTTGAGACAGGGTCTTGCTCTGTCATCCAGGCTGGAGTGCCATGGTGTGATCTCAGCTCACCGTAACCTTCACCTCCAGAGCTAAAGTTATCTTCCCACTTCAGCCTCCCAAGTAGCTGGGACTATCAGCGCATGCCACCACGCCTAGCTAATTTTTGTATTTTTTTTGTAGAGATGAGGTTTTGCCATATTGCTCAGGTTGGTCTTGAACTCTTGGGCTCAAGCAATCTACCTGCCTGGGCCTCCCAAAGTGTTGGGATTATAGATGTGAGCCACTGTGCCTGGCCTGAGCCTGCAGACTTAGGTTCATGTTTTGTTCTAAGTGATTTCATTTCTTTTCTTTTAATTTAGCATTGTCCCAATTCCTTCTTCTAATGAAGAAATACGCTTAGTTGATGATGCGTTTGGAAAAATTTGTCACATGGTCAGTGATGGCTCTTGGGTGGTTCGTGTTCAGGCAGCAAAACTGTTGGTAAGTTATACTTTTTATGTATGTATGTATGCATGTATATATTTATTTATTTTCTTTTCTGTAGAAATGAGGACTGTGTGGCCCAGGTTGGTCTCAAACTCTTGGCCTCAAGCAGTCCTCCTGCCTCAGCCTCCCAAAAGACTGGGATTACAGGCTGGGTGCGGTGACTCAAACCTGTAATTCCAGCACTTTGGGAGGCCAAGGCAGGCGGATCACGAGGTCAGGAGATTGAGACCATCCTGGCCAACATGGTGAAACCCCGTCTCTACTAAAAATACAAAAATTAGCTGGGCATGGTGGCGCATGCCTGTAATCCCAGCTACTCGGGAGGCTGAGGCAGGAGAATCGCTTGAACCCGGGAGGCGGAAGTTGCAGTGAGCCAAGATCACGCTACTGCACTCCAGCCTGGCGACAAGGGGGAGACTCTCATCTCAAAAAAAAAAAAAAAAAGGCTGGGATTATAGATGTGAGCCACTACACCCAGCCAATAATCCTTTTTTTAAATGAACACATTTCTTGTTAAGTTTTTACAAACATTTTGAGAAACTACAGATGGGGCAGTGTGACCTGAATTTAAAACCCCAGAATTTATTTTCCTTTTTCTTTTCTTGAGACAGGGTCTTCCTCTGTTGCTCAGGCAGGAGTGCAATAGTGCAGTCACGGCTCACTGCAGCCTTGACCTGCCAGGCTCAAGCGATCCTTCCACCTCAGCCTCCTGAGTAGCTGGGACTACAGGCATGTGCCACCCTGCCTAGCTAATTTGTATTTTTTGTAGACATGGGGTCTTGCTTTGTGCCCAGGCTGGTCTTGAATTCCTAGGCTCAAGTGATCCTTCTGCCTTGGCCTCCCAAATTGTTGGGATTACAGGTTTAAGCCACTACTCCCAGCCCCAAAATTTCTTAATATAGAAAGAAATAGTTCACTCTCCTGTAGAGAAATAGCCTTTTAGAACTAGAAAGAATCTTAAAACATAATTCTATTAACCCTACTAGGAATTAAGATAGCCGGAGCCTAGAGAAAAAGGAAAACAATAAAAAAAAAGTTTTTCACATTTATTAAGCACTTGTTATGTCCTAGTTCAGGAGGCTCAAACCCCCAGGCTGTGGACCAGTCCTGGTCCATGGCTTGTTAGGAACCAGGCCACACAACAGGAGGTGAGTGGTAGATGAGCACGTATTACTGCCTGAGCTCTGCCTGCTGTCAGATCAGCAGCTGCATTCGATTATCATAGGAGTGTGAACCCTATTGTGAACTGAGCATGTGCGGGATCTAGGTTTCATGCTCCTTGTGAGAGTCTAATTCCTGATGATCTGAGGTGGAACAGTTTCATCCTAAAATCACCCTGCTTCACCACCCTCTCTGGTTTCTTCCATGAAACTGAACCTGGATGCCAAAAAGGTGGGGGACCACTATCTTAGATAATTTGAAGGAGGCCCCTTACATATATTTTCTCATTTTCTCTTTACAGTAACCCTGCAAGATAGATGCCATTATCCAGTTGGGGCATGGTGGCTCATGCCCATAATCCTAGCACTTTAGGAGGCTGAGGTGGGCGGGTCACTTGAGCCCAGGAGTTCAAGACCAGCCTGGGCAACACAGCAAGACCCCATCTCTATTTTTCAAAAAATAAAATTTTAAAAAATTAAAAAAAATTTTTTTTTAAAAATGCTGTTATCATTTTCTAGATGAGAAAACTGAGGCTCTGAGGAGTTAAGTAAGTTATCCAGCTTATACAGACAGAAAATTGTAGAGTGAGGTCAGATCCTGATCTTGCATCTTTTAGCTTGGTACTTTTCTGTTTTCTTTTTGAGGACTCAGCACATTTATTGAAAATTTTTAACTTATTGTGGCTCACGCCTATAATCCCAGCACTTTGGGAGGCCAAGGCGGGCGGATCACGAGGTCAAGAGATCGAGACCATCCTGGCCGACATGGTGAAACCCCGTCTCTACTAAAAATACAAAAATTAGCTGGGCGTGGTGGCACGCGCCTCTAGTCCTAGCTACTTGGGAAGCTGAGACAGGAGAATCTCTTGAACCTGGGAGGCAGAGGTTACCCGGGAGGCAGAGGTGCAGTGGCTCACACCTATAATCCCAGCACTTTGGGAGGCCGAAGCAGGCAAATCACTTGAGGTCAGGAGTTCGAGACCAGCCTGGCCAACATGGTGAAACCCCATCTCTACTAAAAATACAAAAACTAGCCTTGTGTGATGACACACACCTGTAGTCCCAGCTATTCTGGGGGCTGAGGTGGGAGGATCACTTGAACCTGGGAGGCAGGGGTTGCAGTGAGCCGAGATTGTGCCATTGCACTCCAGCCTGTGCAAAAGAGCGAGACCCTGTCTCAAAAAAAAAAAAATTGTTTAACTTTTAAGGGATAAAATTGTTTTGTAATAGAGTGTTGGCCTAATACCCTTATTTTATATCTGTGTTACCTTGTATATGTCACTTGATATTAGTCTCAGTTTCCTCATCTGTTAAGTGGGGTTCTAATATCTCTCATATTTACCTGACAGTGTTGTCATGATGCTCAAATAAGATACAGTCTATGAAAATGTTTATAAACTAAAAAGTACTATACTATGTAGGGTGGGTGGGGGCATAGTATATAAATATATGTGTGTGTAAGTATCTGTAAAAATTTGTATACGTGTCACAGCAGGAAAATCTGTGATTCTTTTTGGACACTTCCCCTTTGAGTGCCCCCAGCCCTGCCATTCTTGGTGAGATTGTTGGCTGAATGCTTTGTTTCTGACTGTACTGGACACTGATCCAGTGATAGCTTTAGTCCTGTGACCAGTATTTATGGGAGTATTTGCTGAAACCTGTGTGAAGCACTTTCATGAGATATAGTAATGGATGATTGGAGTATTTCCACTCTTGTGCATAGTAGAGTTAAACAAGCCAGCTGTTACTGATTTTATTTCTGAATTCATATTTTAAAACTTTCTTTTGGGTTATGAATGTTTTAAAATTCAGAACAGTCTAATCATTCATCAGATCCTTTCATTCAGCATTTACAGAGGATCTACGATGAACTCTAGGTGGGAGTGGGGAGGAGAAAGATGTTTTAGAGGAGTAAATTAATGATATATCTTTACCTGAATAGGCAGTTTTAAAAAGTAATCCTTAAAGTAAGAATCATTCAAAATTTTCAGTTTTGTACTCTATAGGATCTGAAATTTATTTGCATAAAGTTGTATGTATAACATATGGTACATTGAAAGGATTTCTACTTGAATGACTCTAACTTGAGTCACATGCCTTGTGTTATAATTTCATGTTAAATCTGAACAGCTTCAAATTATATAAGTAATTATGTTTGTATTCAGAAATAATAATCATTCTTATCTTGCTGATAATAATAATTACTACTATGTATAGAGTTCCTGGCCTACTAAATGAGGCATTTTTAGTCATACATACACACATAAATACACACATATTCACACATAAATATTAACCCACTTCTTTATATACAAGCACACATGCCTAACTCATTTGCATACTTTTGCAAGTAACTTTTAATCTTTTTAAACTCTCTGAGGTAAATGTATTACTTATAAATAACAAAATTAAAATTTAGGAATGTGGTATAATTTGTCTGAGACCACACAGATAGTAAATGACAGATGAGGACTTCAAACTTCATAATCTAAAGCCCATGTATAATCCTTTCCTGGTGAGTATCCAGTTACACATTGGGATTGGCCAGTTAAGGCCCTGCTGCTTTATTAGTATCTCTGTGCAAGCTAAGAGGTAAAGCTGCCCTACTCCAGCTCTCCAGTAGATAAACCTGTGATCAAGTGATTTGTGTATAATCTTTCATTAAAAATTAATTAATTTTAAAAAATTGACACATTGGTTGAACTAGTTTACAGTCCCACCAACAGTGTAAAAGTGTTCATATTTCTCCACATCCTCTCCAGCACCTGTTGTTTCCTGACTTTTTAATGATTGCCATTCTAACTGGTGTGAGATGGTATCTCATTATGGTTTTGATTTGCATTTCTCTGATGGGCAGTGATGATGAGCATTTTTTCCTGTGTCTTTTGGCTGCATAAATGTCTTCTTTTGAGAAGTGTCTGCTCATATCCTTCACCCACTTTTTGATGGGGCTGTTTGTTTTTTTCTTGTAGATTTGTTTGAGTTCATTGTAGATTCTGGATATTAGCCCTTTGTCAGATGAGTAGATTGCAAAAATTTTCTCCCATTCTGTAGGTTGCCTGTTCACTCTGATGGTAGTTTCTTTTGCTGTGCACAAGCTGTTTAGTTTAATTAGATCCCATTTGTCAATTTTGGCTTTTGTTACCATTGCTTTTGGTGTTTTAGACATGAAGTCCTTGCCCATGCCTGGGTCCTGAATGGTATTGCCTAGGTTTTCTTCTATGATTTTTATGGTTTTAGGTCTAACATTTAAGTCTTTAATCCATCTTGAATTAATTTTTGTGTAAGGTGTAAGGAAGGGATCCAGTTTCAGCTTTCTACATATGGCTAGCCAGTTTTCCCAGCACCATTTATTAAATAGAGAATCCTTTCCCCATTTCTCGTTTTTGTCAGATTTGTCAAAGATCAGATGGTTGTAGATATGCGGCATTATTTCTGAGGGTTCTATTCTGTTCTATTGGTCTATATCTCTGTTTTGGTACCTGTAGCGATTCCTCAGGGATCTTGAACTAGAAATACCATTTGACCCAGCAATCCCATTACTGGGAATATACCCAAAGGATTATAAATCATGCTGCTATAAAGACACAAGCACATGTATGTTTATTGTGGCACCGTTCACAATAGCAAAGACTTGGAACCAAGCCAAATGTCCAACAATGACAGACTGGATTAAGAAAATGTGGCACATATACACCATGGAATACTATGCAGCCATAAAAAATGATGAGTTCATGTCCTTTGTAGGGACATGGATGAAGCTGGAAACCATCATTCTCAGCAAACTATCGCAAGGACAAAAAACCAAACACCGCCTGTTCTCACTCACAGGTGGGAATTGAACAATGAGAACACATGGACACAGGAAGGGGAACATCACACACCAGCACCTGTTGTGGGGTGGGGGGAGGGGGGAGGGATAGCATTAGGAGATATACCTAATGTTAAATGACGAGTTGATGGGTACGGCACACCAACATGGCATATGTATACATATGTAACTAACCTGCACAATGTGCACATGTACCCTAAAACTTAAAGTATAATAAAACAAACAAAAATTGACACATTGTATATATGGGGCACAAGTTGATGTTTTTTTTTTTTGTTTTTTTTTTTGTTTTTTTTATTGATCATTCTTGGGTGTTTCTCGCAGAGGGGGATTTGGTAGGGTTACAGGACAATAGCGGAGGGAAGGTCAGCAGATAAGCAAGTGAACAAAGTTCTCTGGTTTCCCTAGGCAGAGGACCCTGCGGCCTTCCGCAGTGTTTGTGTCCCTGGGTACTTGAGATTAGGGAGTGGTGATGGCTCTTAACGAGCATGCTGCCTTCAAGCAACTGTTTAACAAAGCACATCTTGCACCGCCCTTAATCCATTCAACCCTGAGTGGATACAGCACATGTTTCAGAGAGCACAGGGTTGGGGGTAGGGTCACAGATCAACAGGATCCCAAGGCAGAAGAATTTTTTCTTAGTACAGAACAAAATGAAAAGTCTCCCATGTCTACCTCTTTCTACACAGACACGGCAACCATCCGATTTCTCAATCTTTTCCCCACCTTTCCCCCCTTTCCATTCCACAAAACCGCCATTGTCATCATGACCCGTTCTCAATGAGCTGTTGGGTACACCTCCAAGCCGGGGTGGTGGCCGGGCAGAGGGGCTCCTCACTTCCCAGTAGGGGCGGCCGGGCAGAGGTGCCCCTCACCTCCCGGACGGGGTGGCTGGCTGGGCAGGGGGCTGACCCCCCCCCCACCTCCCTCCTGGTCGGGGCGGCTGGCCGGGCAGAGGGGCTCCTCACTTCCCAGTAGGGGCGGCCGGGCAGAGGCGCCCCTCACCTCCCGGATGGGGCGGCTGGCCAGGCGGGGGGCCGAACCCCCACCTCCCTCCCGGACAGGGCGGCAGGCTGGGCAGTGGGCTGACGCCCCCACCTCCCTCCCGGACGGGGCGGCTGGCCAGGCGGGGGGCTGACCCCCCACCTCCCTCCCGGACAGGGTGGCAGGCTGGGCGGTGGGCTGACCCCCCCACCTCCCTCCCGGACGGGGCGGCTGGCCGGGCTGAGGGGCTCCTCACTTCCCAGTAGGGGCGGCCGGGCAGAGGCGCCCCTCACCTCCCGGACGGGGCGGCTTGCTTGGCGGGGGGCTGACCCCCCCACCTCCCTCCCGGACGGGGCGGCTGGCCGGGCGGGGGGGGCTCCTCACTTCCCAGTAGGGGCGGCCGGGCAGAGGTGCCCCTCACCTCCCGGACGGGGCGGCTGGCCAGGAGGGGGGTTGACCCCCCCACCTCCCTTCCGGACGGGGTGGCTGGCCGGGCGGGGGGCTGACCCCCCCACCTCCCTCCCGGACAGAGCGGCTGGCCGGGCAGAGGGGCTCCTCACTTCCCAGTAGGGGCGGCCGGGCAGAGGCGCCCCTCACCTCTCGGACCGGGTGGCCAGCCAGGCGGGGGGCCGAACCCCCACCTCCCTCCTGGACAGGGCGGCAGGCTGGGCGGTGGGCTAACCCCCCCACCTCCCTTCCGGACGGGGCGGCTCGCCGGGCGGGGGGCTGGCCCCTCCACCTCCCTCCCGGATGGGGCGGCTGGCCGGGCGGGGGACTGACCCCCCCCCCACCTCTCTCCTGGACGGGTTGGCTGGCCCGGCGGGGGGCTGACCCCCCCACCTCCCTCCCAGACAGGGTGGCAGGCTGGGCGGTGGGCTGACCCCCCCACCTCCCTCCCGGACGGGGCGGCTGGCCGGGCTGAGGGGCTCCTCACTTCCCAGTAGGGGCGGCCGGGCAGAGGCGCCCCTCACCTCCCGGACGGGGCGGCTTGCTTGGCGGGGGGCTGACCCCCCCACCTCCCTCCCGGACGGGGCGGCTGGCCGGGCGGGGGGGGCTCCTCACTTCCCAGTAGGGGCGGCCGGGCAGAGGTGCCCCTCACCTCCCGGACGGGGCGGCTGGCCAGACGGGGGGTTGACCCCCCCCCTCCCTTCCGGACGGGGTGGCTGGCCAGGCGGGGGGCTGACCCCCCCACCTCCCTTCCGGACGGGGCGGCTGGCCGGGCAGAGGGGCTCCTCACTTCCCAGTAGGGGCGGCCGGGCAGAGGCGCCCCTCACCTCTCGGACCGGGTGGCCGGCCAGGCGGGGGGCCGAACCCCCACCTCCCTCCTGGACAGGGCGGCAGGCTGGGCGGTGGGCTAACCCCCCCACCTCCCTCCCGGACGGGGCGGCTGGCCGGGCGGGGGACTGACCCCCCCCCACCTCCCTCCTGGACGGGTTGGCTGGCCGGGCGGGGGGCTGACCCCCCCCACCTCCCTCCCGGACGGAGCGGCTGGCCGGGCAGAGGGGCTCCTCACTTCCCAGTAGGGGTGGCCGGGCAGAGGCGCCCCTCACCTCCCGGACAGGGTGGCTGGCCGGGCGGGGGGCTGATCCCTCCACCTCCCTCCCGGACGAGGTGGCTGCCGGGCGGAGACGCTCCTCACTTCCCAGACGGGGTGGCTGCTGGGCGGAGGGGCTCCTCACTTCTCGGGCAGGGTGGCTGCCGGGCGGAGGGGCTCCTCACTTCTCAGACGGGGCGGTTGCCAGGCAGCAGGTCTCCTCACTTCTCAGACGGGGCGGCCGGGCAGAGACGCTCCTCACATCCCGGACTGGGCGGCAGGGCAGAGGTGCTCCCCACATCTCAGACGATGGGCGGCCGGGCAGAGAGGCTCCTCACTTCCCAGATGTGATGGCGGCTGGGAAGAGGCGCTCCTTGTTTCCTAGATGGGATGGCGGCCGGGCAGAGACGCTCCTCACTTTCCAGACTGGGCAGCCAGGCAGAGGGGCTCCTCACATCCCGGACGATGGGCGGCCAGGCGGAGACGCTCCTCACTTCCCAGACGGGGCGGCAGCCGGGCAGAGGCTGCAATCTCGGCACTTTGGGAGGCCAAGGCAGGCGGCTGGGAGGTGGTTGTAGCGGGCCAAGATCACGCCACTGCACTCCAGCCTGGGCACCATTGAGCACTGAGTTAACCAGACTCTGTCTGCAATCCCGGCACCTCGGGAGGCCGAGGCTGGCTGATCACTCGCGGTTAGGAGCTGGAGACCAGCCCAGCCAACACAGCGAAACCCCGTCTCCACCAAAAAAATACGAAAACCAGTCAGGCGGGGCGGTGCGTGCCTGCAATCGCAGGCACTCGGCAGGCTGAGGCAGGAGAATCAGGCAGGGAGGTTGCAGTGAGCTGAGATGGCAGCAGTACCGTCCAGCTTCGGCTCGGCATCAGAGGGAGACCGTGGAAAGAGGGGAGAGGGAGAGGGAGAGGGAGAGGGAGAGGGAGAGGGAGAGGGAGAGGGAGAGGGAGAGGGAGAGGGAGAGGGAGAGGGAGAGGGAGAGGGAGAGGGAGAGGGAGAGGGAGAGGGAGAGGGAGAGGGAGAGGGAGAGGGAGAGGGAGAGGGAGAGGGAGAGGGAGAGGACAAGTTGATGTTTTGATACACATCTATGTTGAATATTAATCCAATCAGGATAGTTAGTATAGTTATCACCTCATACATTTGTCATTTCTTTGTCATGAACTTTCAGCAGCCTCTCTTGCAGCTATAATATTGTATATTTTATAATATACAATATTTTACTGTTAATCATAGTCACCTTTATGTGCAGTTGAACACCAGAATTTATTTCTCTTCATTGTGACTTTGTATCTGTTGTCCAGTCTCTTCCCATTCTCTCCTACTCCCTCCCCTCCCCAGTGTCTGCTAACCACTGTTATACTCTCTGCCTCTATGATATCAATTTTTTTTTTAATACTTTAAATTCTGGGATACATGTGCAGAACGTGCAGGTTTGTGACATAGGTATACATGTGCCATGGTAGTTTGCTGCACCCATCAACCTATCATCTACATTAGGTATTTCTCCTAATGCTGTTCCCCCCCAGCCCCCCACCCTCTGACAGTCCCTGGTGTGTGATGTTTCCCTCCTTGTGTCCATGTGTTCACATTGTTCAACTCTCACTTATGAGTGAGAACATGCGCTATTTGGTTTTCTGTTCTTGTGTTAGTTTGCTGAGAATGATGGTTTCCAGCTTCATCCATGTCCCTGCACAGAACATGAACTCATCCTTTTTTGTGGCTGCATGGTATTCCATGGTGTATATGCGCCACATTTTCTTTGTCCAGTCTATCATTGATGGGCCTTTGGGTTGGTTCTAAGTCTTTACTGTTGTGAACAGTGCTGCAATAAACATACGTGTGCATGTGTTTTTATAGTAGAATGATTTATAATCCTTTGGGTATATACCCAGTAATGGGATTGCTGGGTCAAATGGTATTTCTGGTTCTAGATCCTTGAGGAATCGCCATGCTGTCTTCCACAATGGCTGAACTAATTTACACTCCCACCAACAGTGTGAAAGTGTTCCTATTTCTCCAGATCCTCTCCAGCACCTGTTGTTTTCTGACTTTTTAATGATCGCCATTCTAACTGGTGTGAGATGGTATCTCATTGTGGTTTTGATTTGCATTTCTCTAATAACCAGTAATGATGAGCTTTCTTTCATATGTTTGTTGGTCACATAAATGTCTTCTTTTGAGAAGTGTCTGTTCATATCCTTCACCCACTTTTTGATGGGTTGTTTTTTTTTTTTTTTTTTTGTAAATTTGTTTAAGTTCTTTGTAGATTCTGGATATTAGCTCTTTGGCAGATGGATAGATTGCAAAAATTTTCTCCCATTCTGTAGGGGGCCTGTTCACTCTGATGATAGTTTCTTTTGCTGTGCAGAAGCTCTTTAGTTTAATTAGATCCCATTTCTCAATTTTGGCTTCATTGCCATTGCTTTTGGTGTTTTAGTCATGAAGTCTTAGCCCATGCCTATGTCCTGAATGGTATTGCCTAGGTTTTCTTCTAGGGTTTTTATGGTTTTAGGTCTTATGTTTAAGTCTTAGATCATGCAATATTTGTCTTTCCTTGTCTGGCTTATTTCACTTTACATGATGTCCTCCAGGTTTATCGATGTGGCAAATGACAAGATTTTATTCTTTTTTTATTTTCTTCTTTAAGTCAGGGTCTTGCTCTGTTGCCTAGGCTGGAGTGCGGTTCCGCGATTGCATAGTCATAGCTCACAGCAACCTTAAACTCCTGGGGACTCCAGCCTGGACAACAGCGAAACTGTCGCTAAAAAAAATTAAAAACCAGATTGTTCTTCTTTTTTGGTGTAGCCATTTATTGCTGTACACTTATATCTTAGAACTGCTTTTGTTGCATACCATAGGTTTTGGTATATGTTTTAATTCTTGCTTGTGAAGTGTGTTTCTTCTAGGCAATGTATACTTAGATTTTGTGTTTTAATCTATTTAACCAATGTATACCTTTTTTTTTTTTTCTTTCTTTGAGACAGGGTGTCTGTCTCTCTGTTTCCCAGGCTGTAGTGTACCTTTTAATGGAAGAACTTAATCTATTTATATTCAAGATTTTTTTCTTCTTCTTCTTCTTTTTTTTTTTTTTTTGTTTCTTTGAGACAGGGTCTCACTCCGTCACCTAGGCTGGAATGCACTGGTGTGATCTCAACTCACTGCAACCTTCACCTCCTGGGTTCAAGTGATTTTCATGCCCCAACCTCCCCAGTACCGGGATTACAGGCGTGTGCCACCACGCCCGACTAATTTTTTTGCATTTTTATTAGAGACGGGTTTGCCATGTTGGCCATGCTGGTCTCAAACTCCTGGCCGCAAGTGATTCGCCTGCCTTGGCCTCCCAAGGTGCTGGGATTACAGGCATGAGCCACCGCGCCCAGCTATATTCAAGATTGTTATTGATAGATAAGGTCTTATTCCTGCCATTTTGTTAATTACCAAAAAGTAATTTTGGAGATCCTTTGTTCTTGTCTTCCTTTCTTGTTGTTTACCTCTGATTTAGTGGTTTTCTGTGGGGCCACGCTTTATTTTCATTCTCTTTCTTGTTTGTGTATCTGCTGTAACTTTTTTCTACATAGTTACTACAGAGTCTTCAGTTAGGCTGGTGTGATGGCTCTTGCCTATTATCCCAGCACTTTGGGAGGCTGAGGCAGGCAGATCGCTTGAGCTCATGAGTTTGAGACCAGCCTGGGCAACATAGTGAGACCTCGTTTCTACTAAATAAAGAAAAAAGAAATCAGCCGGGCATGGTGGCACACACCTGTAGTCTCAGCTACCCAGGAGGCTGAGGTGGGAGGACCGCTTGAGCCTGGAAGATTGAGGCTGCAGTGAGCCATGATCAGGCCACTATGCTCTAGCGTGGGCATCAGAGTAAGACTGTCTCAAAGGGGAAAAAAAAAGTCTTGCAGTTACAATAGAATGTTTTAAGCTGATAGCAACTCAACTTTGGTTACATAAAAGGACCCTAGGTTTTTTCCCTCCCCACTTCAATTTATATTTTTGTTGCCTTAATTTTCTTCTTCATCTGTTATGTGTTCCTTAGCTACTATTTGTAGCTGTTGTAGTTTTTGACCATTTTGAATTTAACCTTCATACTAGCAGATTGAAAATTTTATATGACATATTGTATCACTGGGGTTTGATCTGTTTGATTTATGAGTTTACCTTTACTGGTGAGTTTTATACTTTTGTGTGTTGTTATGATAGTGATTATTGTCCTTTTGTTTCTAGTTGTAGCATTCATTACCTTGAATATATTAATTCTATCCCATTCTCTCCTGGTCTACGAGGTTTCTGCTGAGAAATCTGTTGATAGTAATGGAGATTCTCTTGACAATTTTCTCTTGCAGCTTTGAAAGTCTTACTCTTTGACTTTCGATAGTTTGATTATAATGTACCTTGGAGAGGATCTTTTTGGGTTGAATGTAATTGTGAACCTTTGAACTTCCTGAATCTGGATGTCTGTATTTCTCCCACTACTTGGCAAGTTTTCAGCTATCATTTCATCAAATGGGTTTTCTGTGCCTTTCTCTGTCTCTTCTCCATCAGGCAATCTTCAATGCAAGTATTTGTTTGCCTGTTGATGTCCCATATGTTCCAAGGCTTTCTTTTTTATTCTTATTTGTTTTTTTTTTTTTTTCCTCTTAATGGGTTATTTCAAAAGACCTGTCTTCAAGGTCAGAAATTCTTTTTTTTTTTTTTTTTTTTTTTTTTTATTATACTTTAAGTTTTAGGGTACATGTGCACATTGTGCAGGTTAGTTACATATGTATACATGTGCCATGCTGGTGGTATATCTCCCAATGCTATCCCTCCCCCCTCCCCCCACCCCACAACAGTCCCCAGAGTGTGATATTCCCCTTCCTGTGTCCATGTGATCTCATTGTTCAGTTCCCACCTATGAGTGAGAATATGCGGTGTTTGGTTTTTTGTTCTTGCGATAGTTTACTGAGAATGATGGTTTCCAATTTCATCCATGTCCCTACAAAGGACATGAACTCATCATTTTTTATGGCTGCATAGTATTCCATGGTGTATATGTGCCACATTTTCTTAATCCAGTCTATCATTGTTGGACATTTGGGTTGGTTCCAAGTCTTTGCTATTGTGAATAATGCCGCAATAAACATACGTGTGCATGTGTCTTTATAGCAGCATGATTTATAGTCCTTTGGGTATATACCCAGTAATGGGATGGCTGGGTCAAATGGTATTTCTAGTTCTAGATCCCTGAGGAATCGCCACACTGACTTCCACAATGGTTGAACTAGTTTACAGTCCCACCAACAGTGTAAAAGTGTTCCTATTTCTCCACATCCTCTCCAGCACCTGTTGTTTCCTGACTTTTTAATGATTGCCATTCTAACTGGTGTGAGATGATATCTCATAGTGGTTTTGATTTGCATTTCTCTGATGGCCAGTGATGATGAGCATTTTTTCATGTGTTTTTTGGCTGCATAAATGTCTTCTTTTGAGAAGTGTCTGTTCATGTCCTTCGCCCACTTTTTGATGGGGTTGTTTGTTTTTTTCTTGTAAATTTGTTTGAGTTCATTGTAGATTCTGGATATTAGCCCTTTGTCAGATGAGTAGGTTGCGAAAATTTTCTCCCATGTTGTAGGTTGCCTGTTCACTCTGATGGTAGTTTCTTTTGCTGTGCAGAAGCTCTTTAGTTTAATTAGATCCCATTTGTCAATTTTGGCTTTTGTTGCCATTGCTTTTGGTGTTTTGGACATGAAGTCCTTGCCCACGCCTATGTCCTGAATGGTAATGCCTAGGTTTTCTTCTAGGGTTTTTATGGTTTTAGGTCTAACGTTTAAATCTTTAATCCATCTTGAATTGATTTTTGTATAAGGTGTAAGGAAGGGATCCAGTTTCAGCTTTCTACATATGGCTAGCCAGTTTTCCCAGCACCATTTATTAAATAGGGAATCCTTTCCCCATTGTTTGTTTTTCTCAGGTTTGTCAAAGATCAGATAGTTGTAGGTATGCGGCGTTATTTCTGAGGGCTCTGTTCTGTTCCATTGATCTATATCTCTGTTTTGGTAACAGTACCATGCTGTTTTTGTTACTGTAGCCTTGTAGTATAGTTTGAAGTCAGGTAGTGTGATGCCTCCAGCTTTGTTCTTTTGGCTTAGGATTGACTTGGCAATGCGGGCTCTTTTTTGGTTCCATATGAACTTTAAAGTAGTTTTTTCCAATTCTGTGAAGAAAGTCATTGGTAGCTTGATGGGGATGGCATTGAATCTGTAAATTACCTTGGGCAGTATGGCCATTTTCACGATATTGATTCTTCCTACCCATGAGCATGGAATGTTCTTCCATTTGTTTGTATCCTCTTTTATTTCCTTGAGCAGTGGTTTGTAGTTCTCCTTGAAGAGGTCCTTCACATCCCTTGTAAGTTGGATTCCTAGGTATTTTATTCTCTTTGAAGCAATTGTGAATGGGAGTTCACTCATGATTTGGCTCTCTGTTTGTCTGTTGTTGGTGTATAAGAATGCTTGTGATTTTTGTACATTGATTTTGTATCCTGAGACTTTGCTGAAGTTGCTTATCAGCTTAAGGAGATTTTGGGCTGAGACAATGGGGTTTTCTAGATAAACAATCATGTCGTCTGCAAACAGGGACAATTTGACTTCCTCTTTTCCTAATTGAATACCCTTTATTTCCTTCTCCTGCCTGATTGCCCTGGCCAGAACTTCCAACACTATGTTGAATAGGAGCGGTGAGAGAGGGCATCCCTGTCTTGTGCCAGTTTTCAAAGGGAATGCTTCCAGTTTTTGCCCATTCAGTATGATATTGGCTGTGGGTTTGTCATAGATAGCTCTTATTATTTTGAAATACGTCCCATCAATACCTAATTTATTGAGAGTTTTTAGCATGAAGGGTTGTTGAATTTTGTCAAAGGCTTTTTCTGCATCTATTGAGATAATCATGTGGTTTTTGTCTTTGGCTCTGTTTATATGCTGGATTACATTTATTGATTTGCGTATATTGAACCAGCCTTGCATCCCGGGGATGAAGCCCACTTGATCATGGTGGATAAGCTTTTTGATGTGCTGCTGGATTCGGTTTGCCAGTATTTTATTGAGGATTTTTGCATCAATGTTCATCAAGGATATTGGTCTAAAATTCTCTTTTTTGGTTGTGTCTCTGCCCGGCTTTGGTATCAGAATGATGCTGGCCTCATAAAATGAGTTAGGGAGGATTCCCTCTTTTTCTATTGATTGGAATAGTTTCAGAAGGAATGGTACCAGTTCCTCCTTGTACCTCTGGTAGAATTCGGCTGTGAATCCATCTGGTCCTGGACTCTTTTTGGTTGGTAAACTATTGATTATTGCCACAATTTCAGCTCCTGTTATTGGTCTATTCAGAGATTCAACTTCTTCCTGGTTTAGTCTTGGGAGAGTGTATGTGTCAAGGAATGTATCCATTTCTTCTAGATTTTCTAGTTTATTTGCGTAGAGGTGTTTGTAGTATTCTCTGATGGTAGTTTGTATTTCTGTGGGATCGGTGGTGATATCCCCATTATCATTTTTTATTGTGTCTATTTGATTCTTCTCTCTTTTTTTCTTTATTAGTCTTGCTAGCGGTCTATCAATTTTGTTGACCCTTTCAAAAAACCAGCTCCTGGATTCATTGATTTTTTGAAGGGTTTTTTGTGTCTCTATTTCCTTCAGTTCTGCTCTGATTTTAGTTATTTCTTGCCTTCTGCTAGCTTTTGAATGTGTTTGCTCTTGCTTTTCTAGTTCTTTTAATTGTGATGTTAGGGTGTCAATTTTGGATCTTTCCTGCTTTCTCTTGTGGGCATTTAGTGCTATAAATTTCCCTCTACACACTGCTTTGAATGCATCCCAGAGATTCTGGTATGTTGTGTCTTTGTTCTCGTTGGTTTCAAAGAACATCTTTATTTCTGCCTTCATTTCGTTATGTACCCAGTAGTCATTCAGGAGCAGGTTGTTCAGTTTCCATGTAGTTGAGCGGCTTTGAGTGAGATTTTTAATCCTGAGTTCTAGTTTGATTGCACTGTGGTCTGAGAGATAGTTTGTTATAATTTCTGTTCTTTTACATTTGCTGAGGAGAGCTTTACTTCCAACTATGTGGTCAATTTTGGAATAGGTGTGGTGTGGTGCTGAAAAAAATGTATATTCTGTTGATTTGGGGTGGAGAGTTCTGTAGATGTCTATTAGGTCCACTTGGTGCAGAGCTGAGTTCAATTCCTGGGTATCCTTGTTGACTTTCTGTCTCGTTGATCTGTCTAATGTTGACAGTGGGGTGTTAAAGTCTCCCATTATTAATGTGTGGGAGTCTAAGTCTCTTTGTAGGTCACTCAGGACTTGCTTTATGAATCTGGGTGCTCCTGTATTGGGTGCATATATATTTAGGATAGTTAGCTCCTCTTGTTGAATTGATCCCTTTACCATTATGTAATGGCCTTCTTTGTCTCTTTTGATCTTTGTTGGTTTAAAGTCTGTTTTGTCAGAGACTAGGATTGCAACCCCTGCCTTTTTTTGTTTTCCATTTGCTTGGTAGATCTTCCTCCATCCTTTTATTTTGAGCCTATGTGTGTCTCTGCACGTGAGATGGGTTTCCTGAATACAGCATACTGATGGGTCTTGACTCTTTATCCAACTTGCCAGTCTGTGTCTTTTAATTGGAGAATTTAGTCCATTTACATTTAAAGTTAATATTGTTATGTGTGAATTTGATCCTGTCATTATGATGTTAGCTGGTGATTTTGCTCATTAGTTGATGCAGTTTCTTCCTAGTCTCCATGGTCTTTACATTTCGGCATGATTTTGCAGCGGCTGGTACCGGTTGTTCCTTTCCATGTTTAGCGCTTCCTTCAGGAGCTCTTTTAGGGCAGGCCTGGTGGTGACAAAATCTCTCAGCATTTGCTTGTCTGTAAAGTATTTTATTCCTCCTTCACTTATGAAGCTTAGTTTGGCTGGATATGAAATTCTGGGTTGAAAATTCTTTTCTTTAAGAATGTTGAATATTGGCCCCCACTCTCTTCTGGCTTGTAGGGTTTCTGCCGAGAAATCCGCTGTTAGTCTGATGGGCTTCCCTTTGAGGGTAACCCGACCTTTCTCTCTGGCTGCCCTTAACATTTTTTCCTTCATTTCAACTTTGGTGAATCTGACAATTATGTGTCTTGGAGTTGCTCTTCTCGAGGAGTATCTTTGTGGTGTTCTCTGTATTTCCTGAATCTGAATGTTGGCCTGCCTTGCTAGATTGGGGAAGTTCTCCTGGATAATATCCTGCAGAGTGTTTTCCAACTTGGTTCCATTCTCCGCATCACTTTCAGGTACACCAATCAGACGTAGATTTGGTCTTTTCACATAGTCCCATATTTCTTGGAGGCTTTGCTCATTTCTTTTTATTCTTTTTTCTCTAGACTTCCCTTCTCGCTTCGTTTCATTCATTTCATCTTCCATTGCTGATACCCTTTCTTCCAGTTGATCGCATCGGCTCCTGAGGCTTCTGCATTCTTCACGTAGTTCTCGAGCCTTGGTTTTCAGCTCCATCAGCTCCTTTAAGCACTTCTCTGTATTGGTTATTCTAGTTATACATTCTTCTAAATTTTTTTCAAAGTTTTCAACTTCTTTGCCTTTGGTTTGAATGTCCTCCCGTAGCTCAGAGTAATTTGATCGTCTGAAGCCTTCTTCTCTCAGCTCGTCAAACTCATTCTCCATCCAGCTTTGTTCCGTTGCTGGTGAGGGACTGCGTTCCTTTGGAGGAGGAGAGGTGCTCTGCGTTTTAGAGTTTCCAGTTTTTCTGTTCTGTTTTTTCCCCATCTTTGTGGTTTTATCTACTTTTGGTCTTTGATGATGGTGATGTACAGATGGGTTTTCAGTGTGGATGTCCTTTCTGTTTGTTAGTTTTCCTTCTAACAGACAGGACCCTCAGCTGCAGGTCTGTTGGAATACCCTGCCGTGTGAGGTGTCAGTGTGCCCCTGCTGGGGGGTGCCTCCCAGTTAGGCTGCTCGGGGGTCAGGGGTCAGGGACCCACTTGAGGAGGCAGTCTGCTGGTTCTCAGATCTCCAGCTGCGTGCTGGGAGAACCACTGCTCTCTTCAAAGCTGTCAGACAGGGACATTTAAGTCTGCAGAGGTTACTGCTGTCTTTTTGTTTGTCTGTGCCCTGCCCCCAGAGGTGGAGCCTACAGAGGCAGGCAAGCCTCCTTGAGCTGTGGTGGGCTCCACCCAGTTCGAGCTTCCCGGCTGCTTTGTTTACCTATTCAAGCCTGGGCAATGGCGGGCGCCCCTCCCCCAGCCTCGCTGCCGCCTTGCAGTTTGATCTCAGACTGCTGTGCTAGCAATCAGCGAGATTCCGTGGGCGTAGGACCCTCCGAGTCAGGTGTGGGATATAGTCTCGTGGTGCGCCGTTTTTTAAGCCGGTCTGAAAAGCGCAATAATCGGGTGGGAGTGACCCGATTTTCCAGGTGCGTCCGTCACCCCTTTCTTTGACTCAGAAAGGGAACTCCCTGACCCCTTGCGCTTCCCAGGTGAGGCAATGCCTCGCCCTGCTTTGGCTCGCGCACGGTGCGCTGCACCCACTGGCCTGCGCCCACTGTCTGGCACTCCCTAGTGAGATGAACCCAGTACCTCAGATGGAAATGCAGAAATCACCCGTCTTCTGCGTCGCTCACGCTGGGAGCTGTAGACCGGAGCTGTTCCTATTCGGCCATCTTGGCTCTCCCCTCAGAAATTCTTTCTTCTGCTTGATCCTAGTCTATTATTGAAGCTCTCAATTGTATACTATTTTTATTTTTTTCATTGAATTCTTCAGTTCCAAGATTTCTGTTTGGTTGTTTTTTATGATATGGATTTCTGTTGAATTTCTCATTCGGATCATGAATTATTTTCCTGATTTCATTTAATTGTTTGTCTGTATTCTCTTGTATCTTACTGAGTTTCCTTTAGATCACTATTTTGAATTCCTTTTCAGGCATTTTGTAAGTGTCCTTTTCTTTGGTGTCTGTCATTGGAGACTTTTTTCCTTTTTTTTTTTTTTTGAGACAGGGTCTTGCTCTGTCACCCAGGCTGAAGTACAGTGGCATGATCTCAGCTCACTGCAACCTTCTCCTCCTGGGTTTAAGTGATCCTCCCACCTCAGCCTGCTGAGTAGCTAGGACTACAGGCGCATGCCACCACACCCGACTAATTTTTTTATATTTTGTAGAGACGGGTTTTGCCATGTTGCCCAGAATGGTCTTGAACTCCTGAGCTCATGCTTTCTGGCTGTCTTGGCCTCCCAAAGTGCTGGGATTACAGATGTGAGCCACTGCCCCCAGCCAGGAGACTTACTGTATTCCTTTGAGGGTGTCATGTTCCTTGATTTTCATTTATCGTGTGCAAGATACTGGATGTTGATATCTATGCATTTAGTAGAGTAGTTGCTCTTTTCAATTTTATTGAGTGGCTAGTATATAGTAACAGTCTTTTTCTGTAGATGGTTTTAGGGTATTAGCTGGGTATGGTGTGTTGCCTTTGGTTCTGGGTGGACTCAGTGGGTGGTGTAATAATCCTTGTCAGCTTCAGCTGTAATCTTCAGCTATAATCCTAGTCATTGATGTTTGCAATTGCCTCAGTTGCCTAGGCTGTGGGAGTTTGTGATGGCAATGCTGTAGATGAGGGTACTGAGCTGATTTTTGGCCAAGACATGTACAGGCTAAAATGGCTGCCAGGCTGTCTATCTGGTTTTCCAGGGAGGCAGTAGTTACTGCTGTGGTGGCTGTCGTGCTGGGCTCAGGCCTTTGCCGCGGTGGCCTGCTGGGCAGCTCTGTGGCTATGTAGGGAAATGGGTCTACTGCCTGGTTGGCTGTTGCTTTGGGCTAGGCTCAAATGCTTTTGTGCAGTGGGGCTGGGCAGTTTGGCAGCAGTCTATGGTAGGGGGCCAGGGCTACCACAGGACCAGTTAGACTGTGTGCTGTGGGACTGTGGGACTCTGGGACTCTATCGTGGCCAGTTTTAGGGGACAGGACCACTGAATTACCAGCTATCAGGCAGGGCGTGGGCAGGTGGTTCTGTGATGGGTTGTGAGGGAGTGGGGCTGCCGCAGGATTGGCTTTTTGGCTGAGTACTGGTGCGTGCATACTTGGTAGCCCAGATGGTTGTATGGAACAGGGGTGTTGGGTAAAGCGCTGCCAGCTGTCTATTTGATGGCTTCCTTGCTGTGCATGTCTGCCTGTTTTCTGGATGGTTGGTAGCGCTGTGTGGGGTCTGATGCTGAGATCATCGTCACTCTGTTTGACCTAGACTCTATGTGGATGGGGTTATGGTGCTGCAGACCATCGTGTGATCACGGTAGAATGATGGCGGGTTCTCAGGGATGAAAAGAGTCAGTTGCTACTGGTCCCCAGGGCAGGATGCACACTAGTAGTGAGTCTAGCTTCAACTTGGTGCCATGCTACAGCAGCTTAGGACAAGGTGGGCTCCCACTCTGAGGCAGTACAGCTGAATGATCCCTTGGCTACTCTCCAGACTGGATTTGTGGCCACTGAGGACTTAAGGACTCTCCTTTATCAAGAATTGCTGGTGCCTGTGGCAGCAGTGGGGACCACTGATAGGTATCTCCAGCTTACTTTTTCCCTGTAAGAATTTCCTCTGATTTTAAGCTGATTTTGGCAAGGGAGACAGTGTGGCAGGTAGGAAGCCTCACTCCCTTCCCTGTGGTGCTATCCTGAGGCTTCCATGCTCCACAGGGATTTTGCCCTTTCTCTGGTGCTCTGCAGCATATATCTACAGTCATTTTAATTGAAATATAGTTATTTGTTATTTTGGTCCCTTTTTGTTGTGGGTGATATGTGCCAGGTAACTCTGGTGAGCCATTTTTTTTAAACAAATCTGCATACAGATTGAGTATCCCCTATCCAAAATGCTTGAGACCAGAAGTGTTTTGGATTTTGTTTTGTTTTGTTTTGTTTTTGGATTTTGGAATATTTTATTTGTATTATACTTACTTGTTGGGCATCCCAAATCTGAAATATGCTCCAAAATCCAAAATGTGAAGTGCTCCAGTGAACATTTCCTTTGAGCATCATGTTGGTACTCAAAAAATTTTGGATTTTGGAGCATTTTGGATTTCAGATTTTTGGAACTGGGATGTTCAACCTGTATAATCTTTAGATCACCTGTTCAGCAAATCGACAAACATCGAGGACAGTTTCTGTCTTCAACGAAGTTGATAGGTAGCCAGGGATAGCTAATCAGTGAATAATAATACCTGGTACTGGTAGGAAAGAGCACCAACCACAACCACAGAAGGCTTCTTGGAGGAGCTGATCTCTGAACTGAGTTTTGAAGGATGAGTAACTAGGTAGCGATGCAGAGAAAGAGAAAATATGAGCAGGGATATAAAAGCAGTACATTATCATGCATAGCAATATACTAAGCTGCAATATCATACTAAACTACAAGCAGTTTAGTGCTTTCTAGTTGCGGGGGTATTGTTCAATATAGGGGATCTGTAACGAGGTAAGTTGGAGAGGAAAACAGAAGCCAGGTTCTGCAGCAACTTAGCTTTGTAGCCTCGAGTCTATCTTGCTTAAAAAGTGAATAGTTTCCAATCCCTTTGGCTTATAGCAGTATGAAAAATTTTCTGATATGTGTTACATCAGAAAATTCAAAACCATGTAAAAGAGGTTAGCTTTTACTTATTTATAACTGTCCTATTTGTGGGGCAAAGAAACTTGAGGTCCCAGTAAGCAGATTCATGGGACTATTTAGAATACAGTCACTACTTTTATAAGCCTTAAGAAGTCATTGACCTTAAAAATTACAACATTTTCAGACTGTTAGTTTATAGACTTTTATGCCTGTAAGTCTGCCCATGACTGGTCTTTCCCAGGGTAAATGCAGATATTCCTAGTTAGTGGCAGTTTTATGTCTGATGTACTTATCACCTAGTTGCATAGACTTATGTTATTTACACCAGTTGAGCAGTTTTTGCTCTTAAAGCAGGTGTGATAATTGTTAAATATCTTGTATCTAAATTTCACATACATTTAATAAGGCTCTCAAGTGAAATGGTTTTCTCAGTGTTAAGTAAGGTTTTCATAGCATTAACTACCTAAATTTAGGTTGTTAAGTAGTGCTAGTAGTACAGTTGGAGAGATTCCATCTTAATCTAAACATATTTGTCTTGGTTAAAGTACACCAGAATGTAGCTTTTTTTCTCATTGGTGAGGTGCACTTTATAATGAACTCATTATCTTTTTGGTCCAAATCTGTTTCTCTATGTTTTCGTAAATGATACTATCATCTGCTAGGTCATGAACCAGAGGAATTTGGGAATAGTTTTTCTATGTCTCACATCCATTGAGTCACAACTCATATCAGTTCTTCCTTCTTGACATCCCCTAAATCCATCCCTTCTCCATTTCCACTGGTCCTGCAGTAATAGACATCTCACCATTTTTCAAGTGGATTACTATGCTATAGGACTCTGTGTTTGTGGACTTAAAATGGAAAGCTTCACCTGTTCTTAGGTGACATTGAAAATTTATTTCAAGTAATGATATTTAATTTTTGGGGGCACAAATTTCATAGTACTCCCTCTGTGCTGCTGTGTTGGATGAGCGTGCAGCTGAGGGCATTGGAGGAGGGCACTGGGAATTATGGATGAAGCAACTTACTGTGAAGTCATGAAAATTTTATTCTAGTAGAAAAAAGCCAACAGCTAATGCTGGTGGTAAAGCTAGAGAGAGATTTAGGAGGTCTTGAGAGTTTATAGTTCTTATTTATAAAATTGTTGTTTGGATTTAAAAAATGGATGTTAGATATGACATTGGCTCAGATCTATGTAACAAAAGAAAAAGTGGTTTTGAAACTACTTTAGTCAAAATAGTACAGCAGTTGTTTTTGTGGAATCATAGGAAAGGTGTTAACTTGAGTAAGGACATTCCCCAGGAACATGTAATTTCCTATGAAAAATTTGATTAGAGAAAAGATCTGAGCCTGTATAAGCATTTCCGCATTTATTAACTTAGGAATTAGAGAAGATCTCAGATAAATTTCTTAACGTCTAGGACCTGCTCCAACAGCCTCTGAAACTAGTCTTTTTGCTTTCATTTT
Organism: Gorilla gorilla gorilla; assembly: GCF_029281585.2. NCBI lineage: Eukaryota > Metazoa > Chordata > Mammalia > Primates > Hominidae > Gorilla > Gorilla gorilla. The sequence goes on along the minus strand of NC_073233.2, from coordinate 85,809,308 downwards.
GATTCCTTATGGTCCATTAGTCATACTGTTGCAAGATGGGCTTTATGAAATATAAATCTATGTTCTCCCTTACTTGAAATGAGTAAGTTGCCTAATCTCAGCCTCAGTTCTCATCTAGAAAATGGGGATGAGAGGTATATGGGATTATTGGGAAGAATAAATTGGAAAAATATAAGTAAAATATTTTATACATTGTTAAGCTCATTAGATGTTTAACAGGGATTATGTAATAATTATTTATAAGGCAAACCCCTTACTATGGCAAATAAGGCTCTTTATTATCCTATCTGTACTGCCTCATTTTCAAGAGCCCTATCTTACGTTCCATTTGTAAAACGACTTAATATTTCCCACTTGGCTTTCGCACTGTGATTTTCATTTCTCCAAGTATACCTCTCCCTGCCTGTACCTTAATACTGCTTGTTCTCTCCATTCCCATGGCATCATTCATAGATGTGTATTGCAGCATTTCATACCATATTGCAATAATCTCTTTTCTTGTCAGTTTCCCTTACTAGTCTGTGAGATTGTTGAGTGTACAGCTGTGGTCTTTTTGTTTTTGTATTCTTGTTCCTGGTAACTGTAGACATATAATTGAATGGTTGCTAAATATTTGTTTAATTGAATGCATGAATGAATGAACAGATGAATGGAAAGAAGAATGAAAAGGAGTGGAGAGTAGTCGTTAAGGGAAAGGATTTTGGAGCCTGGATTTATCTCCTAGCTCTGGAATTTATTCTTTGTGACCGTCAATATGTTATTTAATCTTTTTGTGTCTTTTCTCCATATATAAAATGGGACTAATATAGTATTTACTTCTCAGGGTTATAGTGAGGATTTAAATGAGTTAATACACATCTAAAGCCCTTAGAATAGTACATGACACATAGTGGCCGGGCGTGGTGGCTCACGCCTGTAATCCCAGCACTTTGGGAGGCCGAGGTAGGCAGATCACCTGAGGTCAGGAGTTTGAGACTAGCCTGCCCAACGTGGTGAAACCCCGTCTCTACTAAAAATTACAAATACAAAAACAAAAAATTACAATTACAAATACAAATACAAAAAATTAGCCGGGCATGGTGGCGGGCACCTGTAATCCCAGCTACTCAGGAGGCTGAGGCAGGAGAATTGCTTGAACCTGGGTGGCAGAGGTTGCAATGAGCTGAGATCATGCCACTGCACTCCAGCCTGGGTGACAAGAGCAAAACTCCATCTCAGGAAAGAAAAAAAAAAAAAAAAAGCACAGTAGGTGACACATTCTAAGCTCTATTTAGGTGTTAGCTGCTGCTAATATTTTTATTTTCCTGCTGATTCAGAACCCATAGCATCTTTACTGTCATGAATAATATTATCTTTATGCACTTAAATTGTCTATAGACTCTGAATTTTAAGATAATGTTCAAATCATAAAAGTTGTTTTATATGCTCTGGATTTTTCTTTTTGTAGGGCTCTATGGAGCAAGTCAGTTCTCATTTCTTGGAGCAGACCCTTGACAAGAAGCTGATGTCAGATCTGAGGGTACCTTTTATTCTTTGTTGTTTAAACTGGGTTTCTGTAACCAATGTAGGGGGGCAGTATGCTGAGTTGTGTTGATTTAACTTAGCAGCATTTGTTAAATTAACATGATAACTGTATTACATTTTAATTTAAAATCTTAGTAAATTGAAGCAAATAACAAGTGACTTCATTAAATTTTGTATTATTGTAATGAAGTACTTTGCACAGGTTATGCTTTACAAAAAAGAGGCAAGATTAATTTTCTAAGCCAGGTGCAGTGGCTCACACCTGTAATCCCAGCACTTTGGGAGGCTGAGGCAGGTGGATCACTTGCAGCCAGGAGTTTGAGACCAGCCCGGCCAACATGATGAACCCCGTCTCAACTAAAAAACAAAAATTAGCTAGGTGTGGTGGCATGCGCCTGTAGTCCTAGCTACTTGGGTGACTGAGGCAGAGAATCACTTGAACCCTGGAGACCAGAGGTTGCAGTGAGCCAAGATCGCACCACTGCACTCCAGCCTAGGCAACAGAGTGGGACTCTGTCTCAAAAAACAAAACCCAAAAAACAACAAAAAAAACCCCCAGAAAACCCCAAAAGATTAATTTTCTATTTGTTAGGAACTACAAAGGCCCATTCTCATTTTGTGAGATGGTATGACATTTTAGGACTCCTTTTCAGCAGCAGTTACCATGGAAGACTGAGTAAAGCCTTTCTCCAAACAGTAACAAAATACCCCCAACTCCACGCCATTTTTTCTTTTTTTTTTGAAACAGGGTCTCACTCTATTGCCCAGGCTGGAATGCAGTGGCACAATCATTACTCAATGCAACTTTGATCTCCTGGGCTCAAGCATTCCTCCCACCTCACCCTCCTGAGTAGCTGGGACTACAGGCATACCTCACCATGCCCAGCTAATTTTTTTTAATCTTTAGTAGAGATGAGGTCTTGCTGTGTTCCTCATGTTGGTCTTGAACTCCTGAGCCCAGGCAATCTTCTTGCCTCTGCCTCCCAAAGTGCTGGGATTACAGATGTGAGCCATTGTGCCCGGCCCCAAATGCCTCTTATGAAATGCCCTTAAGCTTTGATTGTGATGGTTCACTAACGTGGTTTGCAGAACCAAATTTGAGTCTGAGAAAATAATATGTACATTCATTGTTAGTACCTCAATTTTGAAATTATAAAAGTGATATTATAGAGTTGTAGAATTTTTGATAAGGGAAAGGAAAACAATTTACCCATATGCCTGCTACCCTAATATAATGACTTTGGTCATTTTGGTATATGTCTCTCAGCTCTTTTTCTTGTGCGTGGTTTTTTTGTTTGTTTGAGACAGGGTTTTGTTTTTTTTTTGTTTGAGACAGGGTCTCGCTCTGTCGCCCAGGCTGGAGTGCAGTGGTGTGATCTTGGTTCACTGCAACCTCTGCCTCCCGGGCTCAAGTGATCCTCTCACCTCGGCCTCCTGAGTAGCTGGGACTACAGGTGTGTACCACCACACCCGGCTAATTTTTTGTAGTTTTTTAAAGATGGGGTTTCATGAGAGGCTGATATATAAAACGGAGTGCCAGGTCATTCATTTGTGATGAGAACCATAACTGTCAAGTGGACTGGATACACTAACCAGTATATTCCACCTTAGGCAATCTCTGTGTAAAGTGAGTTTACTAGATTATTTAGTGACTGTACTGTAGCTGAAATAGAACGCAATGTTGCCAAATAGAAAAATACTTTTACTGGGACTGAAGATAATTTTTTTTTTGAGGCGGAGTCTTGCTCTGTCGCTAGGCTGGAGTGCAGTGGCATGATCTCAGCTCACTGCAACCTCCGCCTCCTGAGTAGCTGGGACTACAGGCATGTGCCACCACGCCCAGCTAATTTTTGTACTTATAGTAGAGATGGAGTTTCACCATGTTGGCCAGGATGGTCTCAATCTCCTGACCTCGTGATCAGCCTGCCTTGGCCTCCCAAAGTGCTGGGATTACAGGTGTGAGCCACCTGCTCCCTGCCCGATAATTGTTTTCTTAGAGTCAACGTATTGTCTACCCAAGATGGTTTTTGGAGGGGCACTGCCATTATTTGCCTCTCTGGCTCTCTCTTTCCTATTTTGCTGCCACAGCAAACATAACCAACTTTCTTAACACATTCTTCAGCTATCTTTATCCTCTTTAATTAGGTACTTTCAGCTATTATAGACCAGCAAGGCTTTGGTTTCATTTTAAGTTGAATTTGCATTTCTCTTGTATGAACTACTGATAATTTTTACAAACGTAACTCTCAAAGAGCAGTTTTATTTTCTGCCTTCCCATGTTCTCAGGGTTCATCTTAGTGTTCTTCATGAATCTCCTACAATTGGTAATTGTTGTTGTCCTCTGCAGAGGAAACGTACTGCACATGAGCGTGCCAAGGAACTTTACAGTTCGGGGGAGTTTTCCAGTGGCAGAAAGTGGGGAGATGATGCTCCCAAGGAAGAAGTAGATACCGGGGCTGTGAACTTGATTGAGTCAGGAGCTTGTGGAGCTTTTGTTCATGGGTTGGAAGATGAGATGTATGGTAAGTATGACTGTATAATAGCAATAGCACTCTTTAAGTGACTGCTGTGTGTCAGGCATTGTACTGGGTGATACACATGTATCGTTTCATTTAGTCCTCACAGTAACTCTGGGAAGTACTTACTATGCTTTTTATTTTACACACAGAAGAGACTGAGGCCCCAGTAGTATGAGACAATGGTAAAGAGCAAGAGATTTGGGTTCAGTCAATCTGTATTTAAATTCCAGCATTTTTATAAAACAGGGATAATAATAACTATCTTTCTGAGTTGTGAGAATTAAATGAGGTTCTGTATACATAAAGAACTTGGCATAATACATGTGCCTATTTATAATAAGCACTTAATAATTGGTAATTAAAATTGATATTAATAAAAATAATAACTTGATATTACTTACCCAGCTAGTAAGAGACAGAGCAAGATTTAAACCTAGGTATGTCTGACTGCCAAACCTTTATATGACTGATGAATATTTTATTTCACCTTCATTTTTGAAAGATATTTTTGGGCCAGGCGTGGTGGCTTACACCTGTAATCCCAGCACTTTGGGAGGCTGAGGCTGGAGGATCACTTGAGGCCCGGAGTTCAAGACCAGCCTGGTTAACATGGTGAAACCCTGGATCTACTAAAAATACAAAAAACAGCTGGTATGGTGGCATGCACCTGTAATCTCAGCTGCTAGAGAGGCTCAGACACAAGAATCACTTGAACTCAGGAGGCAGAGGTTGCAGTGAGCTGAGATGGTGCCACTGCACTCCAGCCTGAGCAAGCAACAGAGCAAAACTCTGTCTCAAAAAATAAATAAATAAATAAATATAGAAAGATATTTTTGTGGGAATACAATTCTAGATTAATAAGTTTTTTTTTCCAAGAGACTTTTTTGTTTTTTGAGACAGGGTCTCACTCTGTCACCCAGGCTAGAGTGTAGTGGTGTGATCACAGCTCACTGAAGCCTTGACTTCCTGGACCCAAGCAATCCTCCCACCTCAGCCTCTCGAGTAGCTGGGACCAGAAGCTCGTGTCACCATGCCCGGCTAATTTTTTAATTTTTTGTAGAGACAGGGCCTCCCTATATTGTCCAAGCCAGTCTTGAACTCCTGGGCTCAAGTGATCCTTTTGCCTTGGCCTCCTAAAGTGTTGATAGATTGCGGGCGTGAGCCACTGTGCATGGCCTCTACCAGTCTTTTAATGGTATTGCTCCATAGTTTTCTGTTGAGAAATCTGCTGTCGTTTTTATCTTCCTCTGTATATAATGTGTCTTTTTATCTCAAGCTGCTTTTAAGATTTCTCTTTATCACTGGTTTTAAGCAATTTGGTTATGATATGCCTGGGTATAGTATAGTTCATGTCATGTTTCTTTTGTTTGGAGTTTGTTGAGCTTCTTGAATCAAATAGTTTTCATCACAGTTGGAAATTTTTTTTTTGCTATTATTTCTTTCTCTCTCTTTTTTTTTCAGGGGGTGTGGCAGGGACAGAGTTTTGCCCAGGCTGAAGTGCAGTGGTGTGACCTTGGCTCACTGCAACCTCTGCATCCTGAGTTCAGACAATTCTCATGCTTCAGCTTCCCGAGTAGCTGAGACTGCAGGTGCCCACCACCACTCTCGGCTAATTTCTGTATTTTTAGTAGAGACGGGGTTTTGCCATGTTGCCGAGGCTGGTCTCAAACTCCTGAGCTCAACTTATCTGCCCGCTTCAGCCTCCCAAAGTGCTGGGATTACAGGTGTGAGCCACCATACCCAGCCACTATTATTTTTTTAAATTTCTCTGACTCTACAGGCCCTTTGGCGACTTTCATTACACATGCATTAGGATACTGACATTGTTTTACAGCTCACTGATGCTCTATTCTTCCTTCCTTCCTTCCTTTCTTTCTCCAGTTTTTATTTTCTCTTTGTGTTTGATTTTGGATAGTATCTATTGCTTTGTCTTTGAGTGTTGCAAGATATAATCTGATGTTAATCCCACCTAGTATATTTTTCATCTCAGACATGTAGTTTCTGTCTCTAGAAGTTTGATTAGAATTTGGGTTTTTTCCATCCTGGACCACATAAGGAGACCCTATCTCTACAAAAAATTTAAAATTAGCCAGACATGGTTGTGCATGCCTTTAGTCCCAGCTACTTGGGAGGCTGAGACAGGAGGATTGCTTGAGCCCAGGAGTTAGAGGTTGCAGGGAGCCATGATCACACAAGTGCACTCCAGTCTGGGTGACAGAGCGAGACCCTGTCTCAAAAAAAAGAAGAAAGAATTTGCGTCTTTTTAGTATCTACCATGTCTTTCTTAACATACTTAATCTTTCCTCTAGCTTTGTCAACAGATAATATGTTTATAATTGTCTTACTATCCTTGTTTACTAGGACTATTATTTCTGTGATTCGTAAGTTGGTTTTGATTGATTTTTTTCCTCCAGTATTATATATTCCATCCTGTATATATTCCATCCTGTGTCTTTTCATGTCTGATAATTTTTAATTGGATGCCAGACATTATAGATTTCACTTTATTGGATACTGAACATTATTTTATTCCTATAAATATTTTTGAGCTTTGTTCTGGGATCCATTTTTTCAGGTCTTATACTTTGTTAGGCAGCATTAGAGTAGCATTTAGCCTACAGCTTACTTTTCTCCACTAGTGAAGCAAAAAACTCTTCTTTTGCACTACTTGAAGCGCAAAACCTCTTCTTTTCTTTTTTCTCTCTTTCTTTTCTTTTCTTTTTTTTTTTTTTTTGAGACAGGATCTTGCTCTGTTGCTCAGGCTGGAGTGCCAAGGTACAGTCACGGCTCGCTGCAGCCTTGACCTCCTGGGCTCAAATGATCTTCCCACCTCAGCCTCCTGAGTAACTAGGACCACAGGTGGACACCACCACACCTGGCTAATTTTTGTATTTTTTGTAGAGATGGGGTTTTGCCATGTTGCCCAGGCCAGGCTTGAAGTCCTGGCCTCAAGCAATCTGGCCACCTCGGCCTCCCAGAGTTTTAGGATGACAGACGTAAGCCACCACACCTGGCTGCAAAATTCATCTAAGTTAACTGTGGTTTTATAGGCCCTGTGTGACCTCTGGAGATTGTTTCCTCTCATTGTTTTGAGTGGTTCTTTTCCAGGCCTCAGATGGTCTCTGTCTCACAGATCAGAATTCAGCTGAAGACTTGAGGCGACCATCTGCAGATCTCCCAAGCTCTCTGTCTCTCTGTGTAGTTCTCTCCTTTCCAGTGATTTGCTCTATGAACTCTAGCCACATTGGACTTCCCAAACTCCTAGCTCAATCTTCTCAACTCAGGGAGAGAAGACCTAGTGCCTGGAGTCTCTCTAAACAGAATTGCTGTAATCATTGAGATCACCTCATTTATTTCCCATCTCTCAGGGATTGCAGTCCTTTATTGCCAGATGCCCAGTGTCTGGAATGCTGTTGTTTCATATATTTTGTCTCTGTCTCATCCTTGGAGGATAAAGCTGGTCCTCATTACTCCATCTTGTAATAGACGTCCTATAAAGCCCCTGTGATTTCCAATATGCTATCTGTCTCACGTACATCTCAGAATTTCAGTGCTTTGAGATGATTGACTCCAGCCTCTTCATTGTCAGCAAGGGTAACAGACCTGGTGAGGTAATGTTGATTGTCCACATTTTACAGTAAATTTGTGCCAGAGACCTGTGCCAGGTCTTAAAAGTGCCTATAAAATCATACCTCAGGATAGAACTACATCTTAGAAGGGCAAGAATATTATTTTTGAAAGAAAGTTTTTCATCAGTAGATGTTAAGAATTGGGTTATCCTATCATTTGTTCTAAAATGTTCCATATGTATAGAGAGTAAATCTACCTCTGCTTTTTGATTCTCTATGAACTTAAAATATGAATTACAGTTTAAATAATATTGGATAATAAGGAAGTCCAGTTATTAAAACCTATTTTACTCTAAAATGAGTAACTGAAACCTATTTTGTTTCTATTAGCATTTTTGCTTTGTTTCATTTCTACAACTAAATTTCATCACTTTTATTTATTTATTTTTTTTTTTGAGTTTTAATGCTCTTTATTATTGAATTCAATGGCAATGTAACAAGTCATGGAAATTTTGAAAAGAAGAAAACATCCGTAATCCCACCTCTCCAACACAACAACATTCTCATGTTTGTCTCTTCCTTCTGGGATTTGTCTCCCTGCAGTCACCCTTTTAGAAATGTGCAGATCTAGGCATTTGCATCATTCTTTTTTTTTTTTTTTTAGTATTTATTGATCATTCTTGGGTGTTTCTCGGAGAGGGGGATTTGGCAGGGTCATAGGACAATAGTGGAGGGAAGGTCAGCAGATAAGCAAGTGAACAAGGGTCTCTGGTTTTCCTAGGCCGAGGACCCTGCGGCCTTCCACAGTGTTTGTGTCCCTGGGTACTTGAGATTAGGGAGTGGTGATGACTCTTAAAGAGCATGCTGCCTTCAAGCATCTGTTTAACAAAGTGCATCTTGCACTACCCTTAATCCATTTAACCCTGAGTGGACACAGCACATGTTTCAGAGAGCACGGGGTTGGGGGTAAGGTCATAGATTAACAGCATCCCAAGGCAGAAGAATTTTTCTTAGTACAGAACAAAATGGAGTCTCCTACGTCCACTTCCCTCTACACAGACACAGCAACAATCCGACCCCTCCATCCCCTCCCCACATTTCCCCCTTCTCCACTCCACAAAACCGCCATCGTCATCATGGCCCACTCTCAATGAGCTGCCGGGCACACCTCCCAGACGGGGTGGCTGCCGGGCAGAGGGGCTCCTCACTTCCCAGATGGGGCGGCTGGGCAGAGGCGCCCCCCACCTCCCGGACGGGGCGGCCAGCCGGGCGGGGGCTGCCCCCACCTCCCGTACTGGGCGGCTGCTGGGCGGAGACACTCCTCACTTCCCAGATGGGGCGGCTGCCGGGCGGAGGGGCTCTTCACTTCTCATAGGGGGCGGCCGGGCAGAGATGCTCCTCACGTCCCACACGGGGTTGCAGCCGGGCAGAGGCGCTCCTCACATCCCAGACGGGGTGGCGGGGCAGAGGCGCTCCCCACATCTCAGACGATGGGCGGCCGGGCAGAGACGCTCCTCACTTCCTAGATGGGATGGCGGCCGGGAAGAGGCGCTCCTCACTTCCCAGACTGGGCGGCCGGGCAGAGGGGCTCCTCACATCCCAGATGATGGGCAGCCAGGCAGAGACGCTCCTCACTTCCCAGACTGGGTGGCGGCCGGGCAGAGGCTGCAATCTCGGCACTTTGGGAGGCCAAGGCAGGCGGCTGGGAAGTGGAGGTTGTAGCGAGCCGAGATCATGCCACTGCACTCCAGCCTGGGCAACATTGAGCACTGAATGAGCGAGACTCCATCTGCAATCCCAGCACCTCAGCAGGCTGAGGCTGGCAGGTCACTCGCGGTTAGGAGCTGGAGACCAGCCCGGCCAACACAGCGAAACCCCGTCTCCACCAAAAAAATACGAAAACCAGTCAGGCGTGGTGGCGCGCGCCTGTAATCCCAGGCACTCGGCAGGCTGAGGCAGGAGAATCAGGCAGGGAGGTTGCAGTGAGCCGAGATGGTGGCAGTACAGTCCAGCTTCGGGCTCGGCATCAGAGGGAGACCGTGGAGGGAGAGGGAGAGGGAGAGGGAGACTGTGGGGAGAGGGGGACGGAGAGGGACAGGGAGAGGGCCACTTTTAACATTTATATGATTTAGTTATACAGTTTTCAGTTTGCCATTAAGATTTTTTAAGTACTTTTTTTTATACTTTTAAGTTCTGGGGTACATGTGCAGAACGTGCAGGTTTGTTACATAGGTATACACGTGCCATGGTGGTTTGCTGCACCCCTCAACCCATCATCTACGTTAGGTATTTCTCCTAATGCTATCCCTCCCCCAGTCCCCCACCCCCGATAGGCCCCAGTGTGTGATGCCTCCCCACCTTCAGTGTCTATGTGTTCTCATTGTTCACCTCCCACTTATGAGTGAGAACATGTGGTGTTTGGTTTTCTGTTCTTGTGCTAGTTTGCTGAGAATGATGGTTTCCAGCTTCAGCCATGTCCCTGCAAAGAACATGAACTCATCCTTTTTTATGGCTGCGTGGTATTCCATGGTGTATATGTGCCACATTTTCTTTATCCAGTCTATCATTGATGGGCCTTTGGGTTGGTTCCAAGTCTTTACTATTGTATATAGTGCTGCAATAAACATATGTGTGCATGTGTTTTTATAGTAGAATGATTTATAATGCTTTGGGTATATGCCCAGTAATGGGATTCTTGGGTCAAATGGTATTTCTGGTTCTAGATCCTTGAGATGTTTTGATACAGGCATGAAATATGAAATAATCACATCATATAGAATAGGTATCCATCTCCTCAAGGATTTATCTTCGTGTTACAAATGTTGTTAAGATGTAATCAAATTAACTTAAGTTTAAAAAGTGAGTATACCATAACCAGGTATCAGGTATGACAGCTTTCTAATTTTATCACATTTATACAATTCTGGGAAAATTTGGGTTTTAGGGATGCATTGCTGGGAATGAAATGGAGCCTTATTTCACTGGCTGTTCACTCTAGTGTAGTGCCTCACATACTTCTAGTCTTCTAATTTATCCATCTTCTCCCTCCTTTTTGGGACTTTGTGCATGTAGCTTTTCTTCTAGAAAGGACTTTTTCTTTCTTTTGGCTTAGCAGCTCTTTTAGTTATTGTTTTTAGGGATCACATATTACAGAAAGCCACCTCTGATCCCATTGATTGAGCTATATTTCTTCATATGCATTTTCTTACATTCCCTGTGCTTTTCCATGGCAACAGTCATCACTCTGTAATGCAATTAACTGTTCTTGTTTGTAAGCCTGGGGGGTAGTCTTGCTTTTGTTCATCTTTGTATCTTTAGTACTAAGTACAAACCTAATAGGTAGCTAAGTCTAGATCCGATTATACATGTGCAGATGCTGAGGATCAGTCTTTTTTAAAATATAGTATAGTAGATTCCTTTTCTCTGCTCTGTACCCATAGGGAATCTGTGACGTATTATTTATTTATTTTTGATTAACTTTTTTTATAGAGATGGGGTCTCACTATGTTGCCCAGGCTGGTGTTGAACTCCTGGGCTCAAGTGATCCTCCTGCCTTGGCCTCTCAAAGTGCTGGGATTACAGGCGTGACATGCCTGGCCGACATATCTTCAACATTCCAAAAAGTTCAGTGGAAAATGTCAATTTTCTTGCTTATAGTCTGGCCGTTCAGGCAAAGTAAAATACCACATTTCTTTGCTTCTGCTTGGAATTGTATCAGCTGAGGTCACAATGATTATCTCTTTCTGATCAGAAGTTCCTTCCTGATTGCCTTGGTGGACTTGCAAAGGTTACATATGAGTCAGTGTGGTGTAATGGATAAAATTCTAGGAGGAAGAGCCAGCACTTAACATGTTTGGGTTTATCTCTAGCTTGCCTTATAATTAGCAATTTCATGTTTAAATTATATTATTGTGAAGTGAAGAAAATTGTTCTCTTCTGATAAAGAGGAGGAATTCATAACTACCAAGAAAAACCTGAATCATCTGTCTTTAATGTAGTAACTCTACTTTTAACATGTCTATAAAACCTTTCTTTATACAAAGAGGAAATTGTGTTTGTGAGTTTTAACCACAACTTTAGGTACTTTTTGTTTTATTTTGTTTTGGAATAGTCCATTTTGTTACAGAAGCATATGGGAATCACTAGAAAAAAACAACCATGTATAGAAGTCTTGTGAGCATTTTCTGTGTCTTACTCATTTCTCATCTTTGTATCCTAGCCCTTAGTACTGCACCTAGCATATAATACGTGTTCAGGACCCACTTATTAGTGAATGAAGAAAGGGCTTCCTCGGATCAGTGGCTTTATTGTTTACATGTTCTGAGCATGCCAAGGGGTGGAAAACATGCCTCTGTTTTCAGGGTGCTTACAGAACCCAAACCTATACCCTAGGTGATATTTATTGAGCCCTTAAAATATGCCAGGCAGGGTCCCTATGTGGTTTACCTGTATTATCTCATTTAGTCCTAACAACTCTGTCAGGAAATGAGTATTATCTCTATTTACCAGGTGAGAAATTTGAGGTGCCAGGAAGTTGAGTTACTTATTCAAGATCACCCTCCAACTTAGTGGAGGGATCATTCACTACAGTTTGCTCTGAGACCTCTATCATTCCAAGTATGTATCCTTAACTACTATATGATTTTAGCCTACAATCAACAGACCTGAGTATTGGTCCTATTCCTGCCCTCATTCACTTTGAGGCAAGTGAATCCACATTGCTGAATCTTACCTCTAAAATTCAAACAATGATATTTAGTCTACTTTAATCTTAATGATAACATTATTTACTAACTGACTTTTTAAAAAGTACTGTGGTCAGAATACTGAGATAAGTAAGACAATTTAATTTTCAAGAAGTTAATGTAGACAGACATGTGACTTCATCACATATATGTGGTGTCAGATTTAAGCCATAGTCCTTGTGATACTAAAGTCCATGTTCTTAGATCGACGTTAAGGTGGGTGGTCTGTGAAGCTGTGGGCCTAGAGATCTCCCAGGGAGAGTTTATAGAATGAGAGGAGTAGAGAATAGAAGACAGCCTGAAGGAGAAGGAATGCATCTTGGACTTTTCCCATGGCTCTTAATTTGATATGAGTTACTATATATATATATAAAATATGGGGCTTCAGTGTGTTGCTCAGGCCGGCCTTGAACTCCTGAGCGCAAATGATCCTCCCACCTCAGCTTCCTGAGTAGCTGGGACTTTGGTGTATGGCACTGCACCTGGCTGATGTGCAGTTTTTGGTTTTTTGTTTTTGGAGTTTTTTTTTTTTTTGAGACAGGGGCCCACTCTGTCACCAGGATGGAGTGTAGTGGCACGATCATGGCTCACTGCAGCCTCAAACTCCTGGGCACAAGTGATCTTCCTGCCTCAGCCTCCCAAGTAGATGGGATATAGGCGTGTGCCACCACACTTGGCTAATTTGGTTTTTGTGTGTTTTGTTTTGAGATAGGGTCTCATTCTGTCACCAGGCTGGAGTGCAGTGGCATGACCTTGGCTAACTGTAATTTCTGCCTCCCAGGTTCAAGTGATCCTCCCATCTCAGCCTCCCAAGTAGCTGAGACAACAGGCGCACGCTACCACACCCAGCTAATTTTTTAATATTTTTGGTAGAAACAGAGTTTTACCACGTTGCATAGGCGGGCTCAAGTGATCTGCCTACCTTGGCCTCCCAAAGTGTTGTTGGGATTACAGGCGTGAGCCACTGTGCCCAGCCTGATGTGCAATTTCATTTGTTCTTTTTTCTAGAGGTTCGTATTGCTGCTGTGGAGGCCCTCTGCATGTTGGCCCAGTCTTCACCCTCTTTTGCTGAGAAGTGCCTTGATTTCCTAGTTGACATGTTCAACGATGAAATTGAGGAAGTACGTCTGCAGTCCATACATACCATGAGAAAAATCTCTAACAACATCACCCTCCGAGAAGATCAGCTTGACACTGTCCTGGCTGTGCTAGAGGTGAGTGTTTCTAATTTGTTACTCATTTCTTCATCCCTCACCCCCCCTGTTAAAATCAGGTATTGTGCTAGGCATTGGTGACAGAACAGTATATCAGGGAGCACAGTTCTGTTTTGTCACCATACCCCCTAAGATGGAAGAAATTGACTGTGAAACAGGAAATTTGAATAAGCTTGGTCTTTCTGTGATCAAGAAAGGATAGGATGCCTAGGGAATACATAGTGTCTAACCTGAATTGGCTGAGGTGAGGTTGGGAAGAAGGAGGAAGTGCTGTAGTGGACACTTGAAGGAGGAGTAGGACTTAACTAGGGTTTTTTTTGCCTTCTTCTTTTGAGACAGGGTCTCACTCTGTCACTCAGGCTGAAGTGCATCTTTTTTAAAGGAGAAGTGACACTGGTGGTAGGATGAAAGGGTACCAGACAGAGGGAGCAATGTCTAAAGATGCAGAGATAAGACAGAATATGATATATTCAAGGAACTAAAAAGAGTTTATTATAATGATAGCGTAGAGTTGAAGAGATGGAAGAGTGGAGGACGTGGCTATAGATAAGGTAGGGGCTAAATAATGAAGAGCTCTTTTCAACCTTTAATTTGATTTTATTCTTGTAGTGAATCATAGGCTGTTATAGCAGCAAGTGCTCTTAGGGATTGATTCATTCTACCCTGGGAATTTTATAGAGAAAAAAATAAGTTGTCTGAGTTAGTGGCTGAACCAGAATGTAAACACAGAGTTGCTTCCCAGGCCGTACAGCTCTAGGTGGTTCTTGTATTATTTTTCTAAAATGTCTGGATTTTAATTGCAACTACTCAAGTTCTTCAGAGTATTCATAAATGGGGTTTGTCCTCTGGTTTCCTTTTTGGGGAAGATGGGGTTCAGATGTGAAAGGGATAGTAATTAGGTGCTTAGTTTTTAGAACACTTGTAACAGATTTCTACTGCGTACTTTAAAGAATAGCTGGTGCTTTGGTTTTGAAGGTCCCTACCATTCTCTCAGCTGCTTAGCACTTCTACTAAGATTTTTCCTGAATTATAAATCTTTATAATTTTTTCATGTATTTTTTCCTAAAAATAAGTTTACATTCTATGTGCGGTTCTTCATGGGTGGCCTCATACATAGCCTAGCCACTCCTTTCCTTTTTAGCTTTCTTTTCCACCATTCCTCACCTTGAACTTTATGCTGAAGTCACTTTCCTACACATATTGCTTTTCCTCACAATTTTACCTTTGATGTAATTTTCCCCCACAGTTTGCAAAACTGCCACTTTAACCCAGGAGACGTCCACTTATTCCCACAGCCTATATTAGGTAACATATCCAGGAAGCCTTCCCTAACTGTTACTCCCAGCACTGGGTGGGCTAAACGCCACCACTCTATTCCCATAGCACCCTGTGTATACTGCTGTAGCATTTTTCAGTAATTCTCTATTTCATAAGACTGTGAGCTCCTCAAGGTGTCTTGACTTTTCTCTTTTGTTTTCCTTTCCTTTCCTTTTCTTTTTCTTTTCCTTTTTCCTTTCCTTTCCTTTTTTTTTTTTTTTTTTTTTGAGGCTGAGTCTCGCTCTGTTCCCCAGGGTGGAATGCGGTGGTGCGATCTTGGCTTACTGCAACCTTCACCTCCTGAGTTCAAGCAATTCTCCTGCCTCAGTCTCCCGAGTAGCTGGGATTACAGGCACGCACCACAATACTAATTTTTGTATATTTTTTTTTTTAGTAGAGATGGTGTTTCACCGTATTGGCCAGGCTGGTCTCAAACTCCTGACCTCAAGTGATCCACCCACCTTGGCCTCCCAAAGTGCTGGGATTATGGTGTGAGCCACCGTGCCCGGCTGACTCTTCATTTTTTTATTACCAATGTCTTGCAGCAGTGTCTGGCACAATTAGGTGCTCGGTAAGTGTTTGCTGAGTAGCTGAGCTATGTTCCAAGCTATGTTTTGATGTACAGAATTGTTCACAGGTATGCTTATTTGTGAGTACTTATGTATATAACTCACAAAGAATCCTTGCCTTTTAATTCTTTTCAGGAGTTCAGACCACTATAAACTTACAGTAGACTATTCTTCCACCCTGCTGTGCACTTCTCCCTTATATTTTCTGTGTCACTGGGCTTCATTGCTTTGAGCCTTACCTTGCTGACCCTTCCAGCTGGAATTTGCCTTTTTTTTTTCCTGCTATGTCAAGATCCTACCCTGCCTAGAAAAATTCACTTCTTTATTCAACAAGCACTGTCTATGTATTAGAAATATAGGGATATCAAAACAGACAGGATGCCTGCTGTCATAAAACTTATATTCTAAAGAGAGGTGGAGTAAACAAAATGATTTCAGATGGTGATAAATGTTTTGCAGAAGATAAACAGTATGATGGAGGAATGGGGAATTTCTCTGTAATTTGAGTGGTTAGTAAAGACTTTTTGAGGAGATGATGTTCAAGGTGAGTCTTGAATGATAAACAGAAGTTAGCTATGTGAAGACTGGGAGAATAACTTCAGGTAGAGGCAACAGCTAGTGAGAAGGCTCTAAAACACAAGTGAGCTTTGTTGTGTTTGCAGAATAGAGAGAAAGCCAGTAGGAGTGAACCACAGTGAGAAAGTAGAAATGTGGCATGAGATGAAGTCTGAGAGGGGATTAGGGACAGGTGGAGAGCCTTGTAGGTCATTTTAAGATGTCTGGATTTTATTCTAACATTATGGAAAACTGTTGCAGAATTTTATGGATAGGAGTGACATTTCGATTTGCCTCTCTTTTAATATTTCTCATTCTTGAAATCTTGAAATTCACTTCAGATAGATTGACTTTTTCCCTCACTCCTCCATTTAACACATACAGGTATACCTCTCTTTATTGGGCTTTGCAGATATTGTGTTTTTTTAATAAATTGAGAGATTGCGGCAACCATGCATTGAGCAAGTCTGTCGGTGCTGTTTTTCCAATAGCATGTGCTCACTCTATGTCTGTGTCACATTTTGGTAATTCTTGCAATATTTCAAACTTTTTCATTATTACGTCTGTTACAGTGATCTGTGATCAGTGATCTTTGATGTTACTGTTGTAATTGTTTTGGGATGCCACAAACTGTGCCTGTATAAGATGGCAAACTTAATAAGTATGTGTGTTCTGAGTGTTCTGCTAACTGGCCATTCCCAGCCTCTCTCTTAGCCTTTGTTCTTAGCCTGTCCTTTTTCCTAGTTGCAAAAAGGCTCTTGTACCTTCAGCATCATGATTGAGTTCCAGATAGGATGGAAAAGGAAGGTTAAAGAACAAAGGGGATAAAGCTACTGCCTCTGGTCCTTTATCAATAAAATGAAAGGTATTTCAGGAATTTCAGCTAAAAAACTTCCACATACTTTGTTACATGGCCACCCTAGATGGGAAGGTGGCTGGGGAGAAGGGGATAGTAGATAGAGGCTGAGTCTGCTAACCAACAGTAACTACTATTATTATTACTTTTTTTTGAAAGGATTCATCCAGAGATATTCGAGAGGCTCTTCATGAACTCTTATGCTGTACTAATGTTTCAACCAAAGAAGGGATTCATCTTGCATTGGTGGAGCTGCTGAAGAATTTAACCAAGTACCCTACTGATAGGGACTCCATATGGAAGTAATGACTTTTTTGCCCATTTACTCACTGAGTCCCATAATGTGGTAAATGTACAATGCTGACATTTGTTCCGTCCTTATAGATTGAGGATAGTATGGCCCTGAATTTTGCCTTTACTTTAGAAACCTGATTCAACTTAACCGAACTCTCAGGAATCTGATTCCTAAGCTGAGTATCACATTTTAGATTATTTACTAATTTGTGCATCTATCCACCTAGCAAATATTATGTGCATGCTGTGTGCTGACTATGCACCAACCCTTGTGGTAGCTGTTACAAGTATAGAAATAAATTAATTAGATTTCCTCTTTCTCCTATGTAGTGTTTTGTTTTGTTACTTTTTTTTTTGAGACGGAGTCTCGCTCTGTCACCCTGACTAGAATGCAGTGGCGTGATCTCAGCTCACTGCAACTTCTGCCTCCTGGGTTCAAGTGATTCTCCTGCCTCAGCCTCTCGAGTAACTGGGATTATAGGTTGCACGCCACCATACCCCAACTAATTTTTTTTTTTTTTTTTTTTTAGTAGAGATGGGGTTTTACCATGTTGGTTAGGCTGGTCTTGAACTCCTGACCTCAGGTAATCCCCCTGCCCCGGCCTCCCAAAGTGCTGAGATTACAGGCATGAGCCACTGTGCCTGGCCTTATTATTTTTTATTCATTAAGTTCTGGTTTAGAAGGTGCACTAAATTGGCTGGGTGCAGTGGCTCATGCCTATAATCCCAGCACTTTGGGAGGCTGGGGCGGGTGGATCACCTGAGGTCAGGAGTTCAAGACCACCCTGGCCAACATGGTGAAACCTCATCTCTACTAAAAATGCAAAAATCTGCCGGGCCTAGTGGCACACGCCTGTAATCCCAGATACTCGGGAGGCGAAGGCAGGAGAATCGCTTGAAGCCTGGAAGTAGAGGTTGCAGTGAGCCGAGATTGTGCCACTGCATGCCAGCCTGGGCAACAGAGCAAGACTCAGTCTCAAAAAAAAAAAAAAAAACATAAACAATAATAAAAATATATAATTACCTTGCTTTTATAGTTCCTTCTAGTTTATAAAGGGCCCTCATGTAGTTATAATAGCTAACATTGAGTTCTTACTATGTGACAGACCCTTTACTAAGTACTTTATGTTAGTTATTTAATGCGTATAGCAACTCTATGAAGTAATGACTTTTAATCTCATTTTGTAGATGAAAAAATTTACTTGCATAAGGCTACTTAGTTTCAGACAGATCTGTGATTTCAGGACTTCACCCAGGATATCAATCAGAATGTTTTTGCCCACAAATAAAAAAGACAATCTGATTAAAAATATCTTAGCCAATAAGTCTGTTTTTTCATAACAAGTGGTCAGAAGGTTGGTTTCAGGATTGGTCATTCAACAGGTTACCAGGGCTCTCTTTGGTTTCTCTGCAGTTCTCTTGGCTTTTTTTTTTTTTTTGAGACAGAGTCTCTCTTTATCGCCAGGGTGGAGTGCATTGGCATAATATTGGCTCACTGAACCTCCGCCTCCCAGGTTCAAGCGATTCTCCTGCCTCAGCCTCCCGAGTAGCTGGGACTACAGGCCCGTGCCACCATGCCCAGCTAATTTTTGTATTTTTAGTAGAGATGGGGTTTCACCATGTTGGCCAGGATGGTCTTGATCTCTTGACCTCCTGATCCAGCCACCTCGGCCTTGCAAAGTGTTGGGATTATAGGCGTGAGCCACCACACCCGGCCGGCTTTCTTCTCATAGTTGTAAGATGGCTGCCTCATAAGATAATATCTCAAGACAGAAAGGAAGGGTCATTCCCTTTCATGCATTGCTCTTTTGATTTGCAAAAACATCCCTGAGAAGCTCCCCAGCCAGCATACTCTCGTGCTCC
Organism: Gorilla gorilla gorilla; assembly: GCF_029281585.2. Classification (NCBI taxonomy): domain Eukaryota; kingdom Metazoa; phylum Chordata; class Mammalia; order Primates; family Hominidae; genus Gorilla; species Gorilla gorilla. The sequence goes on along the minus strand of NC_073233.2, from coordinate 85,790,283 downwards.
ATTGTCTAGAACTGGCTTACTTGCCCACCAGCAAACCAGTCACTGGAAAATGGGAATGGGATTGCCATGATGGGTTTAGACCAATAGTGGTTCAGCTCTTGGGCTGGACCTGCCTTTTCTGAGCACTTTGCTGCCTGCCTGATACCTGAGTAAAATCAGGGCTCTCTCAGGAAGAAAGATAGGGGAAATGGCTCTTGGTTAAATAACCAATTCTTTTATCTTTATAATAACCAGTTTTTTTAGATGAATTAACCGAGTTCCAGAATGACTGGGTGACTTATCTGAAGTCATAGAGTTAGCAAAAGTATATGGTTGAGAATTTCCAATTCCAGTTCAGGTTTTATGATTCCAGTTCCTAGTACTTTTCAAAGGACTAACTTTACTAATTTGTTGATGTGCATTCTTATTTGTTTGTTTCAGGTGCTTGAAGTTTCTGGGAAGTCGGCATCCAACCCTGGTGCTTCCCTTGGTGCCAGAGCTTCTGAGCACCCACCCATTTTTTGACACAGCTGAACCAGACATGGATGATCCAGCTTGTATCCTCTGTGCTTAGGATGGGCCCTGATGTGTTGGCAGGCAGCTTTGGCATCTCCTTCTGCAGTGTAGCTAGGGTGGTCTGAATTTTCTTTTCTTTGCTTTTCTTTCTTTTTTTTTTGAAGACAGAGTCTCATTCTGTCACCCAGGCTGGAGTGCAGTGGCCTGATCTCGGCTCACTGAAACCTCTGCCTCCCGGGTTCAAGCAATTCTCCTGCCTCAGCCTCCTGAGTAGCTGGGATTATAGGCGCCCGCTACCACACCCAGCTAATTTTTGTATTTTTAGTAGAGACGGGTTATCACCATGTTGGCCAGGCTGGTCTCAAATTCCTAACCTGTTGCTTGGGCTGGAGTGCAGTGGCACCACCCCAGCTCACTGCAACCTCTGTCTCCCGGATTCAAATGATTCTCCTGGCTCAGCCTCCCAAGTAGCTGGGATTACAGGTGCCTGCCACCACTCCCGGCTAATTTTTGTATTTTTAGTAGAGACGGGGTTTTACCTTGTTGCCCAGGCTGGTCTCAAACTCCTGACCTCAAGTGATCCACCCACCTCAGCCTCCCAAAGTGTTGGGATTACAGGCGTGAGCCACCATGCCTGGCCAGTATGTACTTTGATAGGCAATATAGTTGCTTACTTTATAGGAAAAACCATTTCCATTTTTTGTATTCTTGGCAGTCTCTGGCATTTTTAAAAACCTTTGGTAATCGGGGGTATGGGTGGAGTAGAGGAATGTATTTTGTTGTTTGTATTTGCATTTCTTTGATTATTAGAAAATCATAGTCTCTTGGTGGAGATTTTGGAGGTGGAAAGTGAGAGTGCCAGAATCTGGCCAACCTTTTATACTTCCAAGTTTACTTAACCCAGTGATCTATCAGATATTGCAGTTTTGGTACTTATTTTCAATGCTGCTAAAACCTGTCCAACAATGCCAGCATTGTTCTCAGATCACACCTTCAGGCACTATGCCTACCTCCGAGACAGTCTTTCTCATCTTGTTCCTGCCTTGAGGGTATGTTGAAAACATCTGTTGTCCTTGTTTTTATTTTGCATGGGGTAGGGTTATTTTTGTTCATGTTTTCCTTTGAGATTGGGGTCTTGTTATGTTGCCCAGGGCGGTCTCAAACTCCTGGGCTTAAGCCATCCTCCTGGCTCAGCCTCCCAAGTCGCTGGGATTACAGGTGAGCACCACTGTGTGCAGTTTGTTTTTGGCTTTTTATTTTTTGTGCTTTGTGGTTATTAAATAGTAGAAAGCAGTCCATATATTCTCTGAAAACTTGTTTGTTCATTCTCTTTCTCTCTTGGGCTCTTTGCCATTGTTTTATACTTTTGCTTTTGTATCCTTTACCTTTTAAGATGATTCATTTTTTTTGGTGTCCCTGGGTTATTGATATTAGGCAAGAAGAAAGGAACCTGGAACAATAGATTATATTTTAGATCAAGAATTTAAATTGTTATATATATATATATATATATATATATATATATATATATATATATATTTATTTTTATTATTATTACTTTTTGAGACGGAGTCTCGCTCTGTCGCCCAGGCTGAAGTGCAGTGGCGTGATCTCGGCTCACTGCAAGCTCCGCCTCCCAGGTTCACTCCATTCTCCTGCCTCAGCCTCCCGAGTAGCTGGGACTACAGGCGCCTGCCACCACGCCCGGCTAATTTTTTGTATTTTTAGTAGAGACAGGGTTTCACCGTGTTAGCCAGGATGGTCTTGATCTCCTGACCTCGTGATCTGCCTGCCTCGGCCTCCCAGAGTGCTGGGATTACAGGCGTGAGTCACCACACCCAGCCTAAATTGTTATATTTTAACTATTACGTATAGCCATGATTCTCCACAAGTGCTTATTTTTTAAAAATAAAACCTTTACTATTTTTAAAACCTAGAGATATATAGAAGAAAATTTAAAAATGGATCATAATAATAATAGCAAACACTTCGTGAATGCTGTGGCTCAGGTACTCTTCCAATCTCTCTATTTGCATTAACTCATCCCTGCTTGGGTGACTCCAAATCACTTTATTTGGAGTAATATGTGTTTATTTAGAGGAACATTTATATATATATATATATATATATGGTTAGAAAATTTAAACTTTATAGAAAATACAAAATGAGGCCAGGTGCGGTGGCTCATACCTGTAATCTAAGCATTTTGGGAGGCCAAGGCGGGTGGATCATCTGAGGTCAGGAGTTCATGACCACCCTGGCCAACATGGTGAAACCTCATCTCTACTAAAAATATAAAAATTAACTGGGCATGGTGATGGGCACCTGTAGTCCTAGCTACTCGGGAAGCTGTGGCAGGAGAATTGCTTGAACTCAGGAGGCAGAGGTTGCAATGAGCCAAGATTGCGCCACTGCACTTCAGCCTGGGCGACAGAGCGAGACTCCATCTCAAAAAAAAACAAAAGACAAGTAGATACAAAATGAAAAGTGAAATACTCTTTGCTCTCTCCTCCCCATCCATCTTAAAAGGTAACCACTTTTAACAGTAAGAATAAGTATATCTGTAGGGCTAGGCCAAAAATAAAAAAAAATTATTCTTATGAAAAAATTATATGCTATATAAATTTATTTGGGTATAAATCATTATTCTTCCTTCAAGTGAAAGATAAGATAGTGTTTTAAAGATAAATGTGGCCGGGTGCAGTGGCTCACGCCTGTAATCCCAGCACTCTGGGTGGCCGAGGCAGGCAGATCACCTGTGGTCAGGAGTTCGAGACCAGCCTGACCGACATGGAGAAACCCTGTCTCTACTAAAAATACAAAATTAGCTGTGTGTGGGGGCGGCCACCTCTAATCCCAGCTACTCAGGAGGCTGAGGCAAGAGAATCGCTTGAACCTGGGAGGCGGAGGTTGCAGTGAGCCGAGATGGTACCATTGCACTCTGGGCAACAAGAGTGAAACTCTGTCTAAAAAAAAAAAAAATGTAACAACAGTTTAATTTTTAGTCTCCTTCCTATGGTTGGCCCATTTATTTCAGTTAGCAATAGAAAATATTATATCTTTCTGTTTTTCTCCTGGCAGCTGCGGCTGTATTGGGTAGACCATGTTTGCATTTTGTCTCTTTCTCTTTAACTCCCAATGTTGCTGAGGAAGGGGAGAAATGTTATTTATAGAATATCCTAGCCTTTTTTCCCCTTTGTTTTGTTTAGCTCACGTTTTTAATGTGCTTTTATGTGTTTGTGTGTGTGTTACCAAAAGCTGAGCCACCAAACTTAATGACTCTATAATCCCACTCTGTTTGCTTAGTTACCAGGTAGAAAACTGGTGTCATCAGCTGTTTCTCCCAGCATCATACCTCAAGAGGATCCTTCCCAGCAGTTCCTGCAGCAGAGCCTTGAAAGAGTGTATAGTCTTCAGCACTTGGACCCTCAGGGAGCCCAGGAGCTGCTGGAATTCACCATCAGGTAGGGTAATCATCCCTTCATCTGACAGAGTTAGTGCTGTTACACTCAGCTTGACTGTTCTGAATTCTGGTGTTGGTTACTAGGCTTGATATTCTGACTCTATTGGTCTACATTCACACACGGTTTTATGGTCTGTTTATATTTGGATTAGATTGTGGTTTGAACATATTTTTTAAAAGAGCTGTTTATATTCATGACTCGATTGATGATTAGTACACAACAGAAATAGTTACAAAGAACCTGTTTTTAGTTTTTTAATTTTATATGTTAGGATGAGTGACCAAAATGCAAAGTAACAGTGGCTAAAACAGGAGCAAAATTTAGTTCTTTCTCATAGGCAGGACAGGGCTGAGATGACCATCAGGGATCTAGGCTTGCTCATTTTTTTTTTTTTTTTTTTTTGAGACAGGGTCTCACCCTGTCACCCAGGCTGGAGTGCAGTGGCATAATATCAGCTCACTGCAAGTGATTCTCCCACTTCAGCCTCCCAAGTAGCTGGGACCACAGGCATATGCCACCACACCTGGCTAATTTTGGCTTTTTTTTTTTTGTAGAGTCAAGGTTTCACCATGGTGGCCAGGCCGGTCTCAAACTCCTGAGCTCAAGTGATCCTCCTGCCTCGGCCTCCCAAAGTGCTGGAATTACAGGCGTGAGCCACTGTGCCCGGCCTAGGCTCATTCTTTCTTGTGTCTTCATCTTCTGCATCAAGCAGCCTCTGCTTAACAATTCAGAATTTAACTGTGCCCCCTGTATTCCATCCTGTGGGGAAAAGGAAATGGGAAGAGAAAGGTATCATCTCCAACCTGTGGTTTGTTTAAAGACACTTCCCAAAAGTTGTACACTCTAATTTTACTTGCATTCCATTGACTAGAACTTAAGTCACATGGCCATCTCTCACTTCAAGGAGCGAGGACATGCAGTCTTTATTCTGGATGACTAATGCCTGGTTTACATGTGATGACTCTAATACTCAGGAAGAATGGGAGAAAGATATTGGGGAACAACCAAAAGGCTTTGCCAGACCTTCCTCAAAATGGCCTGAATGATACGAAAAAAATTTAAACTCATTTGCTTTTAGCAAAAGCAGTATTGTTTGCTCTTAAAAGATTAAAAAATTATATCTTTGAGGAGCAAACAGTACTGCTTTTGCTAAAAGCAAATGAGTTTAAATTCTTTATTGTTTGCTCTTAAAAGAGAAAAATATTATATCGGCCAGGTGCAGTGGCTCATGCCTGTAATCCCAGCACTTTGGGAGACCGAGGCGGGAGGATCACTTGAGGCTAGGAGTTCAAGACCAGCCCCGTTGAGTGAAACCCCGTCTCTACTAAAAATACAAAAATTAGCCGGGTGTGGTGGCACGTGCCTGTAATCCCAGCTACTTGGGAGATTGAGGCACAAGAATCGCTTGAACTCGGGAGGCGGAGCTTGCAGTGAGCCAGGATCGCGCCACTGCACTCCAGTCTGGGCAACAGAGTGAGACTCCATCTCAAAAAAAAAAAAGAAAGAAGGAAAAATATTATATTATATAATTTGTATCTTAGTTGAGATCTCTTTTGATCTGCCCGGAAGAGTATTTGGTACCAGCCACATTCAATTAATAATTTTTAGTGGATGATTTCATTCCATACACTAAGAAACAAGCTCTGTGCTAGATACAGATCAGCTAGCTAGGATTCTGCCCTTAGAGAGCCCATGTAGACAAGATGGATATAGACAAAGACTTATGATGGTGGATAACAGCGCTTTGTACTTTGTTCATGCTTTCCTGTCCATTATTGCATCTTAACATGTTATAAAGCCGGCCAACTGAACCATCCTCCAAGTTATGTTTTCCCATTATATTAGGTCATTCATTCACTTAGCAGCATTAACTATTCGTTTATTCTAATAAGCCAGTTGCTGAGGGTAGAGAGAAATAAGAAATGACATTTGTTCTTAAGGTACTCACTGTTTATTACAGGACCCAGAAATCATCAATTTGATAAATGATACAGTGAAGAGAAGCATAGATGCTGTGGAAAAACAGATGAAAGTCCCCGACCCATCACAGTAGTGGTGGTGAGGGATGCTTCACAAAGGAGAAGATCCTTTAGCTAGTATGAAATGATAACTGAGCATGTCAGTTTCGTAGTCCATGTGCGGAAGACAATTCCAACTTCAGCAGACGTTAGAAGAGCTGGGAGACCTGAGGGAGAACAGCCTCCCAGAACTGCAGTGGTGTAGTATAGTGATTGAGTGAATGGAGCTTTGAGGGCAGACTCATTTTGTTTAACGTCTGAGCTAATACAGTCATGCACTGAATAACAACGTTGTGGTGGTCCCATGATTATATTTTTACTGTACCTTTTTGATGTTTAGATATACAGATATTTACCATTGTTTACCATATTTACCAATATTTACCATTGTAACCAGTGTTACAGTTGCCTACAGTCTTTAGTACAGTAACATGCTGTACAGATTTGTAGCCTAGGAGCAACAGACTATACCATATAGCCTAGGTGTGTAGTAGGCTATACCGTTTAGATTTGTGTAAATATACTCTATGATGTTTGTGAGACAAAATCATATAACAGTGTATGTCTCAGAATGTATCTCCATCGTTAAACAACACATGACTTGTAGTTGTTTGATCTTAGTCAAGTTTATTGCTCAGGGTTCATTTGCAGAAAACAGAAGAGGCTTTTAACTAATTTAAGCAGAAAGAAATTTATTACAGAATGTTACATGGCTCACAGAGTTGTTGGGAAGGCTAAAGAAACAGACTAGGTGGAATATCCAGGAATGATTTCCAGAGCCACACAATGAGTGGGCCACCAAGGAGGCTGATGTTCCTGCTATGATCAGGAAAGCTGCCTATTGAGTCAGGATGCTACCGATAAAGCTGCTGGCTCCAGAACCATGTCTTGCATTCTGCCTTTCTTCCCACTTAACATTATTCCCTATGCAAAACTCATGCAAATGTGTTTGATTGACTGATAATAAATCATGTCTGGAACCTAGCTCAAGGGAATCTGAGAAATGCAGTTTTTAACTTTGCAGCTTATGTAGTCTAGGAAGATACAGTAGATGAAGATAGGAATACCACGAGTGAGTGAGCCAAATCCAGTATGTGCCATAAGTACCAACTGCTGTTAGCTCCAGTTTACTCACCCGGGGGACTTGGTGACTTGCTGGGTGCAGGGGTGGGAGTGAGGAACTGAGAGATAAATGGGTGGTCTGATACTCTAGTAATCCAATAAAAAGTTGAGGGTGTCCTGGGCTCCCCTGGGAGTGCCATGGGCTTGGGCTGGACAGGTCGTGGGGAGAATGCTGGGTAGGTGGGTGCAGCTGCAGCCACAGGAGAGCCAGAGTGTGCAGCATGTGTCCAGCGTGAGCCTCCTGAGCTTCCACCTGGGTCACTTAGTCTTTGTGCCCCTGGGAAGCCTCTAGAAGCCACACAGAGGCCCATAGCAACTCTCATGCCCTAGAGGGTCTCACCAGCCACTCCAGTGATGGGCCCCCCAGTAGCTCTGGGACCCAAGCAGGGATGATTCACAAAGTCCCTACCTAGCACAGGCCTTCACAGTTCAACAAGAAAATCCTACTGTTGACTGGATTTTTAAAAATCAGTGGAGGAGATCACACTAGAAATGATAGATACTGCAAGAAACAAAGCTTGAGTGAAAGCTTGTTACCGTAATGAATGGACTCACACATATCACTGCTTTGCAGTGATAGCATCAGCCAAAAGGGCTGCAGAACATGAATCGTTAACAAGTTGAAATATGTCAAAGATGGCTGTGTGGTGTGAAGAAGCTGCATTAGCTGCACAGGCTAAGCCTAAATGATATTCCGAATGGCAGAGTGTTCACCTGAATACCATCACTGTAATCAGTAACAATAAAAGATAGGGAAAACTGAATTATTTTTTAGGTTGAAATGATTTTAGCATGGCAGTTTGTTCTCTTGCCACTGTACATTGAATCATATACTTGATATTTATTGTGTGCCTGTGATGTGCCAGTAACAGTACTCTAAACTAGGAGTTACCAAACTACAGCCTGTGGACCAAAGCTGGCCTGTTGCCTGCTTTTGTATGTAAGATCTGATTGAAGCACACCCACACTCATTTGTTTAGGTATTGTCTGTAGTTGCTTTCATGATACAATCACAGAGTTGAGTAGCTGCCACAGAGACCATACGGCCTGTAAAACCTAACATATTTACTATTTGACCTTTTACAGAAAAAATTTGCTGATCCTGCTGTAAGCTCTGGGCAGTCCACAGCTCTGTAAGCGGAGATTCCAGTCCTTTCTATACCTCTTGTGAAGCGATTTCTCTTCTCCCTCAACAAAGTGTTTAGTTTTGGAGGCCACTGAATGAGGTTGTTGGCCCTGAGCCCAGTAAAATACAGTCTACTTCCTGACTCATCCCCACCTAAATAAACACTTAGATTTTGTGCTTGACAGTTTTAGCCTGTTGGCACTAAAGCAAGTGCAAAAGGCACAAAAGCTAGCCAATTTGGTGATCAGCTGCAGTGCTGGCTCTTAGAAGGTACTCGCCTTCATGGTCTGGGTTTCCTGAGATGATAGTCTTGCTAGGCAGTGGCCGGCCAGATCACTGTCCTAAGTTCGGGGCTCTGTGTTTCTAGCTTGAGTGTGTATTCAGGAGCATAGGCAGGATGGTGAAAAATCTGGAAAAGGAAGCAGATGGACCATAGCACTGAGGGCACCTGCGATGCTTTACAACCATCATTGCAGACATGAAGTAATTTGCTAAGAAGAGGCAGAAGCAGGATTTGAGTTCAGCTTTGTCAACTCTAAAATCCATATTCTGTGATGTGCAGTGATTTACAGGGGATTCCTGTATCACATGAGATTAGATCAGTTGACCCCTGGGGTTCTCCACAACTTACACTTTCTGAGTTGTTATGGAGTGAAATGTTAGCCTTTCATACAGAAGGTTCTCTGATGAGGACTGGAGCCATGTATTTGTTAGTATGAGTGTAAAACAAATTTCACTGTCATACACAGTGCCCTGTTTTGTAATCCAAACAGCCATTTAACCCAATGAAGATCTCACCTATGAGCCAGATGCTGTGGCTTGCACCCGTAGAACTGTTGTGAAGATTATTGTAATGATATGTGGCAAAAGCATTTTGAGAATATCAGTTACATAGATAATAGTTGGACATTTATGGATGTTTGCTTTAAAATTTAAACTAACTGGCCGGGCGCGGTGGCTCACGCCTGTAATCCCAACACTTTGGGAGGCCAAGGTGGGCGGATCACGAGCTCAGGAGATCGAGTCCATCCTAGCTAACACGATGAAACCCCGTCTCTACTAAAAATACAAAAAATTAGCCAGGCGTGGTGGCAGGTGCCTGTAGTCCCAGCTACTCGGGAGGCTGAGGCAGGAGAATGGTGCGAACCTGGGAGGCAGAACTTGTGGTGAGCAGAGATCACGCCACTGCACTCCAGCCTGGGCGACAGAGTGAGACTCCATCTCAAAAAAAAAAAAAAAAAAAAAAAAAAAAATTAAACTAACTGGCTTATTTAACATACTGGACATGCTCTTGACATTTTGTAACTAAATCAAATTTTATAAATGTAATCATGTTTAAACTCACTAGCAGGGTTGAAGGGGATTGTCTTTTAAGGAATGCTGCAGTCATTTGTCTGCTATTTCTCAGTATGAATAGTGACCTCCTGTTTTTCAAAGTTTACATTTTTGTGTTAAGTCCATGAAAGTGCTGTTGCTGTACACAGTGTTGTTTCAGGAACCATATCACCTTAGAAGTGTTCCATAATAGAGAATTGTTCTTTTGGAGTAAAATAGCTCATTATTACCTGAAACAGAAGGGGCTTCATTTATCAGAGATAGAAAGAAATGTACTACTTTTCTGATGGGAATTCTTTTACACACTAACCATTGAAGAACATGGGATTTTTTAGTTGAATTATTTAAAATCCTCTTTTTGCGTTGAAACTTTTATTGTCTTTTAGGGAGAGCGCCTATTGTGTAGTATTGGAACTGGTCTAGTAATTAAAGAGTAGAAATACACGTTTGTAATCTGTCATCATCTAGGTGCAGGAATAAAGATGGCGTTTTAGAGGTCACCAAGACTTTGTATTTATTTTGTATTTCCTAACATTCCTTTTTGCTCTACTAAGCTACTAAGAGATATTAATTATAAATTTGATTTTTAGAGATTCTAAGAGATTGAAAAAAATAAACTACATTTGATTTGCACATCCAGAATCTTTTTGACTATCTTTAATAGTGATTTAAATAATTAATTCAGCCTATTGTGTAAGCTTAAAAAGAATCACTATATGTAAATGTGTTTACACATAGTGGCATAATGGCATCATATAGATTGCTAATGTGTGTGTTCCTGGGAGGAACTGTTTTGCTCTGCCTGATAGCATCTAAAGAAAAGTGGCCCAGTGTATCCAGCTGTTTTTTTTTTTTTTTTTGGAGATGGAGTCTCCGTCGTTCAGGCTGGAGTGCAGTGGTGCAATCTCGGTTCAGGGCAACCTCTGCCTCCCAGGTTCAAGCAATTCTCCTGCCCCAGCATCCTGAATAGCTGGGACTACAGGCGCACTCCACCACACCTGGCTAATTTTTTGTATTTTAGTAGAGATGGGGTATCACCGTGTTGCCCAGGCTGGTCTCGAACTCCTGAGCTCAGGCAATCCACCCACCTTGGCCTCCTAAAGTGCTAGGATTACAGGTGTGAGCCACCGCGCCTAGCCGTATCTAGTTTTAAATTAGTTTTGGTCTCATCTGTGTTTGATGTAATTAATAAATAAATGAAAAGAGTTTAATAGCAAATAAATAAATGAGATGCAATATGATATGGTTAAAAAAATACCTTTGGAGTCAGAGCTGACTCTATCTAGTTCATGTCCTGTTTTGTTGTTTATTCTGTGACCTTAGGCAAGCCACTTAAATTCTGATCTTTAGTTTCCTGTTCAGTGAAATAAGATTAATTGCAATTCATATTGTGAGGATTAAGTGAGCTCAAGTAAGGAAACAGCCAGCACAGTACAGTGCACATAGAATGTGCTCAGTTTACCTTTCTCATTAGAGCCCATAGTCTCCTGATGGATGTCTAGATTGAGGCTTCCTGAGAATTGTGAGCATAAAGAGATAAAGAGAGGTAACACTGGGGGACAGGATTTTTCCCAGAGTTAACAAGTTTCCATTTTTGTTTGTACAGAAGTTCAGATTTCTTATGGCTATTTGTGTTGGATTGGGTTACATCTTGTTTTGTGCACTTCAGAACAACTGCTACAATTCCGGGGCAGGGGAATAAAGTAACATTTGGAATCGGTTAGTTAATGTACAGTCATTTGGTCTGTATTCTGTATAATTGTCATAGAAGGCAGAATCTTCCTGGAGAGGAAACACAAATGCTTCTGAAGTAGAATACTTCAGGGCTGTCTCTTGCAAGAGAAAAATCAGAGAAGTGAAAGGAAGAGACCATCTGGCCACCAAACTCACACTTCGCAGTTGGGCTTAGCTAGTCTATGGTCTTGGCTTTCATTGTGCTGGGTTCCCATGCTTTGGGTAGGCCCTCCAGGACCAGTTCAAGCAACCCAAACGAATAAGAAGTGATATATATCATACATTAATTCTTCAATCACTTTGAGAGTAATTTACTCTTTGCCCCTTTGTAGGCATCTCCTTCTTGATGTCAAAGTCCCCAGGAGGCATCTTTAACTATCATAACGTTACCCGCCGAGCATGAGGTGGGAGGAAGTGGCATAGTCCAGTGGACGGTTTTTTCCAGGCTACTGTGAAACCTGATGTGTTATGCCGGCTCTGAAACAGACAGCTTCCCAAGTGACTCAGACCTTAAGGTTTCCCACAGTTTGCATTTCTATTCAGAATTTAATGTTGCTATTAAAAAGTAATGAGTCAGCTTTCTATGAATGCTGAGATGGTTAGGTAATATACAAACACACACACACTCACATTCCTCCCCTAAAAAAGAAGAAAGCAAAGAAAACCAGTACTTTTTGTAAATGCATGGCATATTTCAAAATTCAAAAGAAACTGGTAATAGTTGCCTCTGGGAAGGTACACAGGGTGGCAGGGCTACAGGACACAGGCGTAGGAAGGGGGACTAATTTAATTTAATTTAATTGTATATCCTTTGAATTCTATACCTTAAGTATGTATTAACTATTCAAAAAAACTAAGTTTTTTTTTAAAGAAACATTTTCTCTTTTTTTTTTTTATTATACTTTTTAAGTTTTAGGGTACATGTGCACAATGTGCAGGTTAGTTACATATGTATACATGTGCCATGTTGGTGTGCTGCACCCATTAACTCATCATTTAGCATTAGGTATATCTCCTAAAGCTATCCCTCCCCACTCCCCCACCCCACAACAGGCCCCGGGGTGTGATGTTCCCCTTCCTGTGTCCATGTGCTCTCATTGTTCAATTCCCACCTATGAGTGAGAACATGCGGTGTTTGGTTTTCTGTTCTTGTGTTAGTTTGCTGAGAATGATGGTTTCCAGCTTCATCCATGTCCCTACAAAGGACATGAACTTGTCATTTTTTATGGCTGCATAGTATTCCATGGTGTATATATGCCACATTTTCTTAATCCAGTCTATCATTGTTGGACATTTGGGTTGGTTCCAAGTCTTTGCTATTGTGAATAGTGCCGCAATAAACATATGTGTGCATGTGTCTTTATAGCAGCATGATTTATAATCCTTTGGGTATATACCCAGTAATGGGATGGCTGGGTCAAATGATATTTCTAGTTCTAGATCCCTGAGGAATCGCCACACTGACTTCCACAATGGTTGAACTAGTTTACAGTCCCACCAACAGTGTAAAAGTGTTCCTATTTCTCCACATCCTCTCCAGCACGTGTTGATTCCTGACTTTTTAATGATCGCCATTCTAACTGGTGTGAGATGGTATCTCATTGTGGTTTTGATTTGCATTTCTCTGATGGCCAGTGATGATGAGCATTTTTTCATGTGTCTTTTGGCTGCATAAATATGAAAACTAAATGTTTTAAATCACCAATAATTCTAGCACAACTATTTTATTTGTGTATGACACTTTCTAATTTCTGACTATAGGCAGATATGTTTTCATATGGTTACAGTCATTGTGTCTATACTTATATCCAGTTAGGATGCTTTTCACAAGCTAGCTTATAATGGCTATTTATTTCCTGTTATGATCTGAAAGTTTATGTCTCCCCCAAATTCATATACTGCAATCCTAACCCCAAGGTGATGTTATGAGGAAGTGAGGTCTTTGGGAGGTGATTAGGTCATGAATGAGATTAATAACCTTTAAAAGAGGCCTAAGGGAGCTCGTTTGTGACTTCCACCATATGAAGATACATGTAGAAGGTGCAACCTATGAGGAAATGAGCCCTCACTAGAAACCAAATCTGTAGGTGTCTTGATTTTGGACTTCCCAGCCTATACAACTGCGAGAAATAAATTTCGGTTGTTTATAACCCACCCAGTCTATGATATTTTGTTATAGCAGTTGCATGACTAAGATATTTTTCCAGATGTCCAGAAATTGGAGATATGGTATGATTAAGTGGCTTATTTATATCATTGAGGACCTAGTGTCTCTATTTCTCTTTGGACTTTTTTTGTCTTCAGCATTGGCTTTATCTTAAGGTTTTTTTCCCTTAGAGTTACAGTATGCTGCTAATGGCAATCAGGGCTATAAGCATCCTTGCCCGGTCCAGCGAGAGACAGACAGACACACCAATTTGTTGTAAGCATGGAATAAAGTACTTTCATCTGAACTGACAAGGTCAACTCAGGTCACATATCCAGACAGACAATGTGCACTAATTGGCTTAGTTCAATCAGATACTACTTGGAATTGGGCTTGGGGACATGTTCCCTTGAACAAAATCAGAGTTCAATTAGTAATAAAGAAGTGGAGAATGGCTAACTGGACAGGCAACCAACAGTGTCTACCATAATACCTTTTTAAAAAATAGTGTTTTTTTCTGATACAAAAAAATACTTGTTCGTTGTCTTAAAAACTCGGAAAATAAAGCATAGTTGGGAGAAGGTACTAAAGAGCACCCTATTACCATTATCCAGAAAACCACCTCAATGTATTTTTCTCCTCTATATAGTTTTTACATAGTTGAGATCATACACCTTATTAACCATTTCATATTTTAATGGCTACAAAATATTTACTTGGGCCGGGGGCGGTGGCTCACGCCTGTAATCCCAGCACTATGAGAGGCCGAGGCAGGCAGATCACGAGGTCAGGAGCTTGAGACCAGCCTGGCCAACATGGTGAAACCCTGTCTCTACTAAAAATACAAAAATTAGCTGGGTGTGCTGGTGTGCGTCTGCAATCCCAGCTAGTCAGGAGGCTAAGGCAGGAGAATCGCTTGAACCCAGGGGACAGAGGTTGCAGTGAGTCGAGATCACGCCACTGTACTCCAGTCTGGGCAACAGAGCGAGACTCCACCTCAAAAAAAAAAAAAAAAAAAAGATGGATGCAGCAAACCATCATGACGCGTGTATACCTATGTAACAAACCTGCACGTTCTGCACATGTACCCCAGAACTTAAAGTATAATAAAAAAAAATTTACTTGATTGGATGCATCATAATTTACTCAATATTTTTTTCACCATTGAATAAGTAGCTACTGAGTTTTTACTATAATAGTCCACATAACAATGAATATTATGACCCATAAAGCATTTCATTTCTGTTGAATATTTCTCTTAGTATTAATTTTCAGTGTAAAGCTATGAATCAAAACATTTTACCATATATGTGCCTTTATAACAGTACGGTTTTGCTTTCCAAAAGGGTTACATCAGCTTAAACTACTATCACAGTGTCAGTGAACCAATTTTATTATAACCACTCCAGCATTCAGTGTCGTCATTTAAAAATGTATGACTGTTTACTAGGTATAAAATGATAAAATGCTTTTGACATGATCTTTATGTTGGTGGCATTATCCTTATCCTGTGTTTGCCTTGGGGGTTTTATTTACTATAGGGATCTGCAAAGACTTGGAGAACTTCAATCTGAATTGGCAGGAGTAGCTGATTTCTCTGCCACCTATCTTCGCTGTCAACTACTTCTCATCAAGGTTGGTTTGCATCCATTCCATTTATGATTGTGTTGCTAAAAATGCATCTTTGTGGATCCAGCAGTGTGTGAGGCCGTAAGTTATAAAACTTATGGTCTTAATGCAACCACTTGACAATGGAGAAATATGTACTCTGCAGTGTGATTACATTTGTCTCTAATTAACGAAATATTAACTCATAGGAATTTGTAAATTTGGGGAGAATTCGTTTATCATAATATAATTAGAGCAGATTGGATAATCATTTTAGTTAGAATCCCAAGGTTGTAAATGTTTTGTATAATTTGATTAGCAAAGGAATTGTATGAAGTTTTAGACTATTTTCTTAAAATGCTCATTTGAAGGCCAGGTGCGGTGGCTCACACCTGTAATCTTAGCACTTTGGCAGGCCAAGGCAGGAGGATCGCTTGAGCTCAAGAGTTTGAGACCAGCCTGGGCAACATAGCGACACCTCATCTCTACAAGAAAATTTAAAAATAGGCAGGTGTGGTGGTGCATTCCTGTATATCCAGCTACTCGGCTGGAGTTGGGAGGACTGCTTGAGCCTAGGAGGTCAAGGCTGCAGTGAGATTGCACTCCAGCCTGGATGACAGACCAAGATCCTGTCTTTAAAGAAAACAAACAAACAAACAAAAAAACTCATTGCACTTCATCAAAGTTAAAAGGTTGATTTCATTGCTTTTAAAAAGACCAACTTGCTGGCGTTTCTTACTCAGTAGTCAGCTATACACAGAATTGGTACCCAAGAATCTATTTAGTTTTGCTGAGTTAAAAAACAATTAAATGAGTTCAGTATCTTTCAGCTTCTGTAGCAGAATTTTACTATAAATTTTGGCACAGAATTTAGGAGAGCCCTTCTCACTTGACGAACTTTTATCTTGGCCCTAGTTCAAAGTGTTCTTTGTTTTCAAAGTGATTAATGATGTTTGGCTAAAGTCAGAGTAAATCAGGGAGTCAAAAGTTATTTTCTACTGTGTGAACTTGTGCTAAATGTTATATTTACAGTTGTGCAGGTGTGCCTATACATGTAAAGGTGGGTATGTATACTTGGCACTTAAATGGTCCTTGTTAGGCTAGATATGTTCTTTCTAATGTATATATCTGTGTAATCACCACCATAGGCAAGTCGTAGAACATTTTCATCACTCCAGGAAGTTCCTTCCTGCCCCTTTGCAAGGTTGTTTGACTTTTCCAAGCCTCTGTGAAACCCCAGGAATTCAAGGAGGCCATGGAGAAGAATCCACTTTTCTATAGTAGCAAAATATGGGTGAGGAAAGAGAAGTGATTACTCCTAAAAAGAACACATAATTGTTGGTTATTCAATGACAAGGGGTGACAGTGTAGGTGAGGGGCCCAGAGCCAGAACCCAAGGCAAGTGTGTTTAATAACAGGAAAAAAGCTAAATAAATTTTGGTACAGCTACCTAGCAGTATATTCTGTAGTCAGTAATTCTTTATGAAGAATTATACAACAACGCGACAAAATACTTAGGGTGTAATGTTATGTACCCAAAAGAAGGGGAGCCAATCATAATCCCAAAAGATAGTCCAGAACATCATAGTCCTAAACTGTTTAAATTCCAAAAGACTAAAATCCCTAAAGTCTGAAATCCCAAAACCACAGCCCAGAAAATATCAAAATCCCCAAAATATAATTATGGAAGAAATAATTTAAAAAATTTAAAGATATTTATTTTTTAAAGGGGAATTTATTTGAGAAACATAAAAACACAACAGAATACTTTATACATCACTTAATATAATAAAACAGACAATAACAACATACATTTTTGCAAGCATAAACACTCAGGTTACTAATGACAGTTGGGTGGGTCTAACAGTTATGAGCAGATGAGCCATATTTATAAAGAAATTGGTCATAAAGGGAAAGGTATAAATGCATATCACTTTGGTTGTTAATTGTGTATGCCCAGCTTATTAACTGTGGTCATCTGAAATACTGTGCCCAACAACCTCAAGTCTTTTGACGAGATTGATGGAAACTGTGCTGGGTCACCACTGCATATGCAGTCACCCAAAGAGCTGAGATCTCAAGAAATTTTATCTTTCACAAATGCAGATGTACGAAAAGGATATCTCATTTATTGAGGAAGTTTCAGCATTTTGTGTACACACTCAATGCTTATACACAAAGTCAGTATTGTGATGATGCACTTTCATGGAGTCAGATTTCTGATATCCAAGCAGCAGAACCCAGAGAGTCCGTTTTGCTATTTTGCCTTTTTTTTTTTTTTGAGACAGAGTCTCAGCTTATCACCCAGGCTGAATACAGTGGCGTGATCTCGGCTCACTGCTGCAACCTCTGCCTCTTGGGTTCAAGCAATTCTCCTGTCTCAGCCTCCCAAGTAGCTGGGATTACAGGTGTGCACCACCACGCCTGGCTAATTTTTGTATTTTTAGTAGAGACAGGATTTTGCCATGTTGGTCAGGCTGGTCTCGATCTCCTGACCTCAGGTCATCCACCCACCTCAGCCTTCCAAAGTGCTAGGATTACAGGCATGAGCCACCGCTCCCAGCCCATTTCGTCTTAAGTATTTGTTCTCTCCTGGCCACTGGCTGATTGGATGGTGCCCGCCAACATTGAGGGCAGATAGTCTCCACCTAGTACACTCAGATTTATACACTAATCTCTTCTGGAAACACTCTCATAGACACACCCTCAATGTGTAAAACAAAATAATGTTTTACCAGGTTTCTGATATTCCTTAATCTAGTCAAGCTGACACCTAAAATTAGGTCCACAAGTCCACCCCTTGTCAGCTTGGCACTCATACGCATCTCCTTAAGCCATATTTGATTTCCAAATAAAGACAATAACATGGTAATAGTTGTGCCTAACATGATACAACTAACATGATGCAACTATCCTGCATACAACCCAAAACACACTAATCACTTCCCCAGAATTTGGATGTGAGGATTTCAACATTTGGGATTGTATGTTTTGGGATTATGATCTAATCCCCAAACTTAATTCTGCTTTCTGACTACAACTGTCAAAAAACATGCATACAAGAAATGATTAGAAGTAAATATTCCAGAAATTCCTATAGTTTTTATCTATAGTTTAGACCTACCACTGTTTAATTTGATAGCCACCAGATACATGGGACTCTTGAGCACTCGAAAAGTTGTTAGTCCAAACTGAGATGTGTTATTAAGTGCAAAATACACACTGGATTTCTCAGACTTAGTATGAAGAGAAGATGTAAACCAATTAATAATTTAAAAAATACTGCATGGTGAAATGTTAATATCTTGGATATACTGGGTTAAATAAACTTTTTAAAAAAATTAACTTAGTCTTTATATCTTCAAAATTAACTTACATCTTTGTAATTCAAAAACTGTGGCTATGAGAATATTTAAAATTATATATATATAACTCATGTTATATTTCTATTGGACAGTGTTAGTCTAGGTTTTCTGTAATGTCATTTGATTACATCTGTAATTCAGAAGGACTGAGAAAATAAGAGGCTGTCACAGAAGTTTGTGCAAGAGATGAGGTCATGTGGATGGATAGATGAGGAGAGAGATGGAAGGTAAAATCATGGCTGTTAGTGGTGGTTTTGAATGTAGAAAGATTGAAAGAGGGAGAAATCTAGGAAAGCTGCTTGATTTCTAGTTGAATATGTTGGTAAAGTGGTTGGGGCTTACAACATAATGAGCATAGGGGAAAAGAAAAAAGAACCACAGTTAAGGAAGAAGTATCTAGGTGGCTTGGGTTAGTCCAGTGGCTCTGGGAACAAGGAGTGCCTAGAGCTCGGAAGCTGGCTTGCCTGCGCATTCTGGTGAAGCTTTCGTGGTTCCTGTCCTCTGCTTCCAGAAGCACTGATCTGGGACACAGAGCCTTTGGGCCAAGAATTGGATCAAATGGGTGGGAATTCATTTAGCCCAAACCATTGGTCTCATCTTTCTCCATAATAGATACAGCTGATTGGGTTAAAAGAATAAGATTAATTGAGAAGTCCTGTTCATGGGAGACTTTCAAAGGAAAACAAAAATGTAAATCCCAAATGATAGGCCAGTCTTTGTGACCTCGGTATTCTGTTCCCTCCTGATTTGTCTGTGTAGGCCTTGCAGGAAAAGTTGTGGAATGTAGCTGCCCCTTTGTATTTGAAGCAGAGTGATTTGGCCTCAGCAGCAGCGAAACAGGTAAGCTTATTCAGACCTTCCCTTCAAACAGGTCTCTCTGTCCAGGAATTGTCTGGTCCAAGGCAGAACCAGAGGCCTTCCTATAGCTCTGTCTGTGTAGGCCTTGCAGGAAAAGTTGTGGAATGTAGCTGCCCCTTTGTATTTGAAGCAGAGTGATTTGGCCTCAGCAGCAGCAACACAGGTAAGCTTATTCAGACCTTCCCTTCAAATAGGTCTCTGTCCAGGAATTGTCTGGTCCAAGGCGGAGCCAGAGGCCTTCCTGTAGCTCTATACCTCTGCTGTGGCCTCCCTAATTTTAGGCTATGACAGAAGTTAGTGATATGAGAAGGAGCATAACTAGGAGACACAGCACTCACTTTGGACTCAGGGGACCTGGGTCCTAGTCCCAGGTCTTCCTCTGATTTGCTGAGTGATATTGAGCAAGTTACTTAAATTCCCTGGATTTTTTCTCTTCTATAAAATGTGGCAGTTGGGCCGGGTGCGGTGGCTCACACCTGTAATCCCAGCACTTTGGGAGGCTGAGATGGCGCATCACTTAAGGTTAGGAGTTTGAGACCAGCCTGGCCAACATGGTGAAACGCTGTCTCTACTATCATGAATCTTTCATCTGAAAATGTAGCCCAACTCAGTTAAGGTTGTTTATATCTTTAGCCTGTACCATCTCTTCAACGTTAAAAGGTCCTGGGTAGTTCATTAAGTAGGCTTTAATTTTATTTGTCTCTAGTTTATTTCTTTTTAGCTTTGAGCCGTTCCCCTTTGCACCTGAGTATTGAGACTTGGTGATCTCTTGCAGGTCAAGTCTTCCATGTTTTCTTGCACTTATTTCCGTCCCAAACTCCCTCAGACCAGGCCCATGGAACAGTCTGTCAGGATAACTAACATATGGTTAATAGTTCCTGATGCTTAATTCTTGAGGACTTTGTGGGGATTGGGTTTCCATACATAATATGTATTAATTTGTTCCCACAGCAGAGTGGGCTTCATTTAGGGTAAGAAGCAGTGCTTTCAGTGCTTTGCAGTTTGCTTAGTGATTAAACTTTCTTATCTTCACATCATCAACTAAGATGATTTTATTACCAGGTCAGTCTTCTTTTTAAATAGGCAAAATAATTTATTCTCTTTTTACAAGGCATACTATACTAATTTCTTTCAACACTTAAAAGCATAGGGATGTAAAATCTCAGTTAAGAGTTTCACCTAAGGTCATTTAACAGTAGAATTCTATGCTGCTCTCAAGTAAGACCATGATATTTTTATTGATTGTTAATTATCTTTCCTTTATAGATTATGGAAGAGACCTACAAAATGGAATTCATGTACAGTGGTGTGGAGAATAAGCAGGTGGTGATTATACATCACATGAGGCTGCAGGCCAAAGCTTTGCAACTTATAGTAACAGCACGAACTACACGAGGGTAAGATGTGGGGTTGGCCAAAATATGTGGCATGTTCCTTTCAAAGATACTTCAAATGCATTCAGACATCACACGAAAGTTAATGATAAGTGAAATGAAATTTAGGAAAGACTAGCTAAGGAATGTGTGATCTATTCATTTTTGTCAGATATTACAAATTCTGTTGTTGGATCAGATTAGACCCTTGGAAATCCAATTGTGTCTCTCCCTTGCTAACAACCCTCTGGTGACTCTCCATTACATATAGCACAACACTGGACTTTATCTGGCAATAAGGACATTCTGTATCCTCCTACTTGATAGATTTCCTTAAGAATTTAGTGCCAGGGACCACTTTTTCTGTTCTGAAGGGACTAATAAGCTTTTTCTCAGGCAATAAGGATAAATTAAGAGGATGTACTGGGAAGTCAGACTACTTTGTTCAAATCTTGTCTTTTCTACTTACTAGTTGTTTGGTTATGAACCTTTCTGTACCCTGTTTCCCTGTACAAAATGAAAATGAAGACAGCATCTACCTCATGACATTTCTATGAAGAATAAATGAGATAATACATGTAAAAACACTTAGCATGGTACTTGATACATAATAAGAGCTCAGTGTAATTATATCTGTAAGACTTTCAGATAACTGGAATTGCCACATTTCATTGATTCCAAGATACACATTTTTTATTATTGTAACTTCTCTGAAATCAGATATTTTGATGGTGTCCCATAGTGTTTTTTGTTTCTTACTATTTCATAAAATAAAGGTGCATCTTAAGAATGATGGCATCATAGATTTGATACAAAAAAGTACTTAGGTGACTCATTGCCAGCTCACAGACATGTTTGATGCTCAGTCCAGCTGCTGTGTCAAAAAAAAAAAGTGCCATAGAGATATAAATATGAATGCTTAAACACAGAAACATACTAGGTCAGAAATAACATCCTGAAAAATAAAATATTTTATTTCTTCACTTATCTTGATAGTGACCTCATAAAGTCAAAGAATCATTTAATCTTAAAGATATTCATATGTGGCCGGGTGTGGTTGCTCACACCTGTAATCCCAGCACTTTGGGAGGCCAAGGTGGGCAGATCACGAGGTCAGGAGATCAAGAGCATCCTGGCTAACATGGTGAAACCCTTGTCTCTACTAAAAATACATAAAATTAGCCGGGCGTGGTGGCATGCACCAGTAGTCCCAGCTACTCGGGAGGCTGAGGCAGGAGAATCTCTAGAACCCGGGAGGTGGAGGTTGCAGTGAGCCGAAATCACACCACTGCACTCCAGCCTGGGCAACAGAGCAAGACTCCATCTTTATAGAAAAAAAAAAAAAAAGATATTCATATATTCATTTAACAAATGTTTAATCCCTACTATGTGCCAGTTATAGCTGAAAAAACAAAGGTGCTTGTGATGGCATCTATACTGTTTTTTAAAAAAGATTTTTTTTAGTTTATATATAATTGTTAGAAAAATTAAAATATTACAGGGTAAGTGAAGGTTCTCTGGTAATCTACCACTTTGAAAACAGCTGCCAGCATTTCATGTGTATACTTCCAGATTTTCCCAAACCATATAAACATAGATTATAAAGATGTGTACAATAACATAAAGGGGATCATACCATACTTTGCTGTTCTGCCTCCTATTCCTTTCACCCAGCATTATAATATGCTTATCTTGTCGTGTCATTATATAAAGATACTAATGTTTTTAGGTCTTTACTCATGCTATAATATTTTATATTTTTCTTTTTTTTTTTCTTTTAGACAAAGTCTCGCTCTTGTCGCCCAGGCTGGAGTGCAGTGGTCCGATCTCAGCTCACTGCAACCTCTGCCTCCTGGGTTCAAGCGATTCTCCTGCCTCAGCCTCCCAAGTAGCTGGGATTACAGGCATGCAACACCATGCCCGGCTAATTTTGTATTTTCAGTAGAGACGGGTTTCACCATGTTAGCCAGGCTGGTCTCGAACTCCTGAACTCAGGTGATCCACCTGACTCGGCCTCCCAAAGTGCTAGGATTACAGGCGTGAGCCACCGAGACCAGCCTATATTTTTCATTTGTATGCATTCCTGCTTTTTTCTTTTTTTCTTTTTTAAGTTTTGCTAGATTGTTTTCTTTTTTCCTCCAGGGGTTTGAAAGTTATGCACCCTAATTCTAAACTCTTCAAGTGAGAGGCAGTAGAACATACTGGTTAAGAGGGCTGTGGTGCCACACTACTTGGGTTCACATCTTGACTTTACCATTTGCAAACTGAGTAACCCTTGGACAAGTTACTTAACACTTCTTGGCCTCAGTTTGTTCCCATAAGTTAAACTGAGATAATAGTAGTACCTATCTCTTCCTCACAGGGTTATTGTAAGGGTTATTGAATTATTATATGCAAAACCACTTATTTATTTTATTTATTTATGAGACAGAGTCTTGCTCTATCACCCAGGCTGGAGTGCAGTGGCACGATCTCAACTCACTGCAACCTCTGGTTCCCAGGTCCAAGCAACTCTCATGCCTCAGCCTCCCAAGTAGCTGGGACTACAGGCACATGTCACCACACTCAGCTAATTTTTTTATTTTTAGGAGAGATGGGGTTTCACCATGTTGGCCATGCTGGTCTCAAACTCCTGGCCTCAAGTGATCCACCTGCCTTGGCCTCCCAAAGTGCTGGGATTCCAGGCGTGAGCTACCGTGCCTGGCTGGATTATTATATGCAAAGCCTTTAAAATAGTGTCTGTCACATCCATTATAAATACTTGATACATGTTAACTAATATTAGTTTTAGTAATACTGTTATTACTTATACTTTTAATGAACATATTGAACTTATATTTATTAGCATAAAAAGTTAAACAGAATTTATGGTCACCTCTCTAAGATCAAGATGATCTAAGAGATCAAGATGATCTAAGATGAAGATGAAGATTTTAGTATGCTTTTGTTTGTCTCTTACTGCTTAAGTAATTTGGGCCAGTTGGCCGGGTGCAGTGGCTCACGCCTGTAATCCCATCACTTTGGGAGTCCAAGACAGGTGGATCACGAGGCCAGGAGTTCAAGACCAGCCTGGCCAAGATGGTGAAACCCCATCTCTACTAAAAATACAAAAAATTAGCCAGGCATGGTTGTGGGCATCTGTAATCCCAGCTACTCGGGAGGCTGAGGCAGAAAATTGCTTGAACCCAGGAGGCAGAGGTTGCAGTGAGCCGAGATCGCACCACTGCACTCCAGCCTGGGTGACAGAGTGAGACTCTGTCTCAAATAATAATAATAATTTAGGCCAGTTAAGGTCTCTTACTGAGCAAAAAATAATAATAACAATTTGGGCTAGATGCAGTGGCTCACGCCTGTAATCCCAGACTTTGGGAGGCCAAAGCAGGAGGATTGCTTGAGTCCAGCCAGGAGTTTGACCCCAGCCTAAGCAACATAGTGAGACCCTGTCTCTAAAAAATAAAAATCAAAAATTAGCTGGACATTGGTGGTGTGCACCTGTGGTCCTAGTTACTTGGGAGGCTGAGGTGGGAGGATCCCTTGAGCCCAGGAGTTCGAGGCTACAGTGAGCTATGATCATGCCATTGCACTCCAACTTGGGCAACAGAACAAGACCCTATGTCTTCAAAATAATAACAATAATATGGCTGGGTGCGGTGGCTAACGCCTGTAACGCCAGCACTTTGGGAGGCCGAATCGGGTGGATCACGAGGTCAGGAGATTGAAACCATCCTGGCTAACATGGTGAAACCCCGTCTCTACTAAAAATAAAAAAAAAAATTAGCCGGGCGTGGTGGCAGGTGCCTGTAATCCCAGCTACTCGGGAGGCTGAGGCAGGAGAATGGCATGAACCCAGGAGGTGGAGCTCGCAGTGAGCTGAGATCCCACCACTGCACTCTAGCCTGGGTGACAGAGTGAGACTCTGTCTCAAAAAAAAAAAAATAAATAAATAATAATAATAACTTGGAGGTTTGTTTCAGCTGATTATGTTTTTATAATGTAGCTTCTATTAATTTTTATGTTTATAAATATAATCTTTTAAAGTTATAAGTACATAATCCTTGTATATCCTTGTTTATTTTTATTTTTAATTTTTTTATAAAATATTTTTTATTTTTAAAAATAATAGAAACATGGTTTCACTGCGTTGTCCAGGCCAGTCTTGAACTCCTGAACTCAAAGTATCCTCCCACCTCGGCATCCCAAAGTGCTAGGATTACAGACGTGAGCCACCACTTATAATCTTTTTAAGTTTAGCTCCAACTTTGCCACCACTGTTCTCTGTCGCCTTTTAAATTCATTTGCTCTCATACATAAATGGAATTCTTTTCCAATTATTTCCATATTGCTATGGTGCCTTTATTTATTTATTTTATTGGGCAACCCCCGCCAAACCAGAATAGGTTCACAGAGACTCTCTGCCTCTGCTATGTTCCCTTTTAGTATTTAATGTTACAGTTGAATGTTTTATGTCAGTCTGGTTCTCTTCCCTACAGCTTATTTTTCATGCTCAAACTTGCTTTAAAATTTTCTTTCTTTCTTTAATTTCACCAGGATATGTCTAGGTATGTGTTTTCTTTCAATATTCTTGCTGATCTTCGGTGGGAGTTTGAAGTATCAGCTGTTTTTGGCTCAGGGATTTTTTTTTTTCTCCATTATTTCTTTACTTCTTCTATACACTCTAGTCTGTTATACTAAATGTTGGATTTTCTGGATCTATTTTTCCTATACCTTTTCTTTTGTAATTTCAATTTCTTTGTTTTTCTATTCTGTATTCTGAGTAAATTCTTTTTTTTTTTTTTTTTTTTGAGACGGAGTTTTGCTCTTGATGCCTAGGCTGGAGTGTAATGGCACAATCTCAGCTCCTCGCAACCTCCACCTCCCGGGTTCAAGAGATTCTCCTGCCTCAGCCTCCCAAGTAGCTGGGATTACAGGCATGCGCCACTGCACCCGGCTAATTTTGTATTTTTAGTAGAGACAGGGTTTCTCCATGTTTGGTCAGGCTGGTCTTGAACTTCTGACCTCGGGTGATCTGCCTGCCTCAGCCTCCCAAAGTGTTGGAATTACAGGCGTGAGCCACTGTGCCTGGCCAGTAAATTCTTTAATATGCTTTTTTTAGTTTATCATTTCAGTTTACATTGTTGTTGATTCCACTGTTCTGAACTGTTGAGTTTGATTTCATTATTATGTGTTTTATTTCCAAGTGTGCTTCTCTACTATTTTTTTCCTTTTTTTCTGTATAGTTTCTCTTCTTGTCATCTGCTGTTTCTGTAGCAGTTTCTCTTGCTTTGTCAATGTAATATCCTTTTAAATCCCCTGTTAACTCTCACCGAGGTTGTTGATTAGAATTTTTAAAAAAGTTTTCTGTGCTTTCTTGCCTTGACTTAACTCTTTTTGAGGACTGCTTGGTCTCCTTTACAGCTCCTGATTGTCGTTTATAACACCTAGTCATTTTCCATTGTCTTTGCCTACTTACAATGAAAGTCTAGACTAGTTTAAATTGGTAATTTGTATTCTTTAATGATTGTTAGCCCCCGAATGAGCCTCACTTTCATAGCTTTCCTTCCTTCACACCAAAGGAAAAGTAGGAGTTCTTAGAGGCCTACTTCATGTATATGGCCTGTTGATGAGGATGCCTGCTCTTTTTTGACGTTTGGGGAGAGTTCCCAAATCTTTTTGTATTTTACTTCCTGGAGTCTCTCCAAGATGATTCTCTATATAACCAGGCAAACAAGTGAGGAAATGTCACTGCTTGGCCAAATTGCTTTCCTTTGTGCCCCTGCTTGGCTGGAATTCTCCCTTCTAGCCCTCTCACTCCTTGTGGTGTTTGGTGGGTAACCTCACTATGAAATTTCACTTCCATTTCTGGTAGAAGATTAGTTTAAAAACTTTCAAGTGCTACTTTTTTTTTTTTTTAGGAAAAGAATTAGAATGAATGTTGCTTCCAGAGTAGGTTTCCATTTGCCATCTACCCCCGGCCCCATTTTTTGTTCATTCAGCAAATACTTATTGAATGCTGCCTGTGCTAGGAAATATATGATGAAGAATACAAAGTCTACTCATGGAGACTATATTTTAATAAAAAGACTAAACCTTGACATCATTCTCTTAAATATTTTTACATAAGGAAAGAGTATTTGTTTTATCTTGGTGGGAACTTTATTCCTCCAATGAATAATATATTAAAGAAAACAAGTGGGAAATTTCATGCAGAAATTACATACAATAAATAGGAAGAAAATATACAAAGGTCAAAACTTAGTAAGTCATATTGACCTAGCATGTTGCCTGGATTATTTAGGTATGCAATAACTTTTTACTGAAATGAAATGTTCTCAAGTACTGTGAGGCCAAGTAATTCAAGATAGAGAGGAAGGAACACCATCTATGTCTGTCGCCAAAAGAGTAACAAAACCTTTTCCCCTCTTGCACAGGAATTTAGTTAACTTTTTAGGTATGTTTCTTGGAGCCCTTACAGTATCAACTACATTAGTAGGCTATACCGCTATGGAAAAAATGATCTCTGAGTAAATTGCATGTAGACCAGAAGGAAATATAAATGAACTAGTTTCCAGATGCCGATACAATGGCTGTAGGCTTCATTGAGTGCAGTGATTCTTGAAACTGGATAGATCTTGCAGCAGTCCACACAGCTATCTGGGAGCTTTCATCCCAATGCTGACAGCTCATGTGCAAGGAGATGAGATCTAAATCAGGTAGGTATAGAGACCATACTAGCTAAGATGCTAATGAAGCAAGGACTCCTGCAGAAGGGGAACTTGACACTGTACTGCCCACATGCTATGCTTCTCTCCTGTATTCGTAGTGAGTCTAGTGCCAAATGTAGCCTGTGATAGTCTTTGACTTTTAATATTCTTTGAGCTTAATGGGCACTGCAGTGGTTTAATCAGGTCTTGGGATCCCGACAGGTGTTTCCCCCAGGTCCATTAGGAGTCTTCTGTTACTTTTAGAGATCATTTTTATAGTGTAATATGCTAATTTTCCTTTAATTTAGGCTCAGGTTTCTGGGACTTTTGGTCCTCCTCAGTTTGCAGATTTCACAAGCAAATTATTTTACATTTCTTTTCTACAGACTTGACCCCTTATTTGGGATGTGTGAAAAATTTTTACAGGAAGTAGACTTTTTTCAGAGGTAAGTATTTTATAACTCTTCTGGCTTATTAAATCTTGATTACACGGAGTATAGCACTTGCAGGCAATAGGAACAATCACAAATCACATTCCTTGGTTTAGCTTGTGCAGCCAAGCTATCATCTGTGGCCATGTCGTTAACCTTAAATTAGGAAAAAAAAACCTAATTTGGTTTTTTTCCTTAATGTTATAGAAACGTCTTTGAAGTTGGAGCTTCAAAACTAAACCTACCAGGAATCACTTGCATTTAGCACTCAGCTAGGCCATAAAAAGACAAGTAATATGAAGAAAACGTGTAAATACGTTTGTTGAAAAAAATCATTAGTCATCTGTTTTTTTCAACACTGTTCGTTCACACCATTCGTATTTATTTATTTATTTATTTATTTGAGACAGTCTTGCTCTGTCACCCAGGCTGGAGTGCAGTGGTGCAGTCTTGGCTCACTGCAGCCTCCGCCTCCTGGGTTCAAGTGATTCTTCTGCCTCAGCCTCCCAAGTAGTTGGCACTACAGGTGCCTGCCACCACACCTGGCTAATTTTTGTATTTTTAGTAGAGACGGGGTTTCATCATGTTGGCCAGGCTGGTCTCTAACTCCTGACCTCAAGTGATCTGCCTGCCTTGGCCTCCCAAAGTGCTGGGATTACAGGTGTGAGCCACCACCGTGTCTGACCTCATTATTATTTTTTGAGACAGGGTCTCACTCTGTCACCCAGACTGGCACAGCTCACTGCACCCTTGAACTCCTGGGCTAAAGCTATCATCCCACTTCAGACTCCTGAGTAGCTAGGACTACAGGCATGTGCCACCATGCCTGGATAATTTTTAATATTTTTTTTTTAGAGATGGGGTCTTGCTGTGTTGCTCAGGCTGGTCTCAAACTTTTGGCTTCAAGAGATCCTCCTGCCTCTGCCTCCCAAAGTATTGGGATTACAGGTGTGAACTACTGCACCAGGCCCACACTGTTCTTACACTTGAATATTTCTCTATAATCTACAAACAATTGTTTTGCAATTCTGTAGGTAAATTTTATTTTGTAGAATACATATATTTTTTCAGAGTTTTATATGGAATGAATCCGTTAAAGCACATGCAGTAGTTGAATGGAAAGCTTGATGAAGAAATAGGAGTCGAGGGAGTGACCAGACTTCTGGTATGCTGGCAGAATAATACTGGGAGAAGACATAGGATCTTAAAGCACTGATGAAGTCTGTTTCATTTCTTCCGCTCATTGTCTCTGCCCTCATGAAGTTCACCAAACCTGAGGTTTTTATGACTCTGTACTTGTCACTGGGTTGATGATAGCTTCTTACAGGGCTGAGTTGCAACACTACCTTCACCAGCAGGTAATACTCTCTAGCAAACTTACCATCTAGCTTGGCTTTTTAAGATCCTAGTTTTGAGGCTGGGCGCGGTGGCTCACGCCTGTAATCCCAGCACTTTGGGAGGCCGAGGCGGGTGGATCACGAGGTCAGGAGTTCGAGACCAGCCTGGCCAATATAGTGAAACCCTGTCTCTACTAAAAAATACAAAAAATTAGTAGGGTGTGGTGGTGGGCAGCTGTAGTCCCAGCTACTCGGGAGGCTGAGGCAGGAGAATTGCTTGAACCTGGGAGGCGGAGGTTCCAGTGAGCCGAGATCACGCCATTGCACACCAGCCCGGGCAATAGTGCGAGACTCCTTCTCAAAAAGAAAATAAAAAAAAATTCTAGTTTTGAATCTGAAATAAGTTCATGCCTTACTTTTGCTTTAGTTTCTTTAAAGTAGAGAGTCTGTTTTTGCACAGTTGGGTTGAAAAGATTTTTGGGAAGATGATAGCTCTGAATCCCCAAAGTTCTTCATCTGATGTTCTTAATTCATCCTTTGAGTTCCTGCACAGATATCACCTCCTCAGTGAGATATTTTTTGACTATCCACTGGCACAAGGCACAAAATTGGATCAGTCTGAGCCAGGAGTAACGTACTTAACTTTTCTGAGCCTCAGTGAGGCATCATCCCCTCTGAGTCTCAGTGTTTCTGCCACTTGAATGTAAGCTCCATTGAAGCAATCGTTTTTTTCTCTTTCGTTCACTGTGTTTCCAGAACCTAAAATAGTGCTTGGCGCTTCGTAGGTCTTAAAAATGTATTTGTTAAAATAATTAATGAATCTATAATATGAAAATAAAAATTCTAATGATGCATAGGATTGCTGGGAGTTAAATAAGATCATGTAAAACACTTAAGAGTATGCCTGGCACATAATGGTTATCAATAAACAGAGGCCTTTCTGATGATCATGTGACTGAGGCATGATTGTATAGGTACCAGTCTATCTTGGTCATAAACTGCAAGCTTCTCTCACTTCATCATTCTTCCTACTTCAGGGTTTGATAGGTGTCTGGGGCCCAGCCTGTGGTGAATGAGTGCACAGTTGAATGAATCAGTTGCTTCTGTTTGTTCCTCCAGGTATTTCATCACTGATTTGCCCCACTTGCAGGACAGCTTTGTGGATAAACTCCTTGACCTTATGCCCCGACTCATGACATCCAAACCTGCAGAAGTGGTCAAAATTCTACAGACCATGCTGCGACAGAGTGCCTTTCTGCATCTCCCACTTCCAGAGCAGGTCAGGGTCTATTTGGCCCCTGTAGGCCAAATCTGTCCAGACGGTCAAAAATCTTTACCTTGGTGATCTTCTTTGACCAATGGAGCAGCTGGGCTAGGCTGTTCCTCTGAGTGGCTCCCACATGCCCACTCATTAGATAAGGAGACAGAAAAAAGATGTGTTTTCTTGTCCAGGAATGACCTGGCTTTAAAATCATAGGATTTTCCTCTTGCTTACAGATCCACAAAGCCTCAGCCACCATCATCGAGCCAGCGGGCGAGTCAGACAACCCTTTACGGTTTACCTCTGGGTTGGTGGTTGCCCTGGATGTTGATGCAACCCTGGAGCATGTGCAGGATCCTCAGAACACTGTTAAGGTCCAGGTCTGTCGGGTTTGGGTCCTCATGGAGCTTCTAGACTGACCTTGTGTTGAAGTATTTAATGTTAGTACCCTGTAGTCTCTACTTGAGGGACAGAAACTGGGACAGGAGAAGAAATGAGCCTCTGTGGGAAAGAACCTAGGCTTGAATCTCAACTACTGCTGAGTGTGGTTTGGAGCAAGTTACTTTAAGCTCTGAGTCTCAGATTCTACAACTGACAAATAGGAGGAGTTGACATAAAGAGATAATGTATTTAAAGCCCCCAGGACCCAGTAAGGGTTCACTAAATGATAAGACCTTTTCTAATCTTGTAATGTGACGTTAAGATTTGGTCTTTGTTACAGAAAATTGTAATAAACAAGTTCCTTTCAGGCTGTGAGTCAGTCGGCTGGCAGATAAAATTTATGGATGGGGAAAAAGCAATTACTAGGAAATATTCTTTCCCAAGTTACATAGATGTAATAGAGACACATGAGAAATGTAGTAGAGACACTAATCAATTCAGACAGTGCAATTAAGCCCCACAAAGAGTACTACTCCTTCATTCATCCATCTGTCCACTCATTCATCCTTCCTTCCATCCATCTGTGCAATCGTGTTTACTCTATTGCATGCACTAAGTGCTGTGGTTGCCAAGGTAAATATGTCACAGTTCTTCCTCTCGGGGTGTGCACAGTTTCACTGAGAGACATACAAATGGGCAGGCAATTATAAAACAGGGTTTGGTGAGTAGACATGCACAGGATGGGTCATCTCCTAGACTGTCTCCTAAAAAACCCCTTTCAAAGCACCTCTACCACATGCAGGGCTAAACCTTTTAGAGTATTCAATTTGGAGTGTGGTGGAGGCTCAGGAAAGGAAAGGAGAAGGGCACAAGGGATATGAGAGAAGGGCCAAAGGGATGTGAGTCAAAGCAGGGATGCAAGCACTGGCAGGAAGTACAATAAGGGGACAGAAAAATAGGCTGGAACAGGCAGAGAAGACTTCCTGGAGGAGGTAAGGATGAATCAGGCCTTGAAGATTATGCTTTTTGGCTATGGTGACAATAGAGGAACGGGCCTTCTGGCTTCCAAGCAGGAATTATTATAAATTATGAGACCTGCAGAGAACTAGTTCTGAGCTAGCTGTGAAGTTGTATTGCATATTGGAGTGTTTTTTTTTGTTGTTTTTGTTTTTTTCCATATTAGTGGTTGTCCACCTTCACTGCACTTTAGGATTACTCAGAAAGCATTAAGAAGAACAGATGAATAGGTGTCAGCCTACATTAATTAAATCAAAATCCCGAGAATAGGGCCTATGGACACTAGTGTTTAAGAGTTCATAGGGGATTCTAATACGTAGTCAGTGATACCAGCAGAACTACTGTTTTACATTGTCCCTGAAAAAAACTTCACTGATCACCTGAGCGTAAAGGAGATTGTAGGCAGGTTACTTAAGGGTCATCTCCTAGACTGTCTCCTAAAAAACCCCCTTCAAAGCACCTCTACCACACGCAAGGCTAAACCTTTTAGATACCTTATAGGTAGAGGGACAGGAAACTCACTGCCCCATCGTGGGACAGGTCCAGTGGTTTGAAAGTGCCGTCCAGTCCAGTCACCACACCCTGAGTCATTCCTCTGTTCCAGGCACTACTTCAGGTGCTCGATAGAGATATAGCAGTAAACATGCCTCAGAGATGACACTGAGATTGCATTCCCCATTAAAATACTGTAGATCTGTTCTTTAAAGCAAACCCTGCAGAACTCCATTCATTAACATTTTACTTTATTGTATTATTATTATACTTTAAGTTTTAGGGTACATGTGCACAATGTGCAGGTTTGTTACAT
Organism: Gorilla gorilla gorilla; assembly: GCF_029281585.2. Lineage (NCBI taxonomy): Eukaryota > Metazoa > Chordata > Mammalia > Primates > Hominidae > Gorilla > Gorilla gorilla. The sequence continues at coordinate 85,757,703 of NC_073233.2, read as the reverse complement.
CTGTATACATGTGCCATGCTGGTGTGCTACACCCATTAACTCGTCATTTAGCATTAGGTATATCTCCAAATGCTATCCCTCCCCCCTCCCCCCACCCCACAACAGTCCCCAGGGTGTGATGTTCCCCTTCCTGTGTCCATGTGTTCTCATTGTTCAATTCCCACCTATGAGTGAGAACATGCGGTGTTTGGTTTTTTGTCCTTGTGATAGTTTGCTGAGAATGATGGTTTCTAGTTTCATCATTTTTTATGGCTGCATAGTATTCCATGATGTATATGTGCCACATTTTCTTAATCCAGTCTATCGTTGTTGGACATCTGGGCTGGTTCCAAGTCTTTGCTATTGTGAATGGTGCTGCAATAAACATACGTGTGCATGTGTCTTTATAGCAGCATGATTTATAATCCTTTGGGTATATACCCAGTAATGGGATGACTGGGTCCAATGGTATTTCTAGTTCTAGATCCCTGAGGAATCGCCACACTGACATCCACAATGGTTGAACTAGTTTACAGTCCCACCAACAGTGTAAAAGTGTTCCTATTTCTCCACATCCTCTCCAGCACCTGTTGTTTCCTGACTTTTTAATGATCGCCATTCTAACTGGTGTGGGATGGTATCTCATTGTGGTTTTGATTTGCATTTCTCTGATGGCCAGTGATGATGAGCATTTTTTCATATGTTTTTTGGCTGCATAAATGTCTTCTTTTGAGAAGTGTCTGTTCATATCCTTCGCCCACTTTTTGATGGGGTTGTTTGTTTTTTTCTTGTAGATTTGTTTGAGTTCATTGTAGATTCTGGATATTAGCCCTTTGTCAGATGAGTAGGTTACGAAAATTTTCTCCCATTTTGTAGGTTGCCTGTTCACTCTGATGGTAGTTTCTTTTGCTGTGCAGAAGCTCTTTAGTTTAGTTAGATCCCATTTCTCAATTTTGGCTTTTGTTGCCATTGCTTTTGCTGTTTTAGACATGAGGTCCTTGCCCATGCCTAAGTCCTGAATGGTATTGCCTAGGTTTTCTTCTAGGGTTTTTATGGTTTTAGGTCTAACATGTAAGTCTTTAATCCATCTTGAATTAATTTTTGTATAAGGCATAAGGAAGGGATCCAGTTTCAGCTTTCTACATATGACTAGCCAGTTTTCCCAGCACCATTTATTAAATAGGGAATCCTTTCCCCATTGCTTGTTTTTGTCAGGTTTGTCAAAGATCAGATGGTTGTAGATATGTGGCATTATTTCTGAGGGCTCTGTTCTGTTCCATTGATCTATATCTCTGTTTTGGTAACAGTACCATGCTGTTCTGGTTACTGTAGGCTTGTAGTATAGTTTGAAGTCAGGTAGCATGATGCCTCCAGCTTTGTTCTTTTGGCTTAGGATTGACTTGGCGATGTGGGCTCTTTTTTGGTTCCATATGAACTTTAAAGTAGTTTTTTCCAATTCTGTGAAGAAAGTCATTGGTAGCTTGATGGGGATGGCATTGAATCTATAAATTACCTTGGGCAGTATGGCCATTTTCACGATATTGATTCTTCCTACCCATGAGCATGGAATGTTCTTCCATTTGTTTGTATCCTCTTTTATTTCATTGAGCAGTGGTTTGTAGTTCTCCTTGAAGAGGTCCTTCACATCCCTTGTAAGTTGGATTCCTAGGTATTTTATTCTCTTTGAACCAATTGTGAATGGGGAGTTCACTCATGATTTGGCTCTCTGTTTGTCTGTTATTGGTGTATAAGAATGCTTGTGATTTTTGCACATTGATTTTGTATCCTGAGACTTTGCTGAAGTTGCTTATCAGCTTAAGGAGATTTTGGGCTGAGACGATGGGGTTTTCTAGATATACAATCATGTCATCTGCAAACAGGGACAATTTGACTTCCTCTTTTCCTAACTGAATACCCTTTATTTCCTTCTCCTACCTAATTGCCCTCCCTGGCCAGCACTTCCAACACCATGTTGAATAGGAGTGGTGAGAAAGGGCATCCCTGTCTTGTGCCAGTTTTCAAAGGGAATGCTTCCAGTTTTTGCCCATTCAGTATGATATTGGCTGTGGGTTTGTCATAGATAGCTCTTATTATTTTGAGATATGTCTCATCAATACCTAATTTATTGAGAGTTTTTAGCATGAAGGTTGTTGAATTTTGTCAAAGGCCTTTTCTGCATCTATTGAGATAATCATGTGGTTTTTGTCTTTGGTTCTGTTTATATGCTGGATTACATTTATTGATTTTCGTATGTTGAACCAGCCTTGCATCCCAGGGATGAAGCCCTAATCTAGGTTACTGTATTCTACGTGATGATCATTCATACTGGCCATTTCCTTCCTCTGACCTACTTGGGCCACAGGTTTCTAAGCTCCACTTTTGAAGTAGACAAATGAAAGAAGGCTTCCAGCAACCATTTCACAGAGGAGTGAAGGCCTTTCACCAAGGACAGTTTTGCTGAGAATGCTGGGAATTTTTTTTTTCTTTTTTTTGAGACAAGGTCTCTGTCTGTTGCCTGGGCTGGAGTGCAGTGGCATGGTCAGCTCACTGTGACCTCAAACTTCTGTGTCCAAGGGATCCTCCTGCCTCAGCCTCCTGAGTAGCTGGAACTAGAGATACACACCACTACACCTGGCTAATTTTAATTTTTTTTGTGTGGAGATTGGGGGGGTCTTACTTTTTTGCCCAGTCTGTTCTTAAACTCCTGTCTTCAAGCAATCCTTCTGCCTCAGCCCCCCAAAATGCTGGGATTATAGGCATGAGCCACTGCACCTGCTGAACACAGAAATTATGGCCCCTGTTCATTTGTTTTTCCCATGATCATTGCTGTTTCAGCCCCCCTCTGCCCTTCTTTTTCTTTCTTTCTTTCTTTTTTTTGAGACAGAATCTCACTCTGTCACCCAGGCTGGAGTGCAGTGGCAGTGATCTCAGCTCACTGCAACCTCTGCCTCCCAGGTTCAAGTGATTCTCCTGCTTCAGCCTTCCAAGTAGCTGGGACTATAGGCACACACCACCATACCCAGCTAATTTTTGTATTTTTAATAGAGAAGGGGTTTCATCATGTTGACCAGACTGGTCTTGAACTCCTGACCTCAAGTAATCCACCTGGCTCAGCCTCCCAAAGTGCTGGGATTACAGGTGTGAGCCACTGTGGCCGGCCCTCCCTTTCATTTTCTAAAAAAAAATGAAGCCCAAGCACTTGTCTTTAAAGATAAGAAGGATCAGGAAACTGAGACACCTGCATTTTTTTTCTATAGTAGGTTTGGGAGCTTGGAGCCTAGAACTAGAGTGGGGAGTAGCAGCTTTAAGAAATAAGAGTAGGCCAGGTGTGGTGGCTCACGCCTGTAATCCCAACACTTTGGGAGGCTGAAGTAGGAAGATCACCTGAGGTCAGGAGTTCGAGACCAACCTGGCCAACATGGTGAAACCCCATCTCTACTAAAGATACAAAATTAGCCGGGCATGACAGTGGGCGCCTGTAATCCTAGCTACTTGGGAGGCTGAGGCAGGAGAATCACTTTAACCCGGGAGGCGGAGTTTGCAGTGAGCCGAGATCATGCCACTGCAGTTCAGCTTGTGTGACAGAGTGAGACTATCTCAAGAAAAGAAAAAAGAAAAAGAAATAAGGGTAGGCTGGGCACAGTTGCTCATGCCAGTAATTCCAACACTATGGGAGTCTGAGGCAGGAGGATCACTTGAGGTCAAGAGTTGGAGACCAGCCTGGGCAACATAGCAAGATCTTGTCTCTACAAAAAAATTTAAAAAGAAAATTACCTGGCGTGGTGGCACGTGCCTGTAATCCCCACTCCTCAGGAGGCTGAGGCAGGAAGATCACTTGCGCCCAGGAGTTTGAGGCTTCAGTGAGTTATGATCGTGCCACTGCATTCCAGCCTGGGTGGCAGAGTAAGACCCTGTCTTAAAAAAAAAAAAAAAAAGAAAGAAAGAAGTGTAGAATCAGGGGGAGGCCCCATGACCTGAGGAGAGATGAAGGATTCTAGGGCAAGTGGGTGAGACATGCCTTCCACAGTTTCAACATTGACCACAGTTTCAACGTTGGAAGACCTGTGTGGTTCCCTACTCTGCCTTCATAAGTATATTTACATAGAGCAGGTCCTAGTCCTAGGATAAGCTTCATTTGTTCCTCTAGTTCCTTTGTACGCTGCAGTATAGTAGGCTGTCTACACAGGGAGCTGGGAGGTCCCCCAGGATGCTGAGGAAATAACTCTGTTGCAGTTCGTGAGCCTTAAAGAACTGGCCAGTGATTTGAGTGGACTCTTCATTGAGCCGTCTCTCCGTAGAGAGAGAGATAAATGACTTCCTAGCTGCTTGCAATGTAGTGGAAAGAATGCAATTACAAAATAACTCCAAATACTAGTGGTTGGTGATGGATGCTGGGCCATGGTATGATTCAGAGCCAGGGAGGGAGTGCTCTTCTGGTGAAGGTGCCTGAGAACACTTTTCATAATCAGAATTAATATTCTTACCTGTCTTTGCGCTTAATAGAGACACTCTGTTCATTACTTATTCACCATGAATTCAGGAAATGTTTACTGAACACTGCTTCATGCTGGATTAGGGGAATAGAGATGTCTACAGTATTGACCTACCCCCAAGGCTCAATCTTAGTAAAGTTGGTGTCATGTTTCTTCTTGTGTTTTGAGGTTCATAACAGATGTCATCATCCATTTTGTTAAATGCTCCTCTCACTTCTGCCTTTTTCTCATTTCTGTCACCCTTTAGGTCTTATATCCAGATGGCCAGGCTCAGATGATTCACCCCAAGCCTGCAGACTTCCGGAATCCTGGCCCAGGGCGGCACCGGCTCATCACTCAGGTTTACCTCTCCCACACCGCTTGGACAGGTAAGGAGTCAGGACCAGGGTGGGAACGGAAATATGCTGCTGGAGATCACACCTACCCTTAAGTGTTTGGTTTTTAAAGTTTGAAAAAAATACATGGATGAATCAGGCCTTGTAAGAATTGAACTTAATGAGTTTATAAGCACTCATTAAGTGGATAAAAAACTGGATATATTTGGGCTAATTTGCTACAGTGCTTTGATTGCATGAGAGATAAGATTCTGTTGGAAGATATACAGGCGATTATGATAGAATGGAGTCTCATGGAAAGGGCCCTGGTCTGGACACCAGGAGATTATTCTTATCCTAACTGCCACTGACTTGCTTGGTCACCTTAGACAAGTCTCTCCCTTTCTGAGTCTTTTTCCTCATCTTCCAAATGACAATAATAATTCTCAACCTACAAATTAGTTGTGAGGATTTTTAAAAATATTTTTTTTCATTTGCCAACTTATATGTCTGAATTGTGAGGATAAAATGGGAGAATACAAGTACAAAGGAGATTACATTTCAAGCCTGTAAGCCTGCTTTAAAAAACTTAAAAAGACCTCAGTCTGCAGAACCTAGAATAGGGGGCAGAATTGGCCTCAGTGGTGTTTCCCAAATAATTGGAGATGGTTCAGGAGCACTGTTACTGGAGGTGTTTAATGCCACCAAATTTGGTTTATTTTAGAGATAGGGAATGCCTTTTGGAATTTTCTTTCACTCTGTGTTTTTAAACACATAATTATAAGGCTATTATTATTATTATTATTATTATTATTATTTTGAGACGGAGTCTTGCTCTTGCCCAGGCTGGAGTGCAGTGGTGCAATCTCGGCTCACTGCAACCTCTGCCTCCTGGGTTCAGGTGCTTCTCCTGTCTCAGCCTCCCGAGTAGCTGGGATTACAGGTGCACGTCACTACACCTGGCTAATTTTTTTGTATTTTAGTAGAGACAGGGTTTCGTCATGTTGGCCAAGCTAGTCTCGAACTCCTGACCTCAGGTGATCCACCCGCCTTGGCCTCCCAAAGTAGTGGGATTACAGGCATGAGCCACTGCGCTGGGCCTTTATTAATGGTTTCCCTCTGTCAGGGTGTTAGATGGGAAATGATGACTTTATGAAGCTGTTGGATGTTAGGGCAGCCCCTTTGGGGTTCTAGTGGTGGTAGGCCTGGTGTAGTTGAGGGAGCATCCAGCAGTTCTGCTACCCAGGACATGCTTCCCTGAGTATTCCTCATTCCATAATCTGGCTGCCTGGAATGTTTTTGCACTATTTGCCAAACCACTGGCCCCACAGGAAAATAGATTCCTTATTCTAATATCTTCTGCTGAAGGGATCCCGGACATGGGGAAGGAAATGCTGTAGGACAGTATTGTTTTGGGAGGGACAAGGCTCAGGAAAGCAAATTACAGTATGCTGTAGCTCCAAAGATTGTGGAAGGTCTTGAGAGGGTACTGACTTGTCCCTGGTCACACAGCAAGTCATTGCCAAGGCCAGAGTTAGAACTCAGCTGATCTGCCCCCAAGCTCAAGGTTCTTTTTCCTAGGCCCCATTTGCTCTTAAGGTATCCTAGTTCATTGCAGACTTCCTTGTTTGGTATTGCCAGGCGATCCTGAGCCTGAATAATTTTAACTTATACAAGATCACAGCCAGGCATGGTGGCTTGTACCTGTAATCTTCGGGAGGCTGAGGTGGGAGGATTGATTGAGCCCAAGAGTCTGAGACCAGCATGGGCAATATAGGGCAACCCTATCTCTACAATAGATATAAAAAAGTTAACTGGGCATGGTGGCATGTGCCTGTAGTCCCAGCTACTCAGGAGGCTGAGGCAGGAAGATTGCTTGAGTCTCGGGGGTCAAGGCTGCAGGGAGCCCTGATCATGCCACTACACCCCAGCCTGGGTAACACAGCAAGACCCTGACTCAAAAGAAAAAAAAAAACAAAACATCAGAAACAAGGAAACAAGATCACCTCCTCTGAATGGTCGCTACCCAGTCACTATTACAAATCTCTGTTTTAATTGTTTATATATAGTGCGCACCGGTTTCAGATGTGTTTTCACATTTAATTACTTACTGACTTTCCCATTAGGATGTAGGCTTCCGTAGAGCAGGGAACTTGCTTGTCTTTGCCTCTGTATCTCCAGTGTTTTAGTAGCCTGTGTCTCTAGTGCCTGACATGTAGTAGGCACTCAACAAATAATGAAAATTGAATACAAGGTTTTAAATGTGCAATAAAAATTCATTTAATCTTTAGACCAACTCTGCAGTGGAAATTAGTATTCTCTTCTTCATTTTACAGATACATAAATGGAGGCCCACATACCTGATCAGTGATAGTGCTAAAGCTGGCAGTCACCCTTCCCAGCCCTCACTGTGCTATGTCCCTTCCGGTTTGGGGCACTGAAGTGAAATATGTCTCATTGTAAATGAACTTGCACTTTCTTTCTCCTAATCTAGGTGATGGGGCCTGGAGTTTCTAGGGAGCTCCTTCAGTCCCTCAGTAGCTCCCCACCAGGGAGGGGCCTCTCCTCTGGGAGGCAGGATGCTGCCACGTAGGAAGCTCAGTCATAGACCATGTTTCAAATTCTGCTTCCTTTGCTGTGTGATCCTGAGAAAGTTATTTTACTTCCCTGTCTCATTAAGATGAGAATAAGAATATAAACCTGCTAGGAGATATATTCTTCCAGGCATGACGCATAAGTTGCATGAGTTGTCCTAGATGATCTTGTCTCCTTCTCCCAAGTTCCCCTCCTTGTTTTCTCTCTTCTCTGCTTTACTCCTATGGCATTGCCTTGAATTGCCATTCTTATCAAATGTTGGTAAGGGAATGCAAAATGACCCTGTAGGGCTGAGTCCTACATCAAACTCCCTCTGACCTTAGCAGGATTTATTTGTTTTTTGTTTGTTTGTTTGTTTGTTTTGAGACAGTGTTTCCTTCTGTTGCCCAGGCTGGAGTGCAGTGGTGTGATCCTCTCGGGCTCAAGTGGTTCCTCCCACCTCAGTCCCCCTAGTAACTGAGACTATATGCCTGGCTAATTATTTTTATTTTTTGTAGAGACAGGTCTCACTATGTTGCCCAGGCTAGTCTCAAACACCTGGGATCACGTGATTCTCCTGCCTTGGCCTCCCAAAGTGCTGGGATTATAGGCTTGAGCCTTATCCAGCTTTTACCAGGATTTGGCTTCTTGAAAGTGCTGTGCCAACTGGGGCTGTGGTTGTGGTCTGCCACCTGGGATGGAATGGGAGAGTGTGGCAGGAAAGCAGATACAGGTACCTATTTTGATTCCACCCTAAGTGGGAGATTCATCTGGAGCCTGGTATCAGAGAACAGTGTTAGTTTCATGACAGTTACACTCATGGCTGCTGCATGTCCCTCATGTTGTCATGTGAGTGTGTGCTTATCACATGGCTGGTACTTGATGCTGAGGCTGCACTTAGATCTCATGCTGAAATCTGAGGTGCACTGGATTGCTGTGGCCTTGGGCTGACTGCAAACCTTTCCCATCCTGGAGGACAGCAATCCAGTCTCTACTCTGACGCATAGAGAGAAGCTTGGATGTAACCAGGAAGAGGTCTGGGGAGGCATTGAGAAGTCCTGGAGTCTCTGCCCTTGTTAATTTAGATCCATCTAGCCTTCATTCCTACCCTCTGAACTTCTTAGCCTTGGGATCATCTTCAACTTACACTTTTTGCTCTGGTTGCACCAAATTAAGGAGACATCCCAAGCTCACTCCATTCTGGCCTTTGCACTTGCCCTTACATTTTTCTGAAATTCTCTCCCTCTTCTTTATAGAAGCTTGTGGTTAATAGAATGAGTAACTGCTTCAGTTTATGAACTGGGCTCAAATTCTTACCCAGGTGTGCATCTGGGGAGTCTCTGAGAACCTATCTGATTCTGATACTTTTGCCAAGATTGTGACAGTCTTTCTTTCATAATGTAGCAGGATAAGAACTCTTGGGGTTACCTGTTTGGCATAGAATGGATATTCTATTTCAAAGCCTTCCTGCACTCCCTCCTCAGTACTTCTTGCAGGCTTGGTTAGAGCGTGTGTTGTACTCCATTGCAACTATCTGTTTCCTCAACCAAACAGCAGGCAACTTGAGGGGAGTTCTTAATTATTCTTGCTAGGACCTGCCACATAGAGACACTAGATGATTATATTGTAAGATAATGTAATGAAAGAATGAGATGTTTTCAGACATTTTAGATCCCTGAAACATGTTCCTGTTCATTGGCCAGAAATTTTTTGGCAAACCACTTCCTATTCAAAGGCTTCCTCTCCACTAAGAAAGTAGTCTGTGGTACATGCAGCCCTGAGGCTTGAGATGGAACTGCGCAGGAAGAGCCCAACTGGGTATCAGAATAAGCCACATGCACCTTCTGAAACTGCCCAAATCCACACCTGCATAAGAATTTGAGCCCAGTTCATAGAGCAGATCATGAAGCAATTATCTTCCTGGAAGGGTTTTTAGCTTGCTCTTCAGTTGCCTCAGCAGCTTTGGCTCTGTGCCACAGTGAGCCCAAGGGGAAGGTGATGGAACAGCATCACATCTGCAGGCTCAGTGTTTTGTTTGGTGAGGGTAAGGGGAGGGATGTGGACAGATGAAGAAATTTCTCCCTACTGCTTCCATTTTGATATTTCTTTAACTTCACATTTCATCCTCATTCCTAGCAGTTGCCTAGTTATAGAGGATTTTTTTTATCTTTTTTTCAGAGGCATGCCAGGTGGAAGTGAGGCTGCTGCTGGCCTACAACTCCAGTGCTCGCATTCCAAAATGCCCCTGGATGGAGGGTGGTGAGATGTCACCACAGGTGGAAACCAGCATCGAGGGCACCATTCCCTTCAGCAAGCCTGTAAAAGTTTATATAATGCCCAAACCTGCACGGCGCTAAGGCAAAAACAGTCTTTCCAACTATGGCCTAGAGGGCCCTTCTTAGGTGTCAGAATGAGCCAAGCCTGAAGCACTTCACCTGGAATTGATGTGTAGGCTTAAGGAGTATGTGACCCTTACAGTCTCATCTGGTATCAAACACAGGATAAATTGTTTCTTCATTAAAAAATAAAAAACCTTCAAGTCTACTTACCCTTCTTCTCTCCACAATAAAGTTGAGAAAATACCAAGCTGATCTAGTTCCTGGTCTGTAAAGAAATGCGTGTGGCTATAGCTTCAGCTTTTATACTATGTGCTTACATGCTGTTCCTCAGGTGTGAAACACAAAGATCCAGCTACCTCCTGATAACTGGTTATTTGAGCTATAGTCTTATTTCTTAAAGTGACGGTGTGTTTGTCAGGGCAACTCCAAGGCCGCTTTAACAGCTGTACTTTTTTTTTTTACCATTGACAGTTGCTGAAGGACCTTAAACATGTGTTACCTTGCTAAGAAGCCTCTTCCCTAATGCAGGCAGTAGCTGGGCCAAGGACTGAATAGCTGGAGAATGAATCATTTTCATCTTTGAGGAAATTTTTTTTTTTTTTTTTTTTTGAGATGGAGTCTTGCTGTGTCACTCAGGCTGGAGTGCAGTGGCGTGATCTTGGCTTACTGCAACCTCTGCCTCCCAGGTTCAAGCCGTTCTCCTGCCTCAGCCTCCTGAGTAGGTGGGACTACAGGCGCCTGTCACCACGCGTTGCTAATTTTTTGTATTTTTAGTAGAGACGGGGTTTCACCATGTTAGCCAGGATGGTCTTGATCTCCTGACCTTGTGATCTGCCCACCTTGGCCTCCCAAAGTGCTGGGATTACAGGTGTTGAGCAACCGCGCCTTGCTTTGAAGGAAATTCTTGATCTTGCCTGCCATTATTCTTAGGACCTCTATGGCTTTAAATAAATAATATAGACGAGCTATATTTTACAAAAGAAATCAGGATTATGGGAAACAGGGGTCCAGTGCAAGAAATAAAGTAATTTACTGCAGCATCTCTGATGAGTTGATGCTGCATGTGAGTTAAAAGTTTTAGGCATGGGGCTGGGGGCTGTGGCTCATGCCTATAATCCCAGGACTTTGGGATTATAGGAGGCAGGAGGATTGCTTGAGCCCAGGAGTTCAAGACCAGCCTGGGCAACATAGTGAGACCCCATCTCTGTTTAAAAAAAAAAATTGCAAGTGTGATATAACAGTCAGTGCTCCAGAGAGGTTAACCTTTGGTACCACCTGTGCTATGTACTTTACCTGTCATTTAATCTTCACAATAGCCAAATGAGGCTATTACTGTACAGTAAGTAATAAAGCCTGTATTCATTCAAATCCAAGAAGATCCCAAAGGTCTAAGCTATACCACCTCAGGGGAAGTATATGGGAAAAAGCCTTCAAATCTTCAGCTCTCTCTGCCTCAGTTTCCTCATCTGTGAAACGAAGATAATTGGACCTCAACGGTGGTTGAATAGGATGGATTAAATAACAATTGGTAGAATCTGAACCTGCAGCTACTCTTGATCATATTTGACACTTGGCAAGCTTATAAAAATAATAGCAAGATAATACAATTACTCAGAGGTGGAGCTGGAATTTAAATTCAAGCATGTTTTAACTTTTGGTTTAAGGTACTTGGGTGTACCTGGCAGTGTTGTAAGCTCTTTACATTAATTAATTAACTCTCTAGGTACTGTTATCTTCATTTTATAAACAAGGCAGCTGAAGTTGAGAGAAATAAGTAACCTGTCCTAGGTCACACAGTTAGGAAATGACAGATCAGGCAGTCTATTTCCACGAGGTCATGAGTGCTAAAGAGGGACTAGGGGAAGAATGATTAACTCCAGGGAGCTGACTTTTCTAGTGTGCTTACCTGTTTTGCATCTCTCAAGGATGTGCCATGAAGCTGTAGCCAGGTGGAATTGTACCACAGCCCTGACATGAACACCTGATGGCAGCTGCTGGGTTGGAGCCTAGACAAAAACATGAAGAACCATGGCTGCTGCCTGAGCCCATCGTGCTGTAATTATAGAAAACCTTCTAAGGGAAGAATATGCTGATATTTTTCAGATAAGTACCCCTTTTATAAAAATACTCCAAGTTAGCCCTCATTTTCCATGTAAGGAAACAGAGGCTTTGAGATAATGTCTGTCTCCTAAGGGACAAAGCCAGGACTTGATCCTGTCTTAAAAATGCAAAATGTAGTACTTCTTCCATCAAAGGTAGACATGCACTAAGGGACAGGTTTTGGCTTGGTATCAGAATACATTTTTAAAAGCTGTGTAAGAATTGAACGGGCTGTACTAGGGGGTATAGAATTCTCCAGGCTAGATGAGCTTGGGCAGAGGTTGAACAAGCTCCTGACAAATTTGTTGCTAAGGAATTCAAGTATCGTATCGGGGTTGGGCTCAACTTTTTAAATTGCTTTTACCCTGAATTTTCACGTTCTGGGGAATATGAGAATTTTAGTTTTTCTCTATCTGATTCTGTACTTTTTCACTGAAGTGAAAAAAAAAAAATAAAGACCTTTTTATAAAGGTTTCAAAGGGGGCATAAAGAGCACTCCAGTGTGGCACCTTCGTTTACAAATAAATACGCAGGCCCAGAGAGACTGAGTTAGTGGTGAAGCTAAGCCTGGAACCCAGGCCTCCGGTTTCTTCCCCAGGTGACTTTCATCACAGGGGTCTGTTCTTAGTGAGTGGTCTAGCATGCACCCAGCAGTCAGAGCCAGAAACCTGTTTGGCACGTTGGATTCCTTCCTCATCCCTCACACAAAAGTAGCCATCAAGTCCTTTAGATTCCTCTTCCTTCATGTTTCTTAGTCCTCTTCTTATACTGTTTCTATACTGATGGAACCACCATCAGCCCTCCTTAAGTGATGAGCTGATCTGACCACACCATTCCCCTGCTCAGTCCCTTTCAGTGGATCACTACTTATCCCAGGAAAAGGTCTGAATTCCTGTCTTGAAGGCTCTTCATGGCTCTGCTTCGTCTCCAGCCTCATATTCCGTGTCCCAAACTGTCTCTGTACTCCACTTGAACAGAATTACCTGTAGTCTTTTTCTCTCACCTCTAGGCCTTTGGACCTGCTGAGCCTGGGAATGTGCTCCTCAGACTGTCTCCTGTGGTTCTTTCCTTCCATTCTTCAGGACTGGGCCTTGTTCTAGGACATATCTGTGTCTCTTATGGGCTTGGAACATTTCCTCTATGTTCCCACAGCCTCCTATACTATATTCTTCACACGTAGTATAGTATTTATTAATATTGCATTGCAGGTTCACAAATGCAAACCCCTTAAGAAAGGTAGGCAGGAAAAGTAAAGGAATAAAGTGGCCTAGAAGATAACAGCAATTGGAAGAATCAGAGAGCACATTCTCTGTTGGAGAAGGCAGTGCTATTCCATTCCACTCAGTTATTTTCATTTCTAAGTGTGGACCTAGTGGTGTCAGTTCTTCCCATTCTTCCAAAACAGCCAGAAATCTTCATTTTCATGAAAGTTAAAAAACCTTGGTAACTACAGTAAATATTAAAATTACTGAGACAAACAAAACATGTCTCCAGGTAGATTTGTGCCAATTTGCAACTTCTACATCCTCACTGTAATGTTTACACGTCTTATTTCTTCCAACTGATCTGTACCTGGACTGTAAGAATGTCTGTGCTGTATCCCCAGCACAACTCCTGGCACATACCGGGCAAGGAAAGAATGATTCTGTGTCTCCAGAGCAAAGGTAGCAGTACCATGGCATGCTGCAAAAAAAGATTCAGGTTTCTGAAAGGACTTTATATTTGCTTTGAGATGATTGAACTCAGCAAACACAATCATGGAGAAGAAAGGTGCACACCTAGCCGTGGCCAACTTCATGTCTTTTTTTTTTTTTTTTTTTGAGATGGAATCTTGCTCTGTCACCCAGGCTGGAGTGCAGTGGCACGATCTCACCTCACAGCAGGCTCTGCCTCCCTGATTCCAGCGATTCTCCTGCCTCAGCCTCCCAAGTAGACTAACTGGGATTACAGGCACGTGCCACCACGCCTGGCTAATTTTTGTATTTTTAGTAGAGATGGGGTTTCACCATGTTGGCCAGGCTGGTCTCGAACTGCTGACCTCAGGTGATCTGCCCACCTTGGCCTCCCAAAGCGCTGGGATTACAGGCGTGAGCCACCGCACCCGGCCAACTTCTTGTCTTAACCACTCAGGCTAGAAGAAATGACCTGTGGGCAGCTTGAGGGCTGTTCTACCTACAAACTAACTCAGAGGCTTCAATGATTTAAGACAGAAGACTAAGTATAGTTATGTGGAAAAACAGCTTCCCTTCAAGCTCTACATATTTCCATCGTTAACCATGTGCACCAGGTTCCAAAGTAGGGGCTACGTATTAGCAGGTTTTCTTAAAAGTTTAATAATATCACTGACAGATACTTCTGTCTCTAAGAAGTTTACACTAAGTTCTCTTTAATTGGAGACAACCCACTTAGGAAGAATGATTACATCCACACCGAATTCAACACCCACCAGAGCTGTCTCACCTTACATTTGACCAAAAAAAAAAAAAGACTGCATCACTAGAGAAACAGTCTGAATTTTATCAAACATCCCTCTTAGCTATAGAGAGGGCTGGCTTTATGAGCCAAGGGAACAGATCTAGAAAGATCTGTCATCTGACAAATGAAAGGGCTGCGGAAAGGGCACCAAGCAGATCCTTCCGAGACTTCAATGCTGGGTGTCAGGTCTGTGAAGCACTCACTCCCGTCTGCTTCTAGGGAGCAAGGAGGTGTATGCCATAAAATGATAAAGACACAGTGATGGGTTCTAATCCTACATCTGCTACTTACTTGGAGAACTTGGAAAAAAATAAATCCCTTCACTTTCCATACTGTTTCAGCTTTTCTTGCCAAGCCACATCTTAAGTTGCTGTCCAGTCTATAGATTGGTCCCTGTAGGTCAGAAGCCTAACTAACTACGTAGTCAGGTGGCAGGACCATGTGAAGCAAAAATCATCTTTCCACTGCTGCTGCTCCAATGATGGCTGGGGTGGAGCGATTTTATTTAGTTATGGCTGTGATAAATACCATACCTAGTAAATGTCTAGTTAAAAGAGCTGCCAAGTAAGTGTTTTTTCAGTGAATTAATGAACCTTCCATTTTTTAAGACTCAGCTTAAATGTCATCTCCTTAGTGATGTCTTCCTTAATTTTCCTTCCATGCTAGTGGGATAAATTAGTCTTTTCTTTGTGCCACCACTGGACCTAGTAACTATTATAATATTAACATTGTATCATTATTGTTTACTTATTTATCTTTCTCTCATACAACATAATTCCCAAGGGCAGGAATTGTAACATTCATCCTTATTCCCCCAGGGCCCAACAATAACTGGTCATAAGAAAATTAGTAATAGGCTGTCCGTAAATGGATATGAAAGAGAATTACTGAATAAATGAGTGAGATAGTTCCTTTGGGCTGCAACATTCTATGGCTCTTTGAAATAATAAGCTGCTATATTAAGAACCATAAAATGAAACTAGTTGGCTTTACACAGTATCCCCATTAATAGAAAGATAAGGACAACAGTGGTTTAATGTATTGAGTCCTTACTAAATGCCATGCAGTGAGTTAATACTTTCTATGAATTGCCTCATTTAATACCTACAATGACTCCAGGTACTGCTAATGTTATCCTGATCTGACAGATGAGACCAGTGAAACTAAGAAATTAGACAAATACCCAACCAGTGAGTGGCAGTGAGGTGCAGTTCTAAGTCAAGGCTATTTGACACCAAAGCCCATAGGTCTTCTTTAAAAAGAAAGAAAAATTAAAAAATAAGGTGATGCTGATAACTTGTAGTTCTCTCAGTCTATTCTAAGGCTTCACAAAGGCCACCTTGGTATTTAATAGAACAAAGACTATCTGAGCCAGTAGGAACCTTTAAAGGGCATCTAGCCAGCCCCAACATTTTATACTTGAATTTTTTCTTTTTTGAAACGGAGTCTCTCACTGTCACCCAGGCTGGAGTGCAGTGGCGCCATTTCGGCTCACCGCAACCTCTACCTCTCGGGTTCAAGTGATCCTCCTTCTGCCTTAGCCTCCCAAGTAGCTGGGATTACAGGCTCGTGCCACCATGCCCAGCTAATTTTTGTAGTTTTAATAGAGATGGGGTTTCACCATGTTGGCTAGGCTGGGGTTGAACTCCTGACCTCAAGTGATCTGCCCACCTCGGCCTCCCAAAGTGTTGGGATTACAGGTGTGAGCCATGGCGCCTGGCCTATAGTTGAAATTTGAAGCCCAGAGAGAACAATCTGGCTCCAGTCTCAGGGTTGGTTAGTAGAACAGCCTATCTAGAACCCAACTCCCAGGGCATACTCCTACTGTTCCTGTTACTCAGATGTTCCCTCAGTTCATTCACTATATTATTAAACTTCTGTCTCATCTTTTTTTCTTTTAGCACCCTCAAGGACAGGGACCTTGTCTTGGTCATCCCTGCATCCCAAGAGCCTAGCACAGGACCTGGCATGAGTAGGTGTCCAAAAATGTTTAGGGGAGGCTGGTTTGGAGAATGGTGAGTGACAGTCACAGGCATAGGCACTTAGTGATTTATTCTCCTCTTAAGGCTCCATCAGCAGGTGGAATGGAAGACACCTCCCACCCTGACCCCTTGGGCAACCAAGGCATTATACTCCTTCACTGCCTGCTCTGTCTGGAGGACCCGCACATCAATGCCATGTTTCTTGAGGTACTCCACAGTTGATGAAGGCACCTGGGAAGGTGGAAAAGAGATGAGTAAGTAGGGGGAAAGGCCCCCCAGGGGTTCCTTTACTGCCATGAGGCAGGTGTACTCTACAGAATTAGACAGTGACAATTGTCACTTCACGATCACTCAGTGTATCACCAGTCCAAAATTTGGCAGTGAGCCCCAATGAGTCAAAAAGGCCTCTTTGTCAGAGGTATCATAATACCCATGCATAAAGCTCAAGTGAAATGGAAATGAAAGAACATGGGATTTGCAGTTAGCCTTGGATTTACATCCTTACTGGCAGTGTAACCTTGGGTAAGTAAATTAAATTCTCTGAGTCTTTGTTTTCATGTCTGTAAATTAGGGATATTAACACCTAGGGTTGGTATGACAACTAACTGAGCTAAGGGTATGTGAAACATCTACCTTGGTGTGCAAACTCCATAAATGTTAAATGTTTGAGTTAGTCTAAACTGAGTCTAAATTTCTTCTTTGCCGCATGCTAGCTAAGAAATGTTAGGCTAGCTCTTTAAAGTCTCCCAGCCCCAATTTCTTCCCTTGTAAAATAGGTATAATAGTACTTACATCACAGGGTTGGTGTGAGGATGAAATTGACTCATGTATGTACACTGCAGCTCAAATGTCTTCTCACAAAGGCCTTTCTTGCCCACCCCCTAGTAGCCCAGCATAAGTCACCATTTTCTTCACTGCGTTTATTATTATCTGAAGTTGTCTAGTTTTTTATTATCCATGAGGGGCATGAACCTTGTTTGTCTTGTTTATCGCACCGTCACCAGTTTCTAGAATAGTGCCCTACCCATAGAAAATGCTTAATAAATATTTGTAAATGAATTTATATAAAAGATGTTCTTAATAGTGACAGCTATTATTAGATATTTTCTCAACTCTGGCTTGTCCTGAATATTTTTTTAAAATAGATTTTAATTAGACTCTGCCTCAGAAAGAACTCAAGTGAAATATTTTTTAATATGCCCTATATTTTCTATATATTTGAGATTTATAAAAGTACCCTATCAGATAGGAATTATTGTAATGGGGAAAAAAAACTAGTTTAAAATTTTAAGATATAAATAGGCCGGGCATGGTGGCTCAAGCCTTTAATCCCAGCACTTCAGGAGGCCAAAATGGGAGGATTGCTTGAGCCCTACTGATGAAGGTGCCCTATATATATAAAGCCCTAGATATAAGGGGCACCTTCATCAGTAAGGAACAGGACTGTAGGACATCTATAAAGGAAAGAATGAGGTAGGCCTCTATATGGAAGACTATCCATAATACAGTAATGTAAGTGGGGGAAAAAGTTATAGAATTCATATAGCACTGACCTATTTATGTAAAATGGTTATAAGTATATAAACGTGTATCTATATGTGTAAGTGTGTATATATTTGCAGATGCATTCAGAGAAGACTGGAGAAATATACATCAAATGTGAAGATTGGGAAGGGAATCTCCCACCTTTTTACTTCTACATTTCTGCATTGAATTTTTAAATCTTTTACAATGAGCATATATTATTTCTGTAAGAAAATTAAAAAATAAGCCAGGCATGGTGGCTCACACCCGTAATCCCAACACTTTGGGAGGCTGAGGCAGGTGGATCACGAGGTCAGGAGATCAAGACCATCCTGGCTAACACGGTGAAACCCCGTCTCTACTAAAAATACAAAAAAATTAGCCGGGCGTGGTGGCGGGCGCCTGTAGTCCCAGCTACTCAGGAGGCTGAGACAGGAGAATGGCATGAACCCGGGAGGCAGAGGTTACAGTGAGCCAAGATGGCGCCACTGCACTCAGCCTGGGCGACAGAACAAGAATCCGTCTCAAAAAAAAAAAAAAGAAAAAGAAAATTAAAAAATAGGCCAGACGTGGTAGCTCACATTTGTAATCCTAGCATTTTGGGAGGCCGAGGCGGGAGATCATTTGAGCTCAGGAGCTCAAGACCAGTGTGGGCAACAATAGTGAGACCCCATCTATATTTTTTAAAAAAGAAAAATAAAATTAAATTTTTTTCTGAAGAGGGGAAAACTATAAATGTGTCCAAGAAAAGAAAAATTAGAAGTACTATAAAATATACTATGAGGATATAAAGTATTATTAAAATATAAAGGACCAAATAGTGATCCTTGTAGAACTTGAGGGATTCTGAGAAATAGTTGAAATGACACTGTCTCAGGGTTAGGTAGACTGGAGAGCCCAACACTGATGAGGCAGAGGAATGTGTGCAGCCATTGCTATCCTGGGTCAGCAAAATGAGGGTACATGATATATAAAGATGACCTCCCAAGAAGGACAAGTCTGTAAGACAAAGGCCCAAGAGATCCCCACCTGTCCTCAGGAATGCTGTGCATACCAACACCTACCTTCAAGGCCTCACTCATCCCTCGGCCAATCACAAGAGTCTGTACACCCTTCTCAACAACTTCCTTCACATCTGCAGGCTGCACACCAGGAGAGTGCTGGATGTGGAAAGAGAAAGTAGACAGGTACCTGCTCTCAATCTTTCATTGCAATAGGCATTCTTGTGGGATTCATTCATTCAAGAAATGTCTACTGAGGTTCACTTTGTGCCAAGCATCACTCATAGGCTCTTTAAGGCACTTAGGGAGGCTGACGAGGCAGGATCCCTTGAACCTAGGAGTTCAAGACCAGTCTGGGCAACATAGGGAGACCATGTCTCTACAAAAAATAAAAACTTAGCTGGGTGTGGTGGCTTATGCTTGTAGTCCCAGCTACTCAGGAGAGCTGAGTTGGGAGGATTGCTTGGGCCTGGGAGGTCAAGGCTGCAGTGAGCCATGACTGCACCACTGCACTCCATCCTGGGCAACAGAGTGAGACCCTATCTCAAAAAAAAGAAAAAGAGATAAATAAACGAAATCCGGGAAACAAGGCATTCCAAGTACAGGAAAAAGCATTTAAAAAGGCTCAGGACCTTTTGGCTGGAACAATCATCTTCCAGTAATTTGCCAAAATGACAAATACAAAGGGAAAGAGGAGATGCACCCAATATATGTCCTCTAGGCCTTTTAGAAAATATGGAGTTGTTCCTTTGGCCACATGGTACATGTGAATCTATAAGACAGGTGATACTGTAGACATCAAGGGAATGGGTACTGTTCAAAAAGGAATGTCCCACAAATGTTACCATGGCAAAACTGGAAGAGTCTACGTTATTACCCAACATGCTGTTGGCATTGTTGTAAACAAATAAGTTACAGGCCAGATTCTTGCCAAGAGAATTGTGCCTATTGAGCACATTAAGCACACTAAGAGCCAATAGAGCTTCCTGAAATGTGTGAAGGAAAATGTTTAGTAAAAGAAGGAAGCCAGAGAGAAAGGTACCCAGGTTCAAATTAAACGCCAGCCTGCTCCACCCAGAGAAGCACACTGTGTAAGAACCAATGGGAAGGAGCCTGAGTTGCTGGAGCCTATTCCCTGTGAATTCACGCCATAATTTGTGTTAAAACAACAACAACAACAACAACAACAAAAAACCTCTGGACTGTACATTAAAAAAAAAAAAAAAATGTGGCCAGGTATGGTGACTCACACCTGTAATCCCAACACTTTGGGAGGCTGAGGTCAGGAGTTTGATACCAGCCTGGTCAACATGGCGAAACCCCATCTCAACTAAAAATACAAAAATTAGCTAGGTGTGGTGGCGCGTGCCTGTAGTCCCAGCTATTCGGGAGGCTGAGGCAAGAGAATCACTTGAACCTGGGAGGCAGAGGTTGCAGTGAGCTGAGATCACGCCATTGCACTCCAGCCTGGGCAACAAGACCAAGACTTCATCTCAAAAAAAAAAAAAAAAAAGGCGGCTGGGCGTGGTGGCTCACACCTGTAATCCCAGCACTTTGGGAGGCTGAGGCGGGTGGATCACGAGGTCAGGAGATCAAGAACATCCTGGCTAACACGGTGAAACCCCGTCTCCACTAAACATACAAAAAATTAGCCGGGCCAGGTAGCGGGTGCCTGTAATCCCAGCTACTCGGGAGGCTGAGCTTGCAGTGAGCCAAGATTGTGCCACTGCACTCCAGCCTGGGCGATAGAACGAGACTCTGTCTCAAAAAAAAAAAAAAAAAGGCTCAGAGGAAAGAAAAAGACTAGAAGAACAGTTAAAGTCAGTACAACTTGTGTGTAGAGTGACAGATGAGGTGGGAAAAGAAAGCACTTGCATAGCATGCTAAAATTTTGACTTTAGAAAAATTTCATAACAATCTCTATATTGTTACTTTTTTTCTGAACTTCCTAATCTTCCCAGCTAACTCCAGGAAACTTCTTTTTATGCTTTAAAACCTACCAATCACTCTGAAAAGTCCTCCCAGTCTTCTAGGCACATTTAAGGTGAAGTGTTTAACAAAGATGAATTGAGCATTAAAGGATGGTAGCTTCTTGAACTACCTCTATGTCAGCAAAGGGATATGGGAGTTAGAGTTTGGGAACTACCAGCCCAACCTACCGGGCTCCGCCTGTTATGTATCTGCACAAGGACAATGCTTTTAGCACTGAAGCTCACAAAGACAAAGCATTCCTTTCCTGACCCATATACCTCTATCCTTTCATTCATTCATCCAGCATTTACTGAGAACTTAACTCTGTGCCAAGTCTCAGTATTTCTAAGCAGTAGAAATACTGAGATGAACCAAATGTTTCATGGAGTTTCATTCAGGTAAGGTTAGTGAAAATGTGCAAATATTTGTAGTAGGATGAGAAGAAATGGAGTTGAGGATCTCAGAAGACAGAGTGAATAAACCCAAGTGGGAAACTGTCATGGAAGACATGCTGTTTTAACTGGGTCTCAAAGTATGAACATGAATAGGCCTTGTTGCAGTGGTTGTAGAAGGGGTACATTCTAATGGTAGAGATGGTATAGGAAAAGAGCTGTTGAAATTATCAAAGAGATAACAAATGGGCGAGAGAAAGAAGCGTTTTCCAGTTCAGGAAGATGAGGCGTTATGGAGATAGGAATGAAATTTATATATTTATGAAAGGCATGAGGGCCGGGCACAGTGGCTCATGCCTGTAATCCCAGCACTTTGGGAGGCCAAGGAGGGAGGATTACCTGAGGTCAGGAGTTCAAGACCAGCCTGGCTAAGGTGGTGAAACCTTGTCTCTACTAAAAATACAAAAATTAGCCGGGTGTGGTGACATGCGCCTGTAATTCCAGCTACTCAGGAGGCTGAGGCAGGAGAATCACTTGAACCCAGGAAGTGGAGGTTGCAGTGAGCTGAGATTGTGCCACTACACTCCAGCCTGGGTGACAAGAGCGAAACTCTGTCTCAAAAAAAAGGAAAAAGAAAAAAAAGAAACGTATGGGGAGGATGAATATGACTTTTCATTAAATCCTGTAATAATAATGTCTTACATATTTACATGTGCAGTTTTATTTTTTTTAATATTTTTTTTTTCGAGACGGAGTCTCACTCTCTCACCCAGAGCTCACATTCTAGTAAAATGAAACAAGAGGCCACTGACTGCTGGAAATCCAAGGGTAAGGTCATAGGAGACTACAAACCCATAATCCTCTGGAGATTAGACTGGAGACAGCCACAGCCCATTGGAGTGGCTGGATCAATGGAACTCAAGTGATGAACTGGGCTGCTGCTGCTTTACTGCAGGCTCACAGTGTCATGTACAAAGCAATGAAAGATAACTCTGCAAGGGCGCTGTGGATCCAGGCGTTGGCAGTGATTACTCAATTTTGTGCAGAGGCCTGGGATTGGAGCATGAGACTATTATTGAGGCATCCTCAACCTGCCACTAGCAATTCCTGTGCTGCTTCCAATCCCTCAGGGCAAATCACTAAGGCTTTTCTTCCTATTGAGTGTCTGATTCTGTTCCTCTACTTTAAGAGGCTTTCTGTCACACGATCTAAGGTGGTAAAAGCTTATTGTTTTTTCTGCGGGGGAAGCTATTAATTGTGGAAAAATGTCCAGCTAATATCCATTATGCCAGCTAAACAACAAGATGGCATCCTGTCTGTCTTGAACATTTCTCCCTATTTCATGCTAACTTTAAAAAGAAAACATTCCTAAACTACTCTTCCAAAGAAGTATTTCCTTCTGCCAAAATTAAGTGAGCATAAATGGGTAGTAGCAATGCTATCATCTGGCTGTACTGCTGATAAAAGCAGATTCTGTGAGTGAAGTTTAAAGGATCTCTGGAATCTATCCCGTGGACACTGCCTGAGTCACATTCTCATTATTGCTTGTCTGAATTAACAGGCTGTTAAATAATCTTGCTGCCTCTGCCAGGGCAGAGGCCTGTTTTTGTGCTACAGGCCCCTCTGGCAGTCTATTGAGGCCGATGGTCCCCTTCTCAGAATAATGTTTTAGAATACGCAAAAGAAGATATGTAAGATTATAGAGGAAACATTTCATGCAAGTGGAATTATCAAAATATTAACAACAAACTTTTGGTCTAGTATTATATGTGCTTCTTTATTAGTTTAGGAAAATGGAAATCTTTTCCAAAAGTCTGCTAGCCAACTTACCCTCCCATCTCATAATGGCAGATGACTAGTTGTTCTTTCAAAATCCATTCTGCCCATTTTCTGGGGCATATAGCTGATAAGCTAGACACTCCGTTTTCTGTACTTCTTGCAGTTAAGTGTGGTCATGTGACTGTGCTATCACTAATATAAAATTCAATGGAACATGAGCAGAAGAAATGATTTCATATATAGGTTTGGCATGAGCTTTTCTTCTCTTTCCTCTTCCTTGCAAGTTAGAGCCCTGCCATGCCTACAACCGGTTCCTACAATTCAAATGTTCTAGGAGATGGTAGAGCAACAGAAAGAAAAAACCTAGGCCCCTAAATGAAATTGTGCTATCCACATCTCTCCCACCCTACCACCAGTTTGGACTGGCCACAATAATTTATGAGAGAAAGACACTTCTATCTTCTTTATGCTACTGAATTTTGAGATTTCTATTACAACACCTTGGCCTTCACACTAAGTAATCATGCTAAGTAATCAATTACTAAACTAAACCATGACTAGTTAGGCAAATCATGTGCAGTAGAATGAATGTTGGGGACTAAACCACATTAGACACTATGTCTAATTTGCAAAATATATACAAGGGAGACATATTATAGGGGCCTTTACCTTATGGGAATTCAACTATATGGGTCCAGAGAAGGAGAGAGTAAGAACTAGGGAAATAGAGTAATTCAGTCATTCTTTTTTGTTTTTGAGACAGGGTCTCACTCTGTCACTGAGGCTGGAGGGCAGTGGTGCGATCAGGGCTCACTGCAGCCTCAATCTCCCAGGCCCAGGTGATCCTCCCACCTCAGCCTCCCAAGTAGCTGGGAATACAGATGTGCCACCATGCCTGGCTAATTTTTTAGCTTTCTGTAGCAACGAGGTCTCTCTATATTGCCCAGGCTTGTCTTGAACTCCTAGGCTCAAACAATCCTCCCATCTTGGCCTCCCAAAGTGTTGAGATTACAGGTGTGAGCCACTGTGCCTGGCAATTCATTCTATTCAAGGAACATATGCCCTGGATTGTACATGAGATAGCAGACAAGTATCTACTATTCCTTCTATGTCAATTTCATAGTTGCTGCTTCCAATATGAACCTTTGACTCACTGAGTGTATTTCTAGTGTTTAGAACCACAGTATGCATTTTTTCACATAATATACACCCTAAATGCAAGGCAACTAGTTAATCTGGTTCTCAATCAAGAATAACCACTATGTTCTTTTTTTTATTTTTTATTTTTTGAGATGGCATCTCACTCTGTTGCCCAGGCTGGAGTGCAGTGGCTTGATCTTGGCTCACTGCAACCTCCGACTCCCGGGTTCAAGCGATTCTCCCTCCCTCAGCCTATAGCTGGGATTACAGGCATGTGCCACCACGCCTGGCTAATTTTTGTATTTTTAGTAGAGATGGGCCCAAGAATAATCATTATGTTCTAATATTAAAGGGATCATCTTGGCCAGGAGCGGTGGCTCATGCCTGTAATCCTAACACTTTGGGAGGCTGAGGCGGGCATATCACCTGAGGTCAGGAGTTCGAGACCAGCCTGGCAAACATGGTGAAACTCCATCTCTACTAAAAATACCATAATTAGCTGGGTGTGGTAGCAGGCACCTGTAATCCCAGCTACTCGGGAGGCTGAGGCAGGAGAATCGCTTAAACATGGGAGGCAGAGGTTGCAGTGAGCCAGGATCGCACCACTGAACTCCAGCCTGGGCGAAAAGAGTGAAACTCTGTCTCAAAAAAAAAAAAGGGATCATCTTAAAGGATTTAAACTATTTGCAAATTTTATCATAATTGCTGACTTTAAAATTTTAATCCCGTAATAAGATTCAAGTCCACCATATTAGCTGCAATAATGAGAGTTATAGGGGTAGGCAGGGAGGCTCACACCTGTAATCTCAGTGCTTTGAGGGGCTCAGGCAGGAGGGTCGCTTGAGGCCAGGAGTTTGAGACCAGCCTGGGCAACATAGTGAGACTTCGTCTCATAAAAAATCAGCCAGGTGCGGTGGCTCATGCCTACAATCCCAGCACTTTGGGAGGCCAAGGTGGGTGGATCTCTTGAGGCCAGGAGTTCAAGACCATCCTGGCCAACATAGTGAAACCCTGTCTCTACTAAAATTACAAAAATTAGCCAGGCGTAGTGGCACATGCCTGTAATCCCAGCTAATCAGGAGGCTGAGGCACAAGAATTGCTTAAACGCAGGCTACCCTCTTTGGGTCCCCTCCCTTTGTATGGGAGCTCTGTTTTCACTCTTAAATCTTGCAACTGCACTCTTCTGGTCCGTGTTTGTTATGGCTCGAGCTGAGCTTTCGCTCACCGTCCACCACTGCTGTTTGCCGCCGTCACAGACCCGCTGCTGACTTCCATCCCTCTGGATCCGGCAGGGTGTCTGCTGTGCTCCTGAGTGCCCACTGCCGCTCCCGATTGGGCTAAATAAAGGCTTGCCATTGTTCCTGCATGGCTAAGTGCCTGGGTTCGTCCTAATTGAGCTGAACACTAGTCACTGGGTTCCACGGTTCTCTTCCGTGATCCACGGCTTCTGATAGGGCTATAACACTCACAGCATGGCCCAAGATTCCATTCCTTGGAATCCGTGAGGCCAAGCACCCCTGGTCAGAGAACACGAGGCTTGCCACCATCTTGGAAGCAGCCCGCCACCACATTAGGAGCTCTGGGAGCAAGGACCCCCCGGTAACATTTGGCAACCATGAAGGGACCTCCAAAGCAATGGGAAACATTCCCCCCAAGGCAAAAACACCCCTAAGATATATTCTGGAGAATTGGGACCAATTTGACTCTCAGACACTAACAAAGAAATGACTTATATTTTTCTGCAGTACCACCTGGCCATGATATCCTCTTCAAGGGGGAGAAACCTGGCCTCCTGAGGGAAGTATAAATTATAACACCATCTTACACCTACACCTCTTTTGTAGAAAAGAAGCAAGAGTGAAGTGCCATATGTACAAACTTTCTTTTCATTAACAGACAACTCGCAATTATGTAAAAAGTGTGATTTATGCCCTACAGGAAGCCCTCGAGTCTACCTCCCTACTCCAGTGTCCCCCCAACTCCTTCCCCAACTAATAAGGACACCCCTTCAACCTAAACGATCCAAAAGGAGATAGACAAAGGGGTAAACAATGAACCAAAGAGTGCCAATATTCCCCAATTATGCCCTCTCCAAGTGGTGGGAGGAGGAGAATTCGGCCCAGCCAGAGTACATGTACCTTTTTCTCTCTCAGACTTGAAGCAAATTAAAATAGACCTAGGTAAATTCTCAGATAACCCTGATGGCTATATTGATGTTTTACAAGGGTTAGGACAATCCTCTGATCTGACATGGAGATACAATGTTACTGCTAAATCAGACACTAACGCCAAATGAGAGAAGTGCCGCCATAACTGCAGCCCGAGAGTTTGGCGATCTCTGGTATCTCAGGTCAATGATAGGATGACAACAGAGGAAAGAGAACGATTCCCCACAGGCCAGCAGGCAGTTCCCAGTGTAGACCCTCACTGGGACACAGAATCAGAACATGCAGATTGGTACCGCAGACATTTGCTAACTTGCGTGCTAGAAGGACTAAGGAAAACTAGGAAGAAGCCTATGAATTATTCAATTATGTCCACTATAACACAGGGAAAGGAAGAAAATCCTACCGCCTTTCTGGAGAGACTAAGGGAGGCATTGAGAAAGCATACCTCTCTGTCACCTGACTGTATTGAAGGCCGACTAATCTTAAAGGATAGGTTTATCACTCAGTCAGCTGCAGACATTAGAAAAAACTTCAAAAAACTTAGAAACCCTATTGAACTTGGCAACCTTGGTTTTTTGTAATAGAGATCAGGAGGAGCAGGCAGAACGGGACAAACGGGATAAAAAAAAGGCCACCGCTTTAGTCATGGCCTTCAGGCAAGCGGACTTTGGAGGATCTGGAACACGGAAAGGCTAGGGAAATCGAATGCCTAATAGGGCTTGCTTCCAGTGCAGTCTACAAGGACACTTTAAAAAAGACTGTCCTCATAGAAATAAGCCGCCCCCTCGTCCATGCCCGTTATGTCAAGGGAATCGCTGGAAGGCCCACTGCCCCAGGGGATGAAGGTCCTCTGAGTCAGAAGCCATTAACCAGATGATCCAGCAGCAGGACTGAGGGTGCCCAGGGCAAGTGCCAGCTCATGCCATCACCCTCACAGAGCCCCGGGTATACTTGACCATTGAGGGCCAGGAGGTTAACTGTCTCTTGGACACTGGCACGGCCTTCTCAGTCTTACTCTCCTGTCCTGGACAACTGTCCTCCAGATCTGTCACTATCCAAGGGGTCCTAGGACAGCCAGTCACTAGATACTTCTCTCTCAGCCACTAAGTTGTGACTGGGGAACTTTACTCTTTTCACATGCTTTTCTAATTATGCCTGAAAACCCCACTCCCTTGTTAGGGAGAGACATTCTAGCAAAAGCAGGGGCCATTATACACCTGAACATAGGAGAAAGAACACCCATTTGTTGTCCCCTGCTTGAGGAAGGAATTAATCCTGAAGTCTGGGCAACAGAAGGACAATATGGATGAGCAAAAAATGCCCATACTGTTCAAATTAAAGGATTCCGCCTCCTTTCTCTACCAAAGGCAGTACCTGCTTAGACCCGAGGCCCAACAAGGACTCAAGAAAATTGTTAAGAACCTAAAAGCCCACGGCCTAGTAAAATCATGCAGTAGCCCCTGCAATACTCCAATTTTAGGGGTACAGAAACCCAACAGACAGTGAACGTTAGTGCAAGATCTCAGGATTATCAATGAGGCTGTTGTCCCTTTATACCCAGCTATACCTAACCGTTGTACTCTGCTTTCCCAAATACCAGAGGAAGCAGAGTGGTTTACAGTCCTGGACCTTAAGGATGCCTTTTTCTGCATCCCTGTACATCCTGACTCTCAATTCTTGTTTGCCTTTGAAGATCCTTCAAACCCAACGTCTCAATTCACCTGGACTGTTTTACCCCAAGGGTTCAGGGACAGCCCCCATCTATTTGGCCAGGCATTAGCCCAAGACTTGAGCCAGTTCTCACACCTGGACACTCTTGTCCTTCAGTACATGGATGATTTACTTTTAGCTGCCCTTTCAGAAACCTTGTGCCATCAAGCCACCCAAGCGCTCTTAAATTTCCTTGCCACCTGTGGCTACCAGGTTTCCAAACCAAACGCTCAGCTCTGCTCACAGCAGGCTAAATACTTAGGGCTAAAATTATCCTAAGGCACCAGGGCCCTCAGTGAGGAATGTACCCAGCCCACACTGGCTTATCCTCATCCCAAACCCTAAAGCAACTAAGAGGATTCCTTGGCATAATAGGCTCTGCCAAATATGGATTCCCAGGTATGGTGAAATAGCCAGGCCATTATATACACTAATTAAGGAAACTCAGAAAGCAATACCCATTTAGTAAGGTGGACACCTGAAGCAGAAGCAGATTTCCAGGCCCTAAAGAAGGCCCTAACCCAAGCCCCAGTGTTAAGCTTGCCAACGGGGCAAGACTTCATAATGTCACAGAAAAAACAGGGATAGCTTTAGGAGTCCTTACACATGTCCGAGAGACGAGCTTGCAACCTGTGGCATACCTGAGTAAGAAAACTGATGTAGTGGCAAAGGGTTGGCCTCATTGTTTATGGGTAATGGCAGCAATAGCAGTCTTAATATCTAAAGCAGTTAAAATAATACAGGGAAGAGATCTTACTGTGATCTCATGATGTGAACGGCATACTCACTGCTAAAGGAGACTTGTGGCTGTCAGACAACCGTTTACTTAAATATCAGGCTGTATTACTTGAAGGGCCAGTGCTGCGACTGTGCACTTGTGCAACTCTTAACCCAGCCACATTTCTTCCAGAAAATGAAGAAAAGATAGAACATAACTGTCAACAAGTAATTGCTCAAACCTATGCCACTCGAGGGGACCTTTTAGGGGTTCCCTTGACTGATCCCAACCTCAACTTGTATACTGATGGAAGTTCCTTTGTAGAAAAAGGACTTCAAAATGCGGGGTATGCAGTGGTCAGTGATAATGGAATACTTGAAAGTAATCCCCTCACTCCAGGAACTAGTGCTCAGCTGGCAGAACTAATAGCCCTCACTCAGGCACTAGAATTAGGAGAAGGAAAAAGGGTAAATATATATACAGACTCTAAGTATGCTTATCTAGTCCTCCATGCCCATGCAGCAATATGGAGAGAAAAGGAATTCCTAACTTCCGAGGGAAGACCTATCAAACATCAGGAAGCCATTACGAAATTATTATTGGCTGTACAGAAACTTAAAGAGGTAGCAGTCTTACACTGCTGGGGTCATCAGAAAGGAAAGGAAAGGGAAATAGAAGGGAACTACCAAGCAGATATTGAAGCAAAAAGAGCTGCAAGACAGGACCCTCCATCAGAAATGCTTATAGAAGGACCCCTAATATGGGGTAATCCCCTCTGGGAAACCAAGCCCCTGTACTCAAAAGAAGAAATAGAATGGGGAACCTCAGGAGGACATAGTTTCCTCCCTTCAGGATGGCTAGCCACTGAAGAAGGAAAAATACTTTTGCCTGCAGCTAACCAATGGAAATTATTTAAAACCCTTCACCAAACCTTTCACTTAGGCATTGATAACACCCATCAGATGGCCAAATCATTACTGGACCAGGCCTTTTCAAAACTATCAAGCAGATAGTCAGGGCCTGTAAAGTGTGCCAAAGAAATAATCCCCTGCACTGCAGGCCATACATTTCAATCCCTGTATCTCTAACCTCCTTGTTAAGTTTGTCTCTTCCAGAATCGAAGCTGTAAAACTACAAATCATTCTTCAAATGGAGCCCCCAATGCAGTCCATGACTAAGACCTACCGCGGACCCCTGGACTGGCCTGCTAGCCCATGCTCTGATGTTAATGACATCAAAGGCACCCCTCCCGAGGAAATCTCAACTGCACAACCCCTACTACGCCCCAATTCAGCAGGAAGCAGTTAGAGCCATCATCGGCCAACCTCCCCAACAGCACTTGGGTTTTCCTGTTGAGAGGGGGGACTGAGAAACAGGACTAGCTGGATTTCCTAGGCCGACTAAGAATCCCTAAGCCTAGCTGGGAAGGTGACCGCATCCACCTTTAAACACAGGGCTTGCAACTTAGCTCACAACCAACCAATCAGGTAGCAAAGAGAGCTCATTAAAATGATAATTAGGCAAAAACAGGAGGTAAAGAAATAGCCAATCATCTATCGCCTGAGAGCACAGTGGGCATTCGAGCCAGCATTCGAGCTGGCAATGGCAACCCTCTTTGGGTCTCTTCCCTTTGTATGGGAGCTCTGTTTTCACTCTATTAAATCTTGCAACTACAAAAAAAAAAAAAAAAAAGAATTGCTTAAACGCAGGAGGTGGAGGTTGTAGTGAGCCGAGATTGCACAACTGCACTGCAGCCTGGGTGACAGAGCAAGAGTCTGTCTTAAAAAAAAAAAAAAAAAAGTATATATATTAGCCAGGCATGGTGGCACACAACTGTAGTCTCAGCTACTCAGGAGGCTGACACGGCAGGATTGCTTGAGTCCAGGAGTTTGAGGTTATAGTGAAATATGATCATACCACTGTACTCCAGCCTGGGTCACCCTGTGAGGGACAGCATTAGGACAAATACCTAATGCATGTGGGGCTTAAAACCTAGATGACGGCCGGGCACGGTGGCTCACGCCTGTAATCCCAGCACTTTGGGGGCCAGTGTGGGCAGATCACAAGGTCAGGAGTTCAAGACCAGCCTGGCCAATATGGTGAAACCCTGTCTCTACTAAAAATACAAAAATTAGCAGGGCATGGTGGCACGCACCTGTAGTCCCAGCTACTTGGGAGGCTGAGGCAGGAGAATCACTTGAACCTGGGAGGTGGAGGCTGCAGTGAGCCAAGATTACACCAATGCCCTCCAGCCTGGGTGACAGAGCGAGACTCCATCTCAAAAAAAAAAAAAAAAAACAAAAACAGTTGATGGGTTGATAGGTGCAGCAAACCATCCTGGCAGCACATGTACACCTATGTAACAAACCTGCATGTTCTGCACATGTATCCGAGAACTTAAAGTAAAATTAAAATAAATAAATAAATCAAACAAAATAATCAGAGTCATAGGATCCAAGGCTTGGACGGATCTTAAATATCAATCTAGTCTCAACCAATTATATGACTTTAGAGCTTCCTACAAATATAAATATTTATAGATATTCCTATAAAAATAAATATTTATAGATAGTGACAAATTGAAGAGCTCTTCCCATGATTCTACTCCAGCATTTTTTCCTACACTTCTACATCTAGAGATATGTTTTTCCTGCCAGTAAGCTAGTTACCACTGTTTACCTGGGAAACTTCTCCTTCAAGAGTCAGGTCAAAGATCCCACTTTCTGTGAAGAATACCTCTAAGTGATCTAGGCAGTCTTAGGTATTCCTTCCTCTCATTACCATTATACCTCTCTTGTTTCATCTACCATGGCACTTATTACAATTATCTTTTTGCTTAATTCCTCTATAGAGCTTCTTGAAGGCAGAAAAGGTGATTTATCTTAAAGACAACGCCAGTAAGCAGAACCTACATATCTTTTAATGTTGGGTGATGACATATGCACTATTACTTCATAGTGAATTAATGATGCCACACATCGAAATTCATTTTTGGATGCTAGAATATTTGAGCTTAAATGAAGGATTCTAACATGCTCTGAGAAATCACCAGTCTGTCCTTTCATTCTTGGGAGCCTCCACCTTGTATTCTGTTTTCAACTTTGACTTCAGTAAAGAATGAAATATGGAATACTGACATGGTTTGGATTTGTGTCCCTGCCCAAATCTCATGTCGAATTGTAATCCCCAATGTTGGAGAAGGGGACTGGTGGGAGGTGAATGGATCATGGGGCCAGTATCCCCCTTGCTGTTCTCATGATAGTGAGTGAGATCTGGTTGTTTAAAGTGTATAGCACCTCTCTGCTTGCTCTCTTCCTCTTGCTCCAGCCATGTAAGATGTGCCAGCTTCCTCTTCACCTTCTGCCATGATAGTAAGTTTCCTGAGGCTCCCCAGCTATGCTTCCTGTACAGCCTGTGGAACCGTGAGCCAATTAAAACTCTTTTCTCTAGAAACTAACCAGTCTCAGGTAGCTCTTTATAGCAATGCAAGAAGAGACTACCAAAGAAAATTGGTACCAGGAAGGGGGTATTGCTATAAAGATACCCAAAAATGTGGAAGCAGCTATGGAACTAGGTAATGGGCAGAGGGTGGAATAGTTTGAAGGGCTCAGAAGAAGAAAGGAAGATGAGGGCAAATTTGGAAATTCCTAGAGACCCGTTGAATGGTTGTGACCAAAATGCTGATTGTGATATGGACAGTGAAGTCCAGGCTGAGAAGGTCTCGGAGATGAGGAACTTATTGGGAACTAGTGTAAAGGTTACTTGTGCTATGCTTTAGTAAACAGACTGGGGGCATTGTGCCCCTGCCCTAGAGATCTGTAGAACTTTGAACTTGAGAGTGATGATTTAGGGTATCTGGTGGAAGATCTTTCTTCTTTTTTTTGAGACAGAGTGTCACTCTGTCACCCAGGCTGGAGTGCAATGGGGCAATCTCAGCTCACTGCAACTCTGCCTCCTGGGCTCAAGGAATCCCCCTACCTCAGCCTCACAAGTAGCTGGGATTACAGGTGCACACCACCACACACAGTGAAATTTTTGTGTTTTTGATAGAGCCAGGGTTTTGCCATGTTGCCCAGGCTAGTCTTGAACTCCTGAACTTAAGCAATCTGCTCACCTTGGCCCACCTCATAACCTTGGCCTCCCAAAGTGCTGGGATTACAGGGATGAGCCACTGCACTTGGCTGGTGGGAGAAATTTCTAAGCAGCAAAACACTCAAGACATGGTCTGGCTGCCTCTAGCAGCCTATGCTCATATTCTTGAGCAAAAAAAAAAAAAAAAAAAAGACATAAAACTGGAACTTACATTTAAAAGGGAAGCAGATTATAAAGGTTTGAAAAATTTGCAGCCTGGTCATGTGGCATAAAAGAAAAAAAAGGCCAGGCGTGGTGGCTCACACCTGTAATCCCAGCACTTTGGGAGGCCAAGACAGGTGGATCATGAGGTTAGGAGATCACGACCATCCTGGCTAACACGGTGACACCCCGTCTCTACTAAAAATACAAAAAAAAAAAAAAAGAAAAAGTTAGCTGGGTGTGGTGGCAGGCACCTGTAGTCCCAGCTACTTGGGAGGCTGAGGCAGGAGAACGGCATGAATCTGGGAGGTGGAGGTTGCAGTGAGCCGAGATCGTGCCACTGCACTCCAGCCTGGGCAACAGAGTGAGACTCTGTCTCAAAACAAAAAAAGAAAAAAAAAAAACATTTTCAGGAGAGGAATTCAAGCCAGCTGTAGAAATTTGCATATGTAAAGAGGAGCCAAATATTCATAACCAAGATAATGGGGAAAATTCCTGGAAGCAATTTCAGAGACCTTCACAGTAGCTCCTCCCATCACAGGCCTGGAGGCCTAGGAGGAAATAATGGTTTTGTGGGACAGGTACAAGGCCTCACTGCTCTGTGCAGCCTCAGGTCATAGCACCCTGCATCACGGCCACTCCAGCTCTAGCTATGGTTAAAAGGGGCCAAGGTACAGCTCAGGCTGATGCTTCAGAGGGCGCAAGCCATAGGCCTTGGTGGCTTCCATGAGGTGTTAAGCCGGTGGGTGCACAGAGTGTGACAATTGAGGCTTGGGAGCCTCTGCCTAGTTTTTAGAGGATGTATGGAAATGCTTGATGTCCAGGCAGAAGTCTGCTGGGGGTGCATAGCCCTCATGGAAAACCTCTACAATAGCAGTATGGAGGGCAAATGTGGGGTTGGAGCCCCTACACAGAGTCCCCACTGGGACAGTGGTTAATGGAGGTGTGAGAAGAGGGCCACCATCCTCCAGACATGAGAATGGTAGATCCACCAACGGCTTGCACCATGCACCTGGAAAACCTGCAGGCACTCAATGCCAGCCCGTGAAAGCAGCCACAGGGGTTGCACCCTGCAGAGCCACAGAGGCAGAGCTGCCCAAAGCCTTGGGAACCCACCCCTTGCATCAGTGTTACCTGGATGTGAGACATGGAGCCAAAGGATATTATTTTGGAGTTTTAAGTTTTAATTACTGCCCTGCTGGGTTTCAGACTTGCATGGGCCTGTAGCTTCTTTGTTTTGGCTAATTTCTCACTTTTGGAATGGAAGTATTTAGCCAATGCCTATAACCCCATTGTATCTTGGAAGTAACTAACTGTTTTTGATCTTATAGGCTCATAGGCAGAAGAGACTTGCCTTGTATTAGA
The DNA here is from genome assembly GCF_029281585.2 of Gorilla gorilla gorilla. NCBI lineage: Eukaryota > Metazoa > Chordata > Mammalia > Primates > Hominidae > Gorilla > Gorilla gorilla. Next base: position 85,723,385 of record NC_073233.2, on the reverse strand, counting down.
TGAGACTTTGGACTGTGGACTTTTCAGTTAATGCTGGAATGTGTTAAGAATTTGGAGGATAGCCGGGCACGGTGGCTCACGCCTGTAATCCCAGCACTTTGGGAGGCTGAGACGGGTGGATCATGAGGTCAGGAGATCGAGCCAATCCTGGCTAACACGATGAAACCCCGTCTCTACTACAAATACAAAAAAAATTAGCCGGGTGTGGTGGCAGGCGCCTGTAGTCCCAGCTACTCGGGAGGCTGAGGCAGGAGAATGGCATGAACCTGGGAGGTGGAGGTTGCAGTGAGCCGAGATGGCACCACTGCACTCCAGCCTGGGCAACGGAGTGAGACTCTTTCTCAAAAAAAAAAAAAAAAGAATTTGGAGGACTGTTGGGAAGGCATGGTTGTATTTATTTGTTTATTTTTTTGAGATGGAGTCTCACTCTGTCACTCAGGCTGGAGTGCAGTGGTGCAATCTCAGCTCACTGCCACCTCCACCTCCTGGATTCAAGCAATTCTCCTGCCTCAGCCTACCAAGTAGCTGGGATTACAGGGGTGCACCACCATGCCCAGCTAATTTTTATATTTTTAGTAGAGACAGGGTTTCATCATGTTGGCCAGGCTGGTCATGAACTCCTCACCTGAAGCAATCCATCCACTTTGGCCTCCCAAAGTGCTGGGATTACAGGGGTGAGCCACTGCCTGGCATGGCTGTAATTTGAAATGTGAGAAGGACATGAGATTTGGGAGGGGCCAGATGCAGAATGATATGGTTTGGATTTGTGTCCCTGACCAAATCTCATATCGAATTATAATCCCCAGTGCTGGAGAAGGGGCCTGGTGTGAGGCCACTAGATCATGGGGCCAATATCCCCCTTGCTGTTCTCGTGATAGTGAGTGAATTCCCATGAGTTCTGGTTGTTTAAAAGTATATAGCACCTCCCCACTCTCCTGCCTCCTGCTCTGGCCATGTAAGACATGCCAGCTTCCTCTTTGCCTTCTGCCATGATTGTAAGTTTCCTGAGGCCTCCCTAGCAATGCTTCCTGTACAGCCTATGGAAACCTGAGCCAATTAAACCTCTTTTCTTTAGAAACTAACCAGTCTCAGGTAGTTCTTTACAGCAATGCAAGAATGGACTAATACAAATACTGTTCACTTTTACTAACAAATTTAAACATTTCTACATTTTAAAATTGGCCTTTTCATAAATTGTTAGTAATACTAAAATATGGTACAACCCCTAAAAAGGGGAATTTGGCAATATCTAACAAATCTACATTTACATTTACTGTTTAAGCACAATCTCAGTTCTAAAAATTTACCCTGGGTATACACTTTCAACAATACAAAAAAAAGTACATGGTTATTCAATGTAGTATTGTTTATAGTACTAAAATATTGAAAGCAATCGAGTACCCATCCCTTAGGACTAAAGTGAATAAACAATATTACATTCACAAAGTTGGTTACTATACAGTAGTAAAAAAGAAAAAGACATATCTCTATGAACTGATATCATGATTTTCTGTATATATTAAGTGAACAGAATATAAAGAAGGCATGCTACCTTTTGCGTATGGAAAATGGGAAAAAAAGAAAAAATTATTTATATATGTATATTTGTATTTGCTTATTTTTTCCAGAAAAATACAAAAAAGGATAAACCAGAAACTAATACAAAATAATTACCTACATGGAGTGAGGTGGGAATATGATGGAAGAGATAGGGAGGTGAATAAGACTTTCTAAGTCTATCTATGATATGGTTTGGATTTGTGTCCCTGCGCAAATCTCATGTTGAATTGTAATCCCCAGTGTTGGAGGAGGGACCTGATGGGAGGTGACTGGATCATGGATGTGGATATCTCTCTTGCTGTTCTGGTGATAGTGAACAGCAAGTGACTGTCATAGTTTGAAGTTTGAATTTTGAATCATGTAAATATTTTACATATTCAGAAAGTTAAAATCAAGACAGACAGGAAATGGGAGGCATCTAAAATTGTATGCAAACAGAAACAAATAAACCAAATTCCATATGTCAAATTGACAACATTAAAAATGATCATTAATTTCAGTGACTTTTTCTTTCTTTTTCTTTGAACTTCTTCTTCTTCTTCTTTTTTTTTTTTTTTTTTTGAGACAGTGTCTCATTCTGTTGGCCAGGCTGGAGTGAAGCTCACTGATGCAATCATGGCTCACTGCAGCCTTGACCTCCTGGTCACAAGGAGGTCCTCCCATCTCGTCCCTCGTCCTCCCAAAGTGCTGGGATTACAGATGTGAGCCACTATGGCTGCCCACAACTACTTCCAAATTATTTAGTAAAAATAATTATGAGAAGGAGAGAAGAGGGCCACAGAGGGCTAGATAAAGCAAATGTGGCAGAATGTTAACAACTCGTGAATCTGAATTGATGGTATGCAACTGTTTATTCTATTTCTTTTATAATTTGTTGGATCACAGTTTGAAAATATTCAAAATTCAAGAAGTTCAACAGAGGCCTTTCTTACTTTGCTATAAAGAAATACCTGAGATGGTAATTTATAAACAAAAAAGGTTTAATTGCTTCACAGTTCTGCAGGCTGTACAAGCATGATGCCAGCATCTGCTTGACTTCTGAGGAGGCCTCAGGGAGCTTTTACCCATGGCAGAACGTGAAGTGGGAGTAGGCATGTCATATGATGAAAGCAGGAGCAAGGTTGGGGGAGGTACCACATACTTTTAAATAACCAGATCTCTTGACAACTCACTCACTATCACCAAGACAGCACTAAGTTATTCATGAGGTCAGGAGTTTGAGACAAGCCTGGCCAACATGGTGAAAGCCATCTTTACTAAAAATACAAAAGAAATTAGCCGGGCGTGGTCACACACACCAGTAATCCCAGCTACTCAGGAGGCTGAGGCAAGAGAATCACTTGAACCCGGGAGTCAGAGGTTGCAGTGAGCCAAGGTCACGCCACTGCATTCCAGCCTGGGCGACAGAGCAAGACTCTGTCTCAAAAAAATAATAAAAATAAAAATAAAAAATAAAAAATTAGCCAGGTATGGAGGCAATTGCCTGTGGTCCCAGCTACTCAGGAGGTTGAGGTGGGAGGAGCGCTTGAGCCTGGGAGATCAAGGCTACAGTGAACAATAATGGCGCCATTGCACTCCAGCCTGGGGGACCAAGTGAGACCCCATCTTTAAAAAAAAAAAAAGGAGTACCACTTCAGGCCAGGAGTTTGAGACCAGCCTGAGCAACATAGACAGACTCTGTCTCTACAAAAAATAAAAATAAATTAGCCAGGCATTGTGGCACATACTTCTACTTCTAGCTAGTTGGGATGATAAGAGCAGGCTGAAGGATCGCTAAGAGGTTGAGGTTGCAGTGAGCTATGATTACAACCCTGCACTCCAGCTTGGGAGACAGTGTTGTGGATATAAGAGGAAACAATATGTAGTAGAAAGAAACAGGAAAGCAAGTTACAATCTGACCTGAGCTTACTGTTTGCTTTCACACGTTTATAGCTCTGTGCCTACACAAGTTATATAACTTGAAGTTATATAACTTCTCTGTGCTTAAGTTTCTATAAAGAATGAGGTTGGCCAGGCACGGTGGCTCACACCTGTAATCCCAGCACTTTGGGAGGTCAAGGCAGGCGGATCACCTGAGGTCAGGCGTTCGAGACCAACCTGGCCAACATGGTGAAACCCCATCTCTACTGAAAATACAAAAAAATTAGCCAAGTGAGGTGGTGGGTGCCTGTAATCCCAGCTACTCGGGAGGCTGAGGTAGGAGAATCGCTTGAACCTGGGAGGCGGAGGTTGCAGTGTGCCGAGATCACGCCCTGCACTCCAGCCTGGGTGACAGAGCAAGACTCCGTCTCAAAAAAAAAGAATGAGGTTAATGGTAATATTAACTCATATGGTCTTATGTGGGAAAAATAGAAATATACAGCACTAAAGCCATTTCTGAAGGGAAATGAATCTCTCAAGTGTGGAAGCCATGTAAGTTTGTGCTCCAGTATAACTTAAACCACAGTCTGGATAACCTTTGTCAGACACATCACTGTCCCACATAAGTATCTTTGATGGTTAATTTTATGTGCCAGCTCAACTGGACCACAGACTGCCCAAATTAAATATTATTTCTGGGTGTGTCTGTGAGAATGTCTATGGATGAGATTAGTATTTAAATTGGTGGACTCGGTAGACTACCCTCCCCTATGTTGGTAGGCATCATCCAATCCATTGAGGGCCTGAAAAGAACATAAGGCAGAGGAAGGAGAATTTGCCTCTTTTTTTCTGCCTCACCATTTTAACTGGGACATCTCATCTCAATTTCTTCTGCTCTTGGACTGGGATTTAAACCTTCAGCTCCCGGGGTTTTTAGGACTTCAGACTTGCAGACAGCAGATCACGGACAAGTCAATTTCTTATAGTAAACCTGATTTTATATATATGTATCTCCTACTAGTTCTGTTTTTCTGGAGAACCCTGACTAATACACTAGCTAAAGTGGTTATGACTTATTAACTGAATACAATATAAACTAAGTTCTGCATATATAGATGCTCTATTAACGACACCACCACCTATTCTTCCCATTTTCCAACTTCACTCCGATGGAGCCATTTGGTTCAAGTAGGCTACATGATTTAAGGCTTCTTATTCCTCAGTTTTCTTTCATTCTGTCCCTTCTATATCTCCATGCCCTCCTATTCTTTTTACCAATCTAGGTATATTCCATCCATTATGATCTAGGTTGGTAACTAACAAACCAAACTGGGTGTCACAATCATCAATGAGTGCATGCAGTTCAAAACCAAGGCATGAACAAAGAATATGTGTTAGGGCTCTCTTTCTATGTAGGGCCTAATTTTGTAGGCATAACTGTTTACAATGCAGAACAATGTAATAGACTATACAACCTACAAAGTTTCCTTAAACCAAATGCCAGATAAAAATAAACATCCTCTGAAATACATAGCTGAGCTTGCAGAAAGGAAAGGGAAATTCCCAAAGGCCAAAGTGAAGGGGGAGTTGGAAATCAAAATGGTGAACTGATATTGAAGTTACCCTAAGGCACTGCCATTCTCAGAGTCTTGCATTTTATCACACATTCTGAGACCCAAAAATTCCACCCCTTGGCAAATGAAAAAGATGAGGAAAGCTTTCTGCTCAGTCATGGCTCTAGAGGGGAAAAATGTCTTCCCTGATAATTTATAACCATAAACCTGCTCATACATCAGTTTGGGGCTCAAATTTACACTATCAGCCCAGTTTTGGAAGCCATCAGTCAAAAAATTAAAAGTGATCCCAGATTGAGAGTAACACAGGATACAGAAAAGAAGCAAATATGAATCTTCCTTTATGGGACAGATCCCAAATGGCATAGTCTGATTATTCAGGGTTCCTACAAATAAAGTTCTAAAAAAAATTGTCAACTTAGAATACAAGACAAATTAAAATTAAAAAACAAGGACCTTTTCAGACAAATAAAAACTGGGAGAGATCACCAGGAAATCCTTACTGAAAGAACTTCTAAAGGATACTAATTTCTTTTTGTGAGATGGAGTTTCACTCTTGTTACCCAGGATGGAGTGCAATGGCGCAATCTTGGCTCACCGCAACCTCCACCTCCTGGGTTCAAGCGATTCTCCTGCCTCAGCCTCCCAAGTAGCTGGGATTACAGGCATGCGCCACCACACCCGGCTAATTTTGTATTGTTAATAGAGACGGGGTTTCTCCACGTTGGTCAGGCTGCCCTCGGACTCCCGACCTCAGGTGATCCGCCTGCCTCAGCCTCCCAAAGTTGAGGAGACGATGGGGTTTCACCATGTTGGCCAGGATGGTATCAATTTCCTGGCCTAAAATGAGCTGCCTGCCTTGGTCTCTCAAAGTGCTGTGATCACAGGCGTGAGCCATCACGCCCAGCTGGATACTGATATTTCTAAAAGAAGAAATTGACCTCAAAAGATCTAAATTACAAAAATGAATAATAAGAAAGGCAACTGGTAGACACATGGGTAAATCTAAACGTCTGATTCCAGCAACGTAAAGAAATCTCAGTCAAATCATTAGCTCATCACTAAGGTAAATTAGCAGACCTCAGAAGCCACAAACAAAGAATACAGACTTTATAGAACCACATAGGAACAAATAACTGCAAAAATAGCAACAACAAACCCTCAGAATGGGAGGGGGAGTTGATTTCCGGTGTTGCCACATTATATTATGTAAAATGTCCAGTTCTCAAAAAAAAAAAATGAGAAATATAAACAAAACAACAAAGACATTAAGAAAGACAAAAAAAAGAAAGGCAGGTCCATATGGGGACTGGGGGAAACAGACAGTAGAAACTATCCCAGAGGAAGCCCAGACATTGGACTTACAGAGAAAGACTGTAAATCAGCGATTTTAAATATGTAATAGGAGCCAAAGGAAACCATGTTCAAAAGAACTAAAGGAAAGTATAACAATATCTTACCAAATAAAAAATATCAATAAAGAAATATAAATTGTTAAAAATAACCAAACAGAAATTCTGGGCCAGGTGTGGTGGCTCACCTATAAACCCAGCACTTTGGGAGGCCGAGGTGGGTGGATCACTTGAGGTCAGGAATTTGAGACCAGCCTGGCCAACATGGTAAAACCCTGTCTCTACTAAAAATACAAAAAGAGCTGGACATGGTGGGGTGCACCTGTAATCCCAGCTACACAGGAGGCTGAGGCAGGAGAATTGCTTGAACCTGGGAGGCGGAGGTTGCAGTGAGCTGAAATTGTGCCACGGCACTCCATGTGGCGACAGAGCAATAGTGGCGACAGAGCAATAGTCTATCCCCCCACCAAAAAAAAAGAAAAGAAAAAGAAATTCTGGAGCTGGAAAGTACAATGATGGAAATAAAAATGTCACTATAGGGGCTCAACAGCAGATGAGAATCAACAAAATTGAAAATAGGTCAATTGAGATTATCCAGTCTGAGACAAAGGAAAGAAAAAAAATGAAGACAAAGAATATAGACTCAGAGACCTGTAGGACACCCTAATGCCTATCAATATATTCATAATGGGAGTCACAAGAAAAGGGAGATAGGAGTAGAAAGAATACTTGAAGAAATAATGGCTCTAAACTTCCCCAAATTTGATTAAAAAAACAATAATCTACATCTTCATGAAGCTCAATAAATTCCAAGTAGGACAAACTCAAAGATATCCATACCTAGACATATCATAGTTAAATTACTATGATGTGTTTTGAAAGCAGTTAGAGAGAAGCAACTCAACAAGTCCAAGGGAGATCTAATAATGCTAATGGTTGATTTATCATTAGAAACCAATGAAGCCAAAAGGTGGTGGGATGGCATATTGAAAGTGCTGAAAGAAAAAGACTATTGATCAAGAAATCTATATCCAACAAACTATTCTTCAAAAATGAAGGATCTACTTCCATCATTACATCATGAGGCGCTCCACTGACCCACTCCTATGTGAAAAATTATTAATAATAACGACAAAGAAAAACCCAAACCAAGAACTCAACAAAACAACAACAACAAAATCCCTAAAGCCTCTGGAAATGGTCCTAAGAGCAAATACCCAATGAATAAACATGTATTCAACAAAATCTGGCTGGGCATGACGGCTTATGCCTGTAATCTCAGCATTTTGGGAGGCCAAGGTGGGAGGATTTCTTGGGGTCAGGAGTTCAAGACCAGCCTGGGCAATGTAGTGAGACCTCATCTCTATAAAAACTAAAAAAAATAAGCCAGGTGTGATTGCATGCCTGTGGTCCTTGCTACTCAGGAGGCTGAGGGAGGAAGATCCCTTTCACCCAGGTGGTGTAGACTACAGTGCGCCATGATCTGACCACTGCACTCTAGCCTGGACGACAGAGGGAGACTGTCTCCAAAAAAAAAAAACAAAGAAAGAAAGAAAGAAAAAACTGTAAAAAAAAAATTTGCTGCAATGGACTTAATATGTGTGTCCCTTAAAAATGTATATATTGAAACTCTAATCCCAATGTGATGTTATTTAGAGGTGGGGCCTATAGGAGGTAACTGGGTCCTAAGGGTAGAGCCCTCATGAATGAGATTAGTGCCCTTATAAGAAGCCCAAAAGCTAGCTACCTCTGTTTCCACCACGTAAGGATACAAAGAGAAGTTGGCTGTCTGCAAACTGGAAGAGGGCTGATACAGTTTGGCTGTGTCCCCACCCAAATCTCATCTTAGATTTTTAACTCCCACAATTCCTGCATATTGTGAGAGGAACTCGGTGGGAGGTGATTGAATTATGGGGGTGGGTCTTTCCTGTGCTGCTCTCGTGATAGTGAATGAGTCTCATGAGATCTGATGGTTTTAAAAACGAGAGTTTCTCTGCACAAGCTCTCTTTGCCTGCCACCATCCATGTAAGACGTGACTTGCTCCTCCTTGCCTTCTGCCATGATTGTGAGGCCTCCCCAGCCATGTGGAACTGTAAGTCCATTAAACCTCTTTTTCTCCCCAGTCTCATTTATGTCTTTATCGGCAGCATGAAAATGAACTAATGAAAATGAACTAATACAAGGACCAGAACCATGCTGGCATCCTAATCTCACACTTTCAGTCTCCAGAACTGTGAGAAATAAATGTTTATTATTTAAGGCACTCAGTCTATGACAATTTTTTTATAGAAGCCAGAACTCATTGAGATATTTGGTAAGACAGGTAAGAATCTGTGCACATGTACAGTGGAGGCGTCAAGATAAATGCCTTCCTGCCCCATCCCCATTGTGAGGCAGAGACTACTCTCCAGATTGCCATAGCCAAGAACACAAGACTCTTTCTCCCCTCAGCATCTAGCTGGAAGGCTTCCTTCCCAGGAGGAGCAGGACTTTAGTGCCTCTCATCCTGCCCCCATCTTTCTGTTGTTGAGGCTACATCCCAGGTGAGTGGGGTCAAAAGGTAGAGGCTCCCTTGTTTTGCCCAACTTACACTCATGGAAAGGAGGCTCTACCTTGGGAATGGCACACTGAGAATACTTGAGGAAATGCAGGGAAAGGCAAATCAAAACCGCAATGAGAACAACACTTCACACCTAATAAGATGGTTCTAATAAAAACAAAACAATGAAAATAACAATGTGTTGAGGAGGAATGTGGAAAAATTGGAACCTTCCTATATTCCTAGTGGAGATGTAAAATGGTGCAGGTGCCTTGGAAGATAGTCTGGCAGTACCTCAAAAGGTTAAACACTATATAACCCACAAATCCACTCCTAGGAACACACCTAAGATATCTGAATGATGTAATTTACAGAAAACATCCAGAATAGGCATATCTATAACAACAGAAAGTAGATTTTTTATTTCTAGGGGCTAGGAGTGGTAGTAAATGGGCACTGACTGGTAGTGGTTATGTGGTTCCTTTCTGAGGTGATAAATATATTCTGGAACTAACAGTGGTAACTGTTGTACAAGTTTATGAATGTAAGTCACTATAATGTCACTACAGGGGCATTGAATATAAGAAGTCCATTTAATTGCATACTTTAAAAGGGTAAATTTAATGGTATATGAATTATATCTCAAAAAGACACAAGAGAAATAGTTTTTCACTTAGTCATTGCAGCTTAGGAAGTTGGAAACCACTTGGTCAGCCTCATGTAGTATCAACCAAAGACTAATATCTTACCTCAGTTCCTGTTTCTCTCCAATCCCAAGTCCGACTGCCCCCTGGCCATACTTTGCAGTCCTTATAGGTTGTATTAGAGCCTTTTACTTTCATTTGCCCCCATGATAAGGAAGCAATTTCAGGGGAAGTCATAAGGAACTTCACTGAAATCTGAAATTAAAAGAAAAATATACTAAATCAGTTATAAAGTAAGGCTGAAACAGTTTCAAAATACAGTGATACTAAGCCCTGATTCTCCATGATTTAAGAAGCATCTTTTCATTTACGTGGTTGTCACTTCTTCTTTAGAGGTCTAAAGAGTAACTATTATTCCTGGAATCCTGAATCATCCAACCATAGAAACCAGATACTGCAATTACTTATCAGGCTCCAGAAGGAATCCTTAGGATATTTTTGAAAGATAAAATTAACAGATGAAGATTTACTTCAGCATGATGGAGTGAGGTTGACATATTCTCTCCCCAAGAAGAAACTATAAAGCTAGAAAAAAACTGTCAAAACCAAAAATTTGTCACTCTAGAAATAAAATTAAAGGCATATACCACTATCAGAGAAATGCTTATTCATGAAGATCGCTGAATTTCAGATAAGGACAATTTTTTTTGTTGTTCTTGCCTGGAACAACCCCCATTCCACCACTCCAGTTCTGTTGTAAGTGAAGTTCAAGTAGGTTGGGGCAGGACATGAAAATGAACAGCCTTGCCGCCATGGCCAAAGGAGGCTTACTTGAGTTGGAGCCATTATCAGTTTAAAAAGGTGATCTCAGTGGCAAGCAAACATGGATAGAAGGTGGCTCTGCTTGCCTTATGTTGCCTTTTATTTGAGGCAAGCTATGGATTGGCAAACTAGGTGGGATTTAACAGGAATTTCCCAGGGATGACATAGCCACAGGGGGCTTTATAAGCTCTCTACATATCCCAAGTGGACCAGAGGCTGCAAGGATATGCATCAAAGACTTGGAAGATAGACCCAAGACACCCAAACATTCTGGGCTAATGGATCCTCAGCACATACACAGTGGATAAGCAAGAAGGTTCAAGAGGGCCTTGCAGAATGTAAAAGCCAGTGAAGACATACAACAGCTGGACTTTGAACGCACTCCCCCGTACACACAGTGATCCATCAGTAGAGAGAGAAAGTCTTACTGGCTCAAGGTGTTTGAGCCAAATGTTTAATTAATGTTTGGCTGAACACTAAGCTATATACACACCAAGGAGAACCTTGGGAAACTGGGTTTAAGAATAAAATCAAGGAAAAAACCCTAACAGAACAGAGACTTCAGTAGACACATATTGCATGGGAGAATTCATAGATTTAGTTTAGTGCTATGGTTTGAATGTCTGCACCCTTCCAAACTCATGTTTAAATTTAACTGCCATTATAACAACATTAAGAGGTGGGACCTTTAAGAGCTGATTAAGCCATGAGGGTTCCACCCTCATGAATAGATTATGCTGTTATTGCAGGAGTAGTAGGTTCATTATAAAAGGACAAGTATGGCCCTGTCTTTGCGCTTCCACCATGTGATGACTTCCACCATAGGATGATGCAGCAAGAAGGCTCTCACCAGATGCGAGCCAACTGGTCTTGGACTTCCCAGCCTCCAGAACTGTGAGAAAAAAAATTATTTTCATTATAAATGTTAAATTACCCAGTTTCAGGTATTCAGTTATAGGAGCACAACATGGATTAAGCACAAAATGGATTAAGACATTTAGTATAGGCAAATGGCTAAACCCACACACACAAATAAACAAAAGAACAACTTTCGGGGGAAAAGTTGTTTCCCCAGGCTGGATGCCATCCACACTGTCCTACAATATGTTATCTAAAATGTCACCCTTCAACAAAAAATTACAAGGCATGCAAATAAACAAAAACTATGACCCACACTCAGTAAACTGAAACTGTTACCTGGGGCTGGGTGTGGTGGCTCATGCCTGTAATCCCAGCACATTGGGAGGCCAAGGTGGGAGTTTCACTTGAGGCCAGAATTTCAAGACCAGCCTGGGCATCATAGGGGTACCCAGTTTCTTTTATGTTTTTATTAGAATTTTATTTTTCTAATAGAAATACATTAAACACTTTTTTTTCTTTTGAGATGGAGTCTGGCTCTGTTGCCCAGGCTGGAGTGCAGTGGCGCGATCTTGGCTCACTGCAACCTCCACCTCCGGGGTTCAAGTGATTATCCTGCCTCAGCCGCCCAAGTAGCTGGGATTACAGGCGTGCGCTACCACGCCCGGCTAATTTTTGTATTTTTGTTGAAGACAGGGTTTCACTATGTTGGCCAGGCTGGTCTTGGTCTCCTGACCTCAGGTGATCCACCTGCCTTGGCCTCCCAAAGTGCTGGGATTACAGGCGTGAGCCACTTAAAGATACTTTTAATTCAAAAGGTACTAAACAGTAGAAAGTGAAAGTTTCCTTGCTCCCATGAACCCCAGATACCTAATTTTCATGTTTCTTTTCAAGGGTATATTGTGCATTAATCATTCAAATCCCTGGGTGTTGTGTGTGTGTGTGTTTACTGTCCCCCTCTCCATACTCTAATATTACAGAAATGATAACATGCTATCAACCCTGGTCTTTATTTTGCTTTTTTGCTTTCCAATATCTTGGAAATTGTTATATGTATGTAACATTTTTTTTACGTTCCAGGATACATGTGTAAGACATGCACGTTCGTTACATAGGTACACGTGTGCCATGGTGGTTTGCTGCACCTATCAACCCATCACCTAGGTATTAAGCCCCACATGGATTAGCTATTTATCCTGATGCTCTCCCTCCCCCTGACCCCCACCAGCAAGCCCCAGTGTGTGTTGTTCCCCTCCCTGTGTCCATGTGTTCTCATTGTTCAGCACCCACTTATAAGTGAGAACATGTGGTGTTCAGTTTTCTGTTCCTGTGTTAGTCTGCTGAGGATAATGGCTTCCAGCTCCATCCATGTCCCTGCAAAGGACATGATCTTGTTCCCCTTTATGGTTGCATAGTATACCATGGTGTAGAGGTACCATATTTTCTTTATCCAGTCTATCACTGATGGGCATATGGGTTGATTCCATGTCTTTGCTATTGTAAACAGTGCTGCAATGAATATATGTGTGCATTTCTCTTTATAACAGAATGATTTATATTCCTCTGGGTATATACCCAGTAATGGGATTGCTGGGTCAAATGGCATTTCTAGTTCTAGGTCTTTGAGGAATTGCCCCACTGTCTTCCACAAAGGTTGAACTAATTTACATTTCCACCAATAGTGTAAAAGCATTCCTATTGGGAGACCCGGTTTCTACAAAAACAAGCAAAAAAAAGCCAGGTGTGTTGGCTTTGCACCTATAGTGCTAGCTACTCAGGAGGCTGAGGCAGGAGGATCACTTGAGCCCATGAGTTTGAGGCTGCAGTGAGCAATGATCTTGCCACTATACTCCAGCCTGGGTGACTGAGCAAGACTCTGTCTCCAAAAATTAATTAATTAATTAAAAAAGAAACTGTATCTGAGTAATTGAGTATTCTCAGAAGTCTGACATTTAGCAAAGACTTCAAAGAAAGTAGTATAAAGGGAATAAAGCACAAAGAAATAAACAAAAATATGGTAACAATGACTCAGCAAATACAGGATCTCAATAAGGAAACACTTCAAAAAGGAATAAAATGGAAATTCTAGCACTGGTAAGCACAGTAAGTAAAAGGTACTTGTATTGCTGGGCGCGGTGGCTCACGCCTGTAATCCCAGCACTTTGGGAGGCCGAGGTGGGTGGATCACGTGGTCAGGAGATCGAGACCATCCTGGCTAACACGGTGAAACTCCATCTCTACTAAAAATACAAAAAATTAGCCGGGCGCGGTGGTGGGCGCCTGTAGTCTCAGCTACTCGAGAGGCTGAGGCAGGAGAATGGCATGAACCCAGGAGGCAGAGCTTGCAGTGAGCCCAGATAATGCCACTGCAGTCTGGCCTGGGCAAAAGAGCGAGACTCTGTCTCAAAAAACAAACAAACAAAAAAAGGTACTTGTATCAGTCAGGGTTATCCAGAGAAACAGAAGCAGATGACTATAAATATTGACAGACTTGTTTCAAAAAAGTGGCTCACAAAATTTTGGAGGCTGGCAAGTCCAAAATGTGTAGATAATACTGGTAAGCTCCTCACCCTTGGGCAAGAGTTGTTATGGTACTGAGGCAGTATTTCTTCTTCAAAGAAACATCAGTTTTGCTTGGACTTTAAACTGATTGGAAGAGGCCAACTCAGTGTATCAAGGATATAATCTCATATATACACTAGTTTACTGACTGTAGATGTTAACCATATCTACAAGGTATGTTCACAGCAACACTTAGATTAGTATTTGATTAAATAACCATACTATAACCTTACCATGTTGACACATAAAACTAACAGTCACAGTCTACCTCTTGTCAATTTGGCACCTATATGTGTCTCCTTAACCATAATTAATCTCCAACTAAAGACGATTAGAAAGTCTTACTTCTGATTAACATTAATAACTAATAACCCATTTTTGCAAGTTCAACTTATTATTAATATCAAAGAGACAGTGTATCATTCTTTCATCCAGTCTGGAGTGCAGTAGCGTGATCTTAGCTCACTGCAACCTCAAGCCCCTGGGCTCCAGTGATCTTCCCACCTCAGGCTAGTTCCTAGCTGGAACTAGAGGTGTGTGGCACCACATCCAGCTAATTTTGTAATTTTATTTATTTATTTATTTATTTTTAGAGCCAGGGTCTCACTATGTTGCCCATGTTGGACTCCAAATCCTGGGCTCAAGCTAATCTGTCTTCTCTCCTCAGCCTCCCAAGTGCTTGCATTATAGGCATGAGCCACTGTGCCCAGGCTCAATTTCTGAATGTCCATCTAAAAAATAAGTACCAGAGGGCTGGGCGTGGTGGTTCACACCTGTAATCCCAGCACTTTGGATGGCCAAAGCAGGTGGATCACTTGAGGTCAGGAGTTCAAGACCAGCCTGGCCAACATGGTGAAACCCTGTCTCTACTAAAAATACAAAAATTAGCTGGGCGTAGTGATGCACACCTGTAGTCCCATCTACCCGGGATGCTGAGGCAGGAGGTGGAGGTAACAATGAGCCAAGATCGCACCACTGCACTCCAGCCTGGGTGACAGAGCGAGACTCCATCTCAAAAACAAACAAACAAACAAAAACCAAAGGGACGGGCGCAGTGGCTTACATCTGTGATGCCAGCATTTTGGGAGGCTGAGGCAGGCGGATCACGAGGTCAGGAGTTAAGAGACCAGCCTGGCCAACGTGGTGAAACCCTGTCTCTACTAAAAATAACAAAAATTAACTGGGTGTGGTGGCGGGTGCCTGTAATCCCAGCTACTCGGTAGACTGAGGCAGGAGAATCGTTTGAACCTGGGAGGCGGAGGTTGCAGTGAGCTGAGATCGTGCCGCTGCACTCCAGCCTGGGTGACAGAGCGAGACTACATCTCAAAAAACAAGCAAGCAAACAAACAAACAAAAAACTCAAACAAAAAACAAATAACACAGAAGTTCAATATATTGTTATGGGTGCTATGGAAGGAAGATACAAATTCATAAAACTTGATTCCTGTTTTTGAGGATCTAATACTACAGTAGAGAAGACAAACACATATAATTACAAGGTAACTTTTTCTTTTTTTGAGATGGAGTTTCGCTCTTGTTGCCCAGGCTGGATGGCACGATCTTGGCTCACCGCAACCTCCGCCTCCCGGGTTCAAGCGATTCTCCTGCCTCAGCCTCCTGAGTAGTTAGGATTACAGGTGCCCACCACCATGCCCAGCTAATTTTGTATTTTTAGTAGAGATGGGGTTTCTCCATGTTGTTCAGGCTGGTCTCAAACTCCCAGCCTCAGGTGATCCACCCGCCTAGGCCTCCCAAAGTACTGGGATTACAAGCGTAAGCCACTGCGCCCGGCCACAGGGTAATTTCTTAAGAAAAAACAAAGTAACTTTTAAAAAGTGATATAAGGAGAGACATAACGAGTATGTTTTGAGGATTTCTTTATTAGTCTGATAGGGCTTCCATTACAAAATACCACAGACTGCGTGTCTTAAAACAATAGAAATTTATTTTCTCACACTTCTGGAGACCAGAAGTCCAAGATCAAGGTGCCAATAGGATTGGTTGGTTTATGGCGAGGGCTTTTTGGCTTGGAAACGGATGCCTTTTGCTGTTTTCTCACATGGCTTTTTCTGCTTGCATGGGCACACCTGCTATCTCTTTCTCTTCTTATAAATTCACCCATCCTATTAGATTAGGGCCTGACTCTTATGATCTCATTTAATTTTAACTACCTCCTTGAAGACCCTATCTCTAACTACAGTCATTTTTGGGGTTAGGGCTTCAATGTATGAAGTTGGTGGGGAGGGCACATTCAGTGCACAGCAATTTCTAAGTAGGAAATTAAATAAATATGTTTGAGGAAATAGTATTTGAACTGGGTCTTAAAATTCAATTGAGAAAAAAAGGAATATTTATTGGGAACCTACTATGTACCAGATATTTTAGATCTGTTATCTCAACATCAAGATTGGAGAGTGGTTAAGAACTTTCTTCCAAGTTATATAGCTAATAAGTGAGAAAATGAGAATTTGAATCTAAGTCTGTCTGACTCTACAGCATGTATTCTTCAATTCACTTTGCCATTCTACTTCAACTTTATTTTTATTATTATTATTTTTTTCTTTTTTGACACAGAGTCTCACACTGTCACCCAGGCTAGAGTGCAGTGGCATGATCTCGGCTCACTGCAACCTCCAAGTGATTCTTGTGCCTCAGCCACCCTGGTAGCTGGGATTACAGGTACATGCCACCACGCCTGGTTAATTTTTTGTATATTTTGGTAGAGACAGGGTTTCGCCATGTTTGCCAGGCTGGTCTCAAATTCCTGATCTCAAGCGATCTGCCCACCTCAGTCTCCCAAAATGCTGGGATTACAGGCGTGAGCCACCACGCCTGGCCCCAACTTTAGACTCAACAACTATTAAATAAGGAAATGCATAGGAAAATTATAGAATTTATTATTAGGAAAACAACTTCCTGGGAGATAAAATGTCACTGCTGCTTTTTTGGGAGTATCAACAAGGAAGATGAGTCTGATTTAGAAAGTAAACCATAATCACTACATGAGTTAAACATACCCCAAAGCATAGTGGCTTAAATAAGACAAAGTTTAAAGTCCAGAGGTAGTCAACATACGGCAGGTATAGTAGTTATCCCAAAGTCTAGGAATTAGGAGGCTTCCAGGTTTCAGCCTCACAGTCTTGATGATGAGGACTTCACTCTCATAGTTTAATGTGGAGCTCTGGCGATCACATCCATGTTCCAAGCAACAGAATAAAGAGATAAAGTGGGACAGGGCAAAGGGTATATGTCTGGTGTCCTTTAAGAAATTTCCTGAAAGGTTTCAGAGAATACTTCTGTTTGCATGTTATTTGCTAGAATACAGTCATGTGGTCACACTCAACTGCAAACAATGCTAGATCCATCTGTTCTAAGAGGCAATGTGCCCAGCTTAAAAGTAGAGATTTCAAGGGGAGAATACGTATTAAGGAAGTACTAGTCTCTGAAATAATTATTTATCCTTATAAATCAGATTTTTGTTGTTTCTTTTTATAAAAATATGGATACCCTTCGGACTACTCTGGTTTAGCTCATGAGATAATATTCATTTTTTTAACTTCTGTATTACATTCTCAGTATTAATTATCAATAATGTTACAGTTTGAGTGGTAAAGGTGAGATTTGAAACTAAAGCCATCAGATGTCAAAAGTTATGTCCTTTCCATTATACCTCCTTATCTTGATACTAGAAACATTTCTTCTGCAAGTACTTAATCAGTCTTTTCCTAGCCATTTGAATTACCCTTAAAATCCATTTTCTTGGCCAGGCGCAGTGGCTCACGTCTGTAATCCCAGAACTTTGGGAGGCCAAGGTGGATGGATCACCTGAGGTCAGGAGTTCGAGATCAGCCTGACCAACATGGTGAAAACCCATATGTACCAAAAATACAAAAATTAGCTGAACGAGGTGGTATGTACTTGTAATCCCAGCTACTCAGGAGGCTGAGGCAGGAGAATCACTTGAACCTGGGAGGAGGAGGTTGCAGTGAGCCGAGACTGCATGACTCTGTCTCAAAAAAAAAAAAAAAAATCAACTTTATCCATGAAATTCATCATAAAAGATGTAATGGTTTCCTCATGCCCTTCTCAGTTTGATAATAAAATCATAATTAAGAGATTCTCTGATCTTCATTATGTGTTTACTTCTGTAGAAACTTTGCATCTTCTAATTTCTTCAAAATCACCTAAAGTGTTTACTTCATAGTTGGGAATGCAACCATTGCTTCCCTAACCATTAAGTGAGTTTGTTTACCATTTGTATTTGTTGATATGTAATTTACATTTTATTCATTGAATTAGTATTTATAATCTTGGTTTGTGTATGAAGTATATATGAATCTGCATAACTATGTCTAGGATTATAAGATTTAAAGCACCATAAAAAACAGACATATAATGGGATACTTTTTCTGCTGTTGACAACTTTACTTAATATATGGTGGTAACTAGTTTCAAAAGCAGTTTTCTTCATCTACAGTTTGCATTTGCTTTCAGTTGCCTTTTCAATTTATTTCTGTTCAAGAAACATTTTTGAGCTTCTAACATGTATAACTCTTTGTGCTGAGAGCTGGCAGAATAAATAATTAGGAAGGTAGAATTACTCAAAAATAAATGGAATCATTTCATGACTTCAAGAAGAAACGTCAAAATCTAGATGGAATGATAGATAAGTATTAATATACGATTAACTGTAATACAAATCAGACTGTGCTAAGTCCAGGGTGAGTAGAGAATTTTAATGTTAGGTATTGATAAACATTCTAATAGGTACAAATGAAGTACAAGGGGATATTAGTGGGAATAGTGATTAACTCTGAGAAGACTTATAGAGCAGGAGTCCCCAACCCCTGGGTACAGGCCTGCTACCAGTCCATGATCTGTTAGGAACTGGGCTGCACAGCAGGAGGTAAGCATCAGGTGAGTGAGTGATACTTTGTCTGTATGTAAGCCACTTCCCATGGCTCACATTGCTGCCCGAGCTCTACCTCCTGACACGTCAGCAGCAGCATTAGATGATCATAGATGCGTGAACCCTATTGTGAACTGCACATGTGAGGGATTTAGGTTGCACAGTTCCTTATGAAAATCTAATGCCTGATGATCTGTCACTGTCTCCCATCACTCCCAGATGGAACCATCTAGTTGTAGGAAAACAAGCTCAGGGCTCCCACTGATTCTGTATTATGGTCAGTTGTATAATTATTTCATTATATACTACAATGTAATAATAATAAAAATAAACAGCCTGGCCAACATGGCAAAAACCCCGTCTCTACTAAAAATGCAAACATTAGCTGGGTGTGGTGGTGAATGCCTGTAGTCCCAGCTACTCCAAAGCCGAGGCAAGAGAATCGCTTGAACCCCAGAGACTGAGGTTGCACTGATATGAGATCTGCCATTGCACTCCAGCCTGGGTGACAGAATGAGACCCTGTCTCAAAAAAAAGAAAAAAAAAAATATATATATATATATATACACACACACACACACACACATACACACACACACATATATACAATAAAGTGCACAATAAATGTAATGAGCTTGAATCATCCTGAAACCATCTCTGTCCTGGTCTGTGGAAAAACTGTCTTCCACAATACTGGTCCCTTGTGCCAAAAAGGTTAGGGACTGCTGTTACAGAGCACAAATGGACTGAATTCTTCTTTGACAACATCACTATAAGCCTGGGTATAAAAAAAATTTCAACAGGCAAATATGGGGAAAACTGGGGGGTAGGAGGACTTTTTTTTTTTCTTAAAACAGAGGGTACTACATGAGAAAATACTGGAAATACATTTGAAGAATAAATATAAAAGTTCCTCTATGGCCAGGCGCGGTGGCTCACGCCTGTAATCCCAGTACTTTGGGAGGCTGAGGCGGGCGGATCACCTGAGGTCCGGAGTTTCAGACCAGCCTGACCAACATGGAGAAACCCCGCCTCTGCTAAAAATACAAAATTAGGTGGGCATGGTGGCGCATGCCTGTAATCCCAGCTACTGGGGAGGCTGAGGCAGAAGAATCGCTTGAACTCGGGAGGCGGAGGTTGCAGTGAGCCGAGATCACACCATTGCACTCCAGCCTGGGCAACAAGAGCGAAACGCCGTCTCAAAAAAAAAAAAAAGTTCCTCTATTTGTGAAGTTTCATTTTTTATAAACTTATAAACTCAAAGAATAAATTTATATATGAGAATCAACCCTGCCAGAAATATATGATGTTGATGGTTTTTGTGTATTGCCACTTCCAAACCTATAATTGTAAGTACAGTTAACTATTGTCAGTGTGATTAGAGTATAGTGCATGATGTAGCTGGAGAGGTAGATTGAGTTCAGATTATGGTGGATATCATAGGTATGTCAAGAGATTTGGACTTTAGAGAAAATGAAGTCACAAGATGTTTGTCAACAGAACAGTGACATAATTTCATACAAGATTTAAAAAGATACCTGGCCAGGCGTGGTGGCTCATGCCTGTAATCCCAGCACTTCTGAGAGGCCGAAGTGGGTGGATCACTTGAGGTCAGGAGTTCAAGACCAGACTGGCCAACATGGTGAAACCTCATCTCTACTAAAAAAAAAAAAAAATACAAAAATTAGCCAGGCATTGTGGCACATGTCTGTAATCCCAGCTACTTGGGAGACTGAGGCACGAGAATCACTTGAAACTGGGAGGCAGAGGTTGCAGTGAGCCAAGATCGTACCACTGCACTCCAGCCTGGGTGACAGAGTGAGACCCTGTCTCAGAAAAAAAAAAGAAAAAAAAAAAAGATACCTAAGTAGTGTGAAAGGTGGCTGCTTCTTTCATGTTGTGTGGAAGAAATTACATCCCATAGTAAGCATGGCTTGGGAGAGTAAAATCAAGAAGGTAAGGGTAGAGCAGGGTGTATTAAGATTGGTTCTCAGAACACCAGAATGATAATCACATCATGTGCTTGCAGATACCTAGGCTCCAACAGAGATCTACTAAGTAAGAATTTCAAGGAGTAGCCAAAGAATCTGTATTAAACAGCTAATGGCCATTGGGTTGTCTCCAATTTTTGACATTAGAAACAATGCTTGTTATGAACATTTATGTAAAAATTTTTTCATGGACATATGCTCCTTTTTCTTGGGTATAGCTAGGAAAGGAACTGCTGGTTCAAGTAACTTTATGTTTATCATTTTGAGGAGCTATCAGACTGTTACATAGCAGATCCACAACTTTGCAATTCCACTAGCAGTGATGAGGGTTCTGCTTTCTCCATATCCTTGTCAACACCAATTTCAAACCATCATTGTGGGTGTGAAGTGGTATTTTTTTCTTTCTTTCTTTTTTCTGAGACAGGGTCTTGCTTTGTTGTCCAGACTGGAGTGCTGTGACATGATTACAGCTCATTGAAGCCTCGACCAATTCTCCCATCTCAGCTTCTCAAGTAGCTGGGACTACAGGTGCATGCCACCGCGTCTAGCTATTTTTTTGTTTTGTTTTTTTTTTGGTATATTTTGTAGAGACAGGGTCTTGCCATGTTTCCCAGAATGGTCTCAAACTCCTGGACTCAAGCAATTCTCCCACCTCAGTCTCCCAAAGTAATGGGATTACAGGTATGAGCCACTGTGCCCAACCATAAAGTGCTATTTCATTGTGGTTTTCATTATTTATTTCTTGATGATCAATGATGTTGAGTATCTTTTCATTTGCTTGTTGGCTATTTGTATATTTTCTTTGGTGAAATGCCAATTATTTGTCTTTTTTATTATTGACATGTGTTTTTGTAGAGCACCCAATCCTGTTGCTGTTTGGGGTGCCACTGTGTAACCCACACGGACCTATGGGACTGAATAAAGCGGGGGCAAACGCGCGAATAAAAGACAAGAGACAAAAGAGTATATTTGGAAGAAAGGGTCGGGGGCACCTTGCCTCTAGTGGACAAGGGCCCTGAGCTTTACACAGCCCTCCATATTTATTAGGCAAAAGAGATAGCAAGAAGTGGAGGTGGGTGGGGGGTGGGTGTCATCAGCAGTTTGATTCACAGCAGGCTTGTAAGACTGCATTCTTCAAACAATAGGCGCTAAATTTCTCAATAGATAACTTTAAGGAGCCCACTGCCAGGGAGTGAGGCCCTCAGCAAACCTTTTGGTGGCAGAGCAGTATCAGTTTGCCCACATTCTGCATTCATGATAAACAGTTTGCTGTTTGATCATATAGCCTCCAGCGGAATGCTGAGTTGGTCATGATCCCTTTGGCCTTTTCAGCTCCCAACATGTTTTTAACATATTCTAGATGAATCTCTTACTGGATATATTTTTTCCTATTTTGTAGGTTGTCTTTTGACTTTCTTTTCTTTTCTTCTTTTAGGTACAGGGTCTTGCTCTGTTGCCTAAGCTGGAGTGCAATGGCACAATCAGCTTACCACAGCCTCAATCCTGGGCTCAAGTGATTTTCCCACCTCAGGCTCCTGAGCAGCTAGGACTACAGGTGTGCATCACCATGTCTGGCTATAAAAAAGAATTTTGTAGAGATGGGGTCTCACTATGTTTCCCAGGATGGTCTCAAATTCCTGGCCTCAAGTGATCCTCCGGCCTTGGTCTCCGAAAGTGCTGGGATTACAAGCATGAGCAACTGTGCCCAGACTTGATTTTCTTTCTTAAGCCCCACGTTTGGACTGATGGTCTTGACTTTTTGACACATGTTTTTGTAAAGCACACAAGTTTTTAATTTTGATGAGGTCTATTAATTTATTTTTCTTTTGTTGCTTGTGGATTTGGTGTTATTTCTAAGAATCCATTGCCATATCCAAGGTCTTAAAGATTTACCCTTGTTTTCTTCTAAGAGTTTTAGTTTCAGGTCTCACAAATGTAGTCGTCTGAAACATTCTGAATTATTTATATGGAATGAATTAGGGGTTCAACTTCATTCTTTTCTATGTGGATCTCCAGTTTTCCCAGCATCATTTGTTGCAAAACTATTCTTTCCCCATTAGATGGTCTTGGTATGTTTATTTTAAATCAATTTACTCTAGATGTATAGGTTTATATGTGAGTCTCCATTCTGTTCCATTGACCCAAATGGCTATTTGTTATTCAGCCTGACTACTATAAAAAATACCATAGACTGGTAACTTAAACAACAAAAATTTATTTTTCACAGTTCTGGAGCTCGCATATCCAAGATAAGGTGCTGGCCTGACTGGTATCTCGTGAGGGCTTTCTCCTTGGGTTGGAGATGTCTGCCATCTCTCTGTGTCTTCACATGGCCTCTCCTTGGCATATGCATGTGAAGAGAAAGAGCTCTCTCTCTATTTCTGTTCTTATAAAATTACCAGTTCTATCACATTAGGGCCCCACCCTCATGACACTGTTTAACTTTAGTTAACTCCTTCCTATAGGCATTATCTCTAAATACAGTCACATTAGGGGTTAGGGCTTCAACATATGAATCTGGGGGAGACACAGTCTGTCATATGCCATTACTACACACAATCTTGATTACCGTAGCTGTGTAGTAACTTTGGAAGCCAGGAAGTGTGAGTCCTTCAACTTTGTTCATCATCTGAAAAACTGTTTTGGATATTCTGGGTTCTCTGAATTTCCACATTAGTATTAGGATCAACTTGTCAATTTCTTCAAAGAAGCTAGCTGGAATTTTGATGGAGAGTGAATCTGTTGAATCTGTACTTCAACTTAAAGAGTATTGGCATCTTATCAATATTAAATCTTCCAATCCATGAATATGTGTTTTCTTCCCATGTACGTCTTTTAAAATTTCCTTGAACAATGTTTTATAATTTTCTTTTTTCTTTTTTTTGAGATGGAGTCTCGCTCTGTTGCCCAGGCTGCAGTGCAGTGGTGCGATCTTGGCTCACTGCAAGCTCCACCTCCTGGGTTCACGCCATTCTCCCGCCTCAGCCTCCCGAGAAGCTGGGACTACAGGCGCCCACTACCACACCTGGCTAATTTTGTTTTTGTATTTTTAGTAGAGATGGGGTTTCACCATGTTAGCCACGATGGTCTCGATCTCCTGACCTTGTGATCCATCTGCCTCAGCCTCCCAAAGTGCTGGGATTACAGGTGTGAGCCACCGCGCCCGGCTATAATTTTCATTCTTGTATTTCTTTTTAAGAAATCTCTAAATATTTTCTGATTCTATTGTAAATGGAGTTATCGATATCATTTTTTTGCTGTTTGTGTATTTTGTTTTTTTGAGACAGAGTTGCGCTCTGTCACCCAGGCTGGAGTGCAGTGGTGCAATTTTGGCTCACTGCAACCTCTGCCTCCCAAGTTCAAGTGATTCTCCTGCCTCAGCCTCCCTAGTAGCTGGGATTACAGGTGCGCATCACCATACCCAGCTAGTTTTTTGTATTTTTCAGTAGAGATGGAGTTTCACCATGTTGGCCAGGCTGGTCTTGAACTCCTGGCCTCAAGTGATCCACTTACCTCGCCTCCCAAAGTGCTGGGATTACAGGCAGGAGCCACTGTGCCTGGTCTGATTTCATTTTTGGATTGTTCATTGCTAATGTATAGAATAACACATGATTTTTGAGTATTTATCTTGTATCCTGCAAACATGCTTGTCTATTTGTTCTAATAGCTTTATTTGTGGATTCTTTAGGATTTCCTATATACAAGATCAGTAATTTAAGATAGAGCTTGTTTTACTTCTTCCATGCCAATCTGGATGCCTTTTATTTTTTTCTTGACACACTGGCTACAACCTCCAGTATAATATTACATGTAAGTGGATATAGCAAACATCCTTGTCTTGTTCCTGACCTTAGGAGGGAGGAATTAGTTTTCAGCATTCCATATATTAGGCATGGGTTTTTCATAATGCTCTTAATCAGGCTGAAAAAGTTCCCTTCTCTTCCTAGTTTATTATTTTTAACATGAAAGAATATTGAATTTTGTCAAATGAGTTTTCTGCATCTATTGAGATGACTATGTTGTTTCTTTTATTCTGTAACTATATTACAATATATTGATTTTTAGATTTTAAGCCAATATTGCATAGTTGGGATGAATCCCACTTGTTTATGGTGTATAATCCTTTTTATATGTGGTTGGAACTGGTTTGCTAGTATTTCATTGAGGATTGCTGTGTTTGCTAGATTCACATGAGGTATTGGGCTTTCTTTCCTTGTGATATTTTTCTCTATCTTGCTACTAAGGAAACTCTGTCCTCACAGAATAAGTTGGGAAGTGTTCCCTCTCTTCTAGTTTTTGGTATGAATTTGTGAAGCATTGGTATTAATTCTTATTTCAACTTTTGGTAGAACTGACCATGAAGCCATCTGAATCTGAGCTTTTTTTCTTTTCTGAGGGGGGCGGGGCCAGGGGCAAATTTCAAATTCCCAATTCGATTTTTTTTTTTTTTTGAGACGAGTTTCACTCTGTCACCCAGGCTGAAGTGCAGTGGCCCCATCTCAGCTCACTGCAACCTCTGCCTCCTGGGTTCAAGTGATTCTCCTGCCTCAGCCTCCTGCATAGCAGGGACAACGGGTGTGTGCCATGACACCCGGCTAATTTTTGTATTTTTAGTAGAGACGGTGTTTCACTATGTTGGCCAGGCTGGTCTCGAACTTCTGACCTCAGGTGTTCTGCCCACCTCAGCCTCTCAAAGTGCTGGGATTACAGGCATGAGCCATTGCGCCCAGCTCCAATTCAGTATTTTTACTTATTATGGGTTCATTCAGATTTTCTAGTTATTCTTGAGTGAGTTTCCATAGTTCATGTTATTCTAGAAATGTGTTCATTTCATTGAGATTATCTGATTTGCAGGCACACAGTTATAGGGTCTGGTGTGTCTGTTTCAAAGGTTCGGTTGCTGGGTGTTGTTGGAGACAGACTGGCTAGCCAGTGTAGCAGGAGTGTACTTGGGAGGCTCAGGGTAGTGACTATGCTGCAACTGGCATGTAAATACAGTATCTTAACAGTTTAACAGTCAGTACAGCCTTTCTGGTTCATACAAGTGAATATCAGGCCTTGCTGTATAGAATGTCAAACTGCCGATGATTATCCCTGTTCTGAATTATTTAATAATAAAAATTTAAAACATAGACACATAGCTAAAAGACATAAAACATAATAATACAGGCTGTCCCCCATCTTTTTTTTTTTTTTTTTTTGAGATGATGTCTCACTCTGTCACCCAGGCCAGAGTGCAATGGTGTGATCTTGGCTCACTGCAACCTCTGCCTCCTGGGTTCAAGTGATTCTCCTGCCTCAGCCTCCCGAGTAGCTGGGACTACAGGCATGCACCACCATGCCCACCTAATTTTTGCATTTTTAGTAGAGACGAAGTTTCACCATGTTGACCAGGCTGGTCTTGAACTCCCACCTCAGCCTCTCAGAGTGCTGAGATTATAGGCATGAGCCACTGCATCTGGCTCCCCGCTCATTTTTCTTTTCAGTAAAAATCTTTACTCCATCAGAGAAACCAATCTTAGCCAGGCTTGTCAGAGAATAGACTCATGCATAAGTCTCAAAAAAAGATGGGTAGTAAGACGGTGGCTCACGCTTGTAATCCCAGCACTTTGGGAGGCCAAGGTGAGCAGATCACCTGAGGTCAGGAGTTTGAGACCAGCCTGGCCAACATAGTGAAACCCCATCTCTACAAAAAATACAAAAATTAGCCGGATGTAGTGGCGCTTGCCTGTAATCCCAGCTACATGGGAGGCTGAGGCAGGAGAATCACTTGAACTCAGGAGGCAGAGGTTGCAGTGAGCCTAGATCGTGCCACTGCACTCCAGCCAGGGCGACAGAGTGAGACTGACTCAAAAAAAAAAAAAAAAACAAAAAAAATGGGTAGTAAGACACTTCTAAAGGTGTCTTCTTCAATGAATAGAATTCTGTTGTAACACAGAATTCAGTTATCAAGACAAATATCCAGAAAATGGTTGGTTTACATCTTGTTTGTATTAGGGCTTCCTTTTATTTTCATACATCTTCTTATTAAACTATCTCAAAGAGTAGAGATTCCTATTTCTGTTGACACTGAATAGCTTTTTCACTACATGTAATATTATGTCCATATACCTTCAGCTTTTTTGAACCACTGCGCGCAGCTTGTTTTAGCTTTTTTAAAGTGAGTTTTAGATAAACCTAATTTGCTCATCCTTGATTAGGAATTCCCCAAATTGGCCCTAAAATGGAATTCAGTTTGCCTCAATATACATTTACTGAGCTTATAATATCCATTAAAAAAAAAAGCAGCCAGGCGTGGTGGCTCATGCCTGTAATCCCAGCACTTTGGGAGGCTGAGGTGAGCAGATCACGAGGTCAGGAGATCGAGACCATCCTGGCTAACATGGTGAAACCCCGTCTCTACTAAAAATACAAAAAAAATTAGCCGGGCATGGTGGCAGACGCCTGTAGCCCCAGCTACTCCGGAGGCTGAGGCAATAGAATGGCGTGAAACCAGGAGTTGGAGCATGCAGTGAGCTGAGATCGCGTCACTGCACCCTAGCCTGGGTGATAGAGTGAGACTCTGTCTCAAAAAGAAAAACAACAACAACAAAAAAACTATGTAACAAATGCAAAGATAACATATGAAGGAGACAGAAATGTGTATAAATTTGTATAAAAGGCAGACTGGTACCAATGCTAATTGGGATTATATAGGAATAAACCATTAACTTCTAAAATTGAAGCATAATTGCATTGCATTTAGTTGAATGCAGTGTTTATAGAGTTCAATGAATTTTGAGAAATAAACTTGCCAATCAAGATATAGAAACTATCTACAAAGTCCCCTTGTGCCCCTTTCTAGTCAATACCCTTCCAAGCTCAAAGGAAACAACTACTTTGATTTCTATTGCCACAGATTAGTTTTGACCTTCATATTGATGGAATTGTACAGTACCTAACTCTTTTGTGTCTGCCTTCTTTTAGTCAACATGTTTTTAAGATTCACCCAGGCTGTAGTGTATATCAACAGTGTGTATTACTCTGAGTAGTATATCACAATTTATATTTTTCTGTTGATGAATATTTGGGTTGTTTTTGACTTTTTGGTATTTTTAATAAATTAGCCATTAATTCTAATTGAGCAAAATACTTCCCCCTAATAGGACATGAAATTTGAAATATCTTAAGAAATTTCTTATTCATAAACAAAGTTGAACCAAGTGTAACTTAATGCTTATTTAAAGGCCTCTTCATGTCAGTAGCAATAAATCAAATACAGGTTTTAAAAATAGCTACTCTTTTTTGCACCTTTACATTCCAGTCTGATAAATATAACTCACTTATATAACTACATAAATTGTCGTTAAGCTCTGTATTCCACAATTTCTCTTAGCCCAGGAAAGCAAGAAGTGATGATAGCATTATGGGTGTGTGTCATTTATTTTCAAGAACAGACTTTAGTGAAGGAAGCCATGCTTAAACCTTGCTTTGTAGCAAAACACTTCTTATCTTTGGGTGGATATAACTTTCTGATGCCAAAGGACTCTGTTTCCCTGCCGATCTAGATTAGAAAAGGCAGAAACTCTAACCTTTATTTATCAGTCTCTGTTTGACTAACAGTGTGAGCAGTGAGAAAAGAAAACTATAGTAATAAAGCTTTATTTTTTTTTTAGAATGTTATTTCACAACCTCACTGGAATGTGGGAAGTGAAGTGCTGCAAAAGCTAGAAGCAAAGATAGAAAGTACAGGCAAGGTTCACATAATAAATCTTCCTTTTAGGTTTGAAGGTTCTTTCCATAGAAATTCCTTCACAAAGATACAATTTTATTTTAAAATATCCTGTACCTGGCTTTTATTTAAGGTCAGTTAAGTAACCAGTATATGAAAGTCTTTGTATGTTTCCACAAAACTGTTGTTAAAACTGTATTCTGGGTCGAATTATTCTTTTTTTTTTTTTTTTTTTTTGAGACAGGGTGTAGTTCTGTCGCCCAGGCTGGAGTGCAGTGGCAACTACATGGGATTACAGATGAGGTCTCACTACCTTGCCCAGGCTGGTCTCGAACTCCTTGGCTCAAGGGGTCCTCCTGCTCGGCCTCCCAGAGTGCTTGGATTACAGGCATGAGCCACCCCAACTCGCCCAGATTATTCTTAAACTGGAGTCTTCAGGTCCCCAGGGTCAAGAGATATATACTTGCCAGTTTGGGAATTCTATAAAAATGTTTTAGTTTAGTTTTGTGTTTCATTTCAGTAATTGCTTAAAAACAATATTTTCCCACTCATTAAATTAAAACTTCTTTGGCAGTGATAATTCATAACCATAAAGATATTTTCCTGAAGTAGGATTTTAATTTCTTTTATTTTTTTTTTGAGACGGAGTCTTGTTCTGTCGCCCAGGCTGGAGTGCAGTGGCACAACCTTGGTTCACTGCAAGCTCCGCCTCCCGGGTCCATGCCATTCTCCTGCCTCAGCCTCCCGAGTAGCTGTCTACAGGGGCCCGCCGCCACCACGCCCGGCTAATTTTTTGTATTTTTAGTAGAGACGGGTTTCACCGCGTTAGCCAGGATGGTCTTGATCTCCTGACCTCGTGACCCGCCCGTCTCAGCCTCCCAAAGTGCTGGGATTACAGGCGTGAGCCACAGCGCCCGGCGGATTTTAATTTCTTAAAAACTTTTTTATTGTCGTAAAATACATGTAACATAAAATATGCCATTTTAACCACTTTAAGTGTATACTTCAGTGGCATTAAGTACATTTACGGTGTTCTTTAGACTTTGATTTCTTACATCAGTATTTCTTACAGTGAAATTTTCAAAAGTATTTGCTAAGTTTCAAAAGAACTTTTTTTCCTTTAAAAACGGTTTGTATACCACTCAAGACTATGAATCACTATTCAAGGCAATAAATTCTTCTTACAATATAGAATTTTTCTCTTGATAAATTGAGTATTCTTTCTTTAGATAATGGGAATAATACACACCCTTATGGTTTTTCCCCTTTTTAAAAAAACCTGGAAATGAAGAAAAAAATTCGGCGTTTGTGTGACCATTTTCCCTGTTACTCATATAATTATTTGCCCATCTATTTCTTATCTTTCTATAATTACAGATTTCTCTTTTTTACATGGTTTGTGTTGTACCTTGCTTCAAATTCTTTTTTTTTTTTTTTTGAGGTGGAGTCTTGCTCTGTCGCTCAGGCTGGAGTGCAGAGGCGCGACCTCGACTCACTGCAACCTTCGCCTCCCCGGTTCAAGGGATTGTCCTGCATCAGCCTCCCAAGGATTCCCGGCTAATTTTCGTTATTTTTACTAGAGACGGGGTTTCACCGTGTTGCCCAGGCTGGTCTGGAACTGCAGAGCTCAGGTGACGCACCCACCTCGGTTTCCCAAAGTGTTGGGATTACAGGCATGAGCCACCGCGCCCGGCCAAATTCTTTTTAGGAATTAGGTACTACGTTGAGTTTTAAATGCACTCAGAAAATTCTCAAAGTAATAAATTATAGACTAAATAAATATAGCGGAATTCAGTCTAAATTATAGGAACTCCTTTTTTGATAACTAATATTTTTTAAGTACTCACTATGTGCTACGGCACTGTGCTAATCACTTTACTGTGATTTATCTAGTAATACCGTATGATGTAGGTACTATTATCACCCCACTCTAAGGAGTTCAAAGAAATAAAGAAACCTCTACAGTGTCATGAAGTAGCCCCGCTAGGACTCAGGCCTGGCTGAATCCAAAGCTCAGGCTTCTAAGCATAACGTGTACTGCCTCTCAGGCTGCACATTCTATTTTACATTATTGGTAGTTTCTCTCTGGCGTTCTTTGTGGGAATGTTCACTGCCCCCCACCCCGCCCCGAAGTGGAACCCTGTCTTCTAACAAACTTTTCGCTGCTCCACCGTCTCCTGCCGTGTTCGGCCTCTCAATGGAGTCCCAGCCCACACTCCGATTCTGGTCCCTGAACAGAACCCCTTCCCCTCACACCATGGCCCCCTAGCAGAGCCTGGTCTCCTCAGATCCTCTTCTCCCAGCAGGGCCCTAACTCCTCACTCCGACGATTCCCCCAGAGTTCCGTTCCCTCAGATCCTGCTTTTCCAGCAAAGCTGCGATTCCTGTACCCCAGCAGAGAGCAATACCCCGTCGGCAAACTTCCACAGAGACGTCTTACCGAGGTCCCAGCCCAGCCCCTAATTAAGGGCACATCTCTACCTTTCCCCTTCCCAACCTTCTCCCACAACTGTGCTTTCCCCCGCCCTATTCCCTTTTTCTGTTTATTCTCCTCAACCTCTCCACCATCTCGTGGCCTAGTTTCAGGATTCCCCCGCAAACTCACCCACCGCACTGTCTCCTCAAAGTTGCGTTCCCAAACGGCGCAGTGCTCTGCCCGCACTTACGCTCCCAGCGCTGCTCCGGGATCTGCGCTCCCCAACTGCCCTCCGGGAATACGCCCTGCAGTTGAACGGCGCCCGAGGCCCCGCCCCCTCTGCGTCCATTGGCCATTGTTCTCGAGAAGTCCCGCCCCTCCCGCTTCCAGCCCGCCTCCCCGCCCCGCTTCCCTTGTTTTCATTCCCCCTGTCACACGAGGCAGTGGCAAGCCCGAAGGGGAGGAGAGAAGGGGGCGGAAAGAGGGCGGAAAGTGAAAGGCGCAGAGGGCCGCTCTGTCTCCCGTCTGACTCGGTTCTCGACTGCTCCGGGCCGCCGATGTATTGTGGGATCGCGGAGCCGTCCCTGAGACGCTGGGATCCGCAGAGGAGCCCACTTGAGAGCGCCTCCTGTCGTCCGTAAGGCTGCCCTGCCATCCCTCGGCACCCCAACTTCCCCCGCCCCCCCATCGCCTCCTCCTCCATCCTCCAGTTCAAAATGGCGACGGCGGCGGCAGCGGCGGCGGTGATGGCTCCTCCGGGCTGCCCGGGTTCGTGCCCCAACTTCGCCGTAGTCTGCTCCTTCTTGGAGCGCTACGGGCCGCTGCTAGACCTGCCTGAGTTGCCGTTCCCTGAGCTGGAGCGGGTGCTGCAGGCGCCGCCGCCGGACGTCGGCAACGGAGAAGGTAAGCGAGGGGCCCGAACGCCCGGCGGGAAGCGGCCCTGGCGCGCTCCTGCTCTCCGCTCTTCATAGGCGCCCCGGTTCTTCGCGGCTCGGGCCTCCGCGGCTCTGTCTTCCCCCTGGGACGCAACTCCGCCGGGCTGGTCTTCTCCGCCCAGCCCCCGGGGTCTTGGGCAGTGGGGAGGCGGGGCGGAGGCCCCCTAGGGCCACTCGGCCGGGCGGGGAGCTGAGGTGGAGGCGTTGCGGGCTAGGTGTGGGCTGGAGGCGGGGAGGGGTCATTGTGCCGGTCGGCAGCCCCGGGGACTGCTTCTCCGCGGCGGAGGGCGGCCCCCCACCCCGTCTCCCCCTTGGCGGCGGGGGAAGGGGAGCGCAGGTTCCGGCCAGCTTTGCGCTTTTCTCCTCCTCCCCACCCTTACTCCCTCCCTTCCTCCCACCAGTCTTCCCGACCATCTCGGGGAAGGCTGGGCTCGGCTACTCCGGACACCTCCTTATCTCCCTTCACCTGGGTGGGCGGGGGCCAGCGGACACTCAACTCTCCCTCCCTCTGTTGGGAACTCCCGTGAGAGATTTGTCCCTTTTCCCTTCCCCTCGAGGGCTGCTTTAACCCCTAAAACTCCTTCCTTGGAGTGGGGAGGTCTGCTCCTCCCCCACGGGAGGGGGTTCTTCTCCATTCTCGGTAGGGGGGCGAAGTCGGTTCAGCTCCACTTTGGAGAGGAGAGGGTTAATTCCTCCTCCATAGTTCTCCTTCCTCTCCCCACCTCCCCCAAAATAATAGACGAGCATCTCCCCACTTTTCCAATCCCTTCCCCCTTCATCTTGGCAGCCGGGCTTAGGCGAAGAAGTCGTCTCCCTCCCATTTGCACGGTAGGGTGGGGTGGTTAGTATGTAGGCTGGAGGAGGGGCTCTGACGGAGGGGGAAACAGTTGAAGAAGGTGCTTGTTGCTCATGTTTCTCTCTCTGGTGCCGCTGGTCTATTATTGGTGTTCGCAAGTGGTGCTCCTTCCACATAAGGCCACCGCGCGGGTGCAGGGCGCATGCTCTGCCCGGCCCCATTGAAACTTCCTGCTGCTGCTGCTGGTTCTTTTGCTGGAGCATCTCAGCGCTGCGCCTGCTGCCTCCAGCCTTCACACTGAGTGCTTATACTCACCCCCATTTATTCCCAATCCCTGCCTCTCCTTTTCTGGCACTTTTCTTTCCTCAGAGAAGGCTTTTTTGTTATACTCTGAGCATTGCCTTTATCTGGAAACAGCCCTTGGCTGGAGAAGAAACGTTTTCCAAATAGGTCTCTTTTTTTCTCCATATTAGCTGGCCAAAGTGGATTGGGTATTGTACAAGACAGATAGCTGTTTCCTTTCCAAGAAAGCAGGGTCGCTCTTCTATTCTCTATGTAAATGAAGAAGTTTCTGTTAACCGAATTTATTTGCATTGCTAGGTAGCGCCAAGTATGAAGTTCTTCAGAATATTACCTATAAAGAATCTGTATGATGTTATGGCTACAGAAGACTCAAATTAATACAGCAGTTATAATACAAGCCTAGTAATCTGTTCTTACCTGTCCACATCCCCTCTACCTGTAACAAACTGGCTTACAAAAGGCTAATTTAAAAAATAGTACAAAATAGGAGGGTGACTGATTACATTATATAAAGGCTTCTCACAGAATTTGTTTAAAAATTAAGCTCCCATTGTAATTTCATTATCAAATTGTATTTACATTCTTTTTTATATTTTTTATTTTTATTTGTTTTTTGAGACGGAGTCTCACTCTGTTGCCCAGGCAGGAATGCAGTGGCAGGATCTGGGCTCACTGCTACCTCCGCCTCCCAGGTTCAAGCGATTCTCCTGCCCCAGCCTCCCGAGTAGCTGGGATTACAGGTGTGCACCACCGCGCCCGTCTAATTTTTGTATTTTTAGTAGAGACGGGGTTTCACCATGTTTGCCAGGTTGATCTCGAACTCCTGACCTCGTGATCCACACACCTTGGCCTCCCAAAGTGCTTTACAGGCGTGAGCCACCAAGCCTGGCCCGTTTTTTAATTTTTAAGAAAGTAGTCATTGTGAAGTAGGATGCCTTAGTAAGTTGCTTTTAGGATGCCTTGGGAAGTGATAGTAATGTATCTCTCAGAGAACGAACTGTGGGCATTTGGGGAAAGGATGGCTAGTAAATTGTTTTGGTAATTTCTTTGGACCAAGTTGAAATGCATAGGTTTTCTGGGATGGCGTGGTATTTTGGGTAGTATATGAGATTGCTTGAATCTACGTTTCTTTTAGGTATTTTGACCAGTGCATTTAGTTTATATTAATATCACAGGAATACAATATTAGAGTCAGTTGAATTGAATAGTGGTTCACTAAGTAAGTAAAAATGACAGGTAACCTGGGCTAAGAAGGATCATTTATTTCAGCCACTGCATTACCGTTGGTATAGAGTTGCTAAGGGGACTGATAATAATAGATCCTATCATAAGGTGATCTTAGAATAATTATTAATTAATGTTATGCAGTTGAGAACACTTGGCAAATGAGAAGTCTCTGCAGGTGAAATGCTGTTACTGTGCAGGGAAAAGATTTTCAGAACTTTGATGATGAACCATGATGTCATCACCAAAGTTGGCTTGTTGGGTGAACCTCTGTCGTTTTATCAGCTATTATAAACTTTCAGCCTGTTTCAAATAGCTGATAAAATGATAGTGGCTCAGCCAACAAGATTTGAACTGAGTCTTTTTGGGAAAGAGTTGTAGTGTACAAGAGTTAAAAGACATGGATTTAGTTCCTTGCAACTGTTCTCTGAAGTTGATAGTATTATTCCTATTTGGCAGGCATAGAAACTAAGGCTCAATAGATTAAGGTGCTTAAGAGTCTATAGTTAATGGTAGAATATGATTTCCAACCCAAGTCTGAGTCCAAAGCCACAAAATTATATACCTTGCCATAGGATCATGGTTTCCAAACTGCATCAAGGCACCCTAGAGCATTGTTGCCAACTCCATCTGATAGTTTAAATTTTCAAGTAGGATACAGTGGTAGCCGAAATTTGCTGGTTGCCAGGTGAACTACTGCCTTGACATACTTCATGGTTTCAAGGTTGTGCCACATTTCTATAGATGATATGTCTTTGTGAAGCTGGTTTTTTAGCGGTTGCTGTGGTAAAATTCACAAAAAAGTCAGTATGCAGCAGGAAAGAGGATAGCAGGGTCCACTCTGATTCCAAGGTTTGAAAAGTTGTGCAGTGCCCAACAGTAATACACATTTCACAAGTAATTATGGTTAAGAATGAAGTAAAAACATTATTTGTTGAAATTTAGCTAGGTTATTTTTTCGCATGGCTACTGACTACTTAATAAGTGGAAATGTTATTGTTTCTGGCCTAGGGCTGCTGTGAGAAAATTACTGAGATACTGAGGGTGCCGTGAACCTAGAATGTTTGAGAACCTTTGCTCTAGAAACTACCATTGAATTTCGGGGCCAGAAAGGAGGGACTATTGTGTCATTGCCTTTATTTTTCAGGAGGAAAATCAAGCTACAGAGAGAGATTTCAAGTGTATACAGCTAACTGTTGGTGTTAGTCAAATTCTTATTTGAAAAGCCCACATATATGCTGAAATTGTCAACAAAAAATTTAGATTTATAGTTGATACTAGTTATAAAAGGATGTGCCAAATGAAGGTGGTGTTTTATCCTCCTCTCCCTGCAGTCTACTTTAGTCCTCCCAATTCTGTGCTTTGTGTGGACTTCCCCAGGTTTCTCCTAACTGGAGGTAGATGATGGTGGTTATGGATAAAGTCGACGTTGACTTTGTGAGATCCCTGACACCCAAGGCTCCTAAGTATCTTTCCTCTCTTGCAGAGAATATTTCTTTTCAAGAGGAAACTATACTACTGTATTCTTTAAAAACAGTCTGGATATTGGTTGAGATGTTATATATATCTAATAAATTTATTAAGGTAAATACAGATAATGTGTTAGGATTCTCATAGTTTATACTATGGTTGGCTGAATTAGTTGTATGATATTAAGTAAGTTGAGCCATTAGTTTTTTGTTTCATTTTTGCATTTAATGATTTGAATTTTAACTCGAAGTCAAAATATCAAAGTTAAAAAAATGCCTTTTTAACTGGAATTAGAACTAAAACTTACTATGGTGTCTCTTACTGGTACTGTAACTGATCTGTGTGTAACAATATATTTTTAGGTGCATTTGATAAAGTGGAAAGGTGATTACTGTAACTGGGGCCACGTGTTGATTTAAACAAAAGATTTTACCAGGTGCGTGTACTAGAGGTTGCATGAGTCTACAGTGGTAGACACTGGTAGGGCATACATACATTAATAGTAGTATTGCTGGGGCCAGAGCCTGGTTAGGTTGAAACTTTTTAGTTGTGTCTCTTCTGCCTTTGAAAAAGCAAATATTCTTTAGGGCACTTATTAGATGAAAAGAGGGAAATAGATTTCATCTCCACCATTTTTGATATGTCATAGAGTAAAGTTACGGAGGTTTGGAGGGAGGTTGTTGGCATTGTCCTAGGAACTAGGAGGTAATGGAGACAGAGGGACTTGTCTGGCTAACATGAGCCTGTTAATGCAAACTGGCTTACTTTTTAGTCTTTTAATGATTAAAAAGTTTGCCTTAAATTTAGATGTTTTGTTAAGTTCTTAAACAGACCTCACTGGTAAGAAGGTAAGCAAGCATTTATTAGTGAGTTTATTCACTTAATATATATATTGAGCATCTGCTATGTACAGATGTAGCTACAGTAAATATTGTGGGGATTATTTTTTTAAAAAAACATTAAACGTGAGCCTTTTAAAAGACATTTCTAATCTAGTAAGAAATAGCTAAACTGAGCTTGAAACTAATGACATCAAAGACTTATTTTTTTCTCTGAGATTTTATCAAGTGGAGCAATAGTCTGTGCATTCTAGTCTACAGTTGTAAACTAAAATTATCTAACAATTTTATGGTGAGATGTATGACCACATGCAATATGAAAAAGAATAATTCAGGCCTAAAGTACATGTTAAACTGAATCATGTATTCAAGGAAGACAGTTATGTGTGTTGTTAGATTTAATAAAATTTTACTCTACCTGATGGGTATAGTCTTAATATATTATGCTTGGCTTTTTTTGTTTGTTTTCTGTTTTTATTGTAGAGTAGATCCCACAAAAGATATTAGGGTATTTTCTATTTTCTTTTAAAAACATTTAATTATATGGGCAAGTATAATGTACACTTTGTAATCACATATATTCTAGCAGGCTTTGATTTATAATTTGTTTAGCTTTATATGGTCATATCTGTAAGTTAGGTTTGCATTAGCTAACTTTTAAACATTTTTGCTCGCTCTTGTACTGTTGGGCACAAGCAGTGCCTCCAGGCAAATTGATGCCTAAACTAGAGAGAACAGCAGGCATTCTCTCCTTACTCTTCCACTTCCCCTTTGCTTCCATTTCCTGATCCTCATGTCTGAAGTCGCACCACCTTTAGCCATTTGAAGGGGCTGCTTCTTCCATTTTACGCTTTCTTTCACTTGTATGCCATAAACTGCAGTGCCTGCTAGCTCCAGTGTGCTCCGTATGAGGTTTGCACCAGTGTGTTAGGAAGAAAGGAGGCACTGAAATTAAAAAAAAAAACCATATTTTGTGGGTTTCCAAGTCACTAAACAATTGAACCACAATAATAGAGGAAACTGACTTAAACAGTATTAAACTGGTATTGCTTCAAACATTATCAAAGGATTTCTGAGGTGAATGCCTACTTTATAAAAATGTATTTTTTTGGCTGGGCACGGTGGCTCATGCCTGTAATCCCAGCACTTAGGGAGGCCCAGGCGGCGGATCACCTGAGGTCAGGAGTTTGAGACCAGCCTGGTGAACATGGTGAAACCCCATCTGTACTAAAAATACAAAAATTAGCCAGACCTGGTGTCAGGCACCTGTAATCCCAGCTACTCGGGAGACCGAGGCAGGAGAATTGCTTGAACCTGGGAGGCAGAGGTTGCAGTGAGCCAAGATGGTGCCACTGCACTCCAGCCTGGGTGACAGAGCAAGACTCTGTCTTCCCCCCCCCCCCACCCCCAGAGTTAGGGCCTTGAATTCCTGGGCTCAAGAAATCCTCCTGCCCCAACCTCCTGAGTAGTTGGAACTACAGGCACATGCCACCATGCCCAGCTAATTTTTAAAAATTTTTTTGGTAGAGAATGAGGTCTTGCTATATTGTCCAGGCTGGTCTTGAACTCTTGGCCTCAGGTGATACTCCCACCTTGGCCTCCCAAAGTGTTGGGGTTACAGGCATGAGTCACCAGTTGTGGCCAAAACTTCTTTTTTTTTTTTTTTTGAGACAGTCTCGCTCTGTCGCCCAGGCTGGAGTGCAGTGGCGCGATCCTGGTTCACTACAACCTCTGCCTCCTGGGTTCAAGTGATTCTCCTGCCTCACTCTCCCAAGTAACTGGGATTACAGGCATGTACCACCATGCCTGGCTCATTTTTATGTGTTTAGTAGGGACAGGTTTTGCCATGTTGGTCAGGCTGGTCTTGAACTCCTGGCCTCAGGTGATCCAGCCGCCTCCACCTCTCAAAGTGCTGGGATTGCAGGCATGAGCCACTGTGCCCAGCCACTTCTTATTTTTATCCTGAGTTTAGGGATGTGTTAAATTGTATTAATTCTCCATTATCTGTGTGTGTGTGTGTGTGTGTGTGTCCTTTTACAAATTATAAATGGCCACTCTTTGAGGAAGTCACGGTGGTAGGTGCTGCGGATCGGTGATCCGCAGGCTCCTGCTCCTTACTCACTGCTGTTCGCTCTCGCCGAGGAACAAGTCGGTCAGGAAGCCGTGCAGCAGCTATGGCTTTGAAGGTTACCGGAAAAACACGCGTGGAGCTGGAGGTGGCAGTTCACCGAAATTGAATCACTCTAACGAGCCGCAACATAAAATCCCTGGAAAAGGTGTGTGCTGACTTCATCAGAGGAGCAAAGGCAAAGAATCTCCAAGTGAAAGGACCAGTTCGAATACCTACCAAGACTTTGAGAATCACTACAGAAAAAGTCCTTGTGGTGAAGGTTCTAAGACATGGGATCCTTTCCAGATGAGAATCCACAAGCGACTCATTGACTTGCACAGTCCTTCTGAGATTGTTAAGCAGGTTGCTTCCATCAGTTTGAGCCAGGAGTTGAGGTGAAAGTCACCATTGCAGATGCTTAAGTCAACTATTTTAATAAATTGATTACCAGTTGTTAAAAAAAAATTATAAATGGCAGACTTGATCCCATTCATCATTAGACTACTTTCATGTTTTGCTCAGAATTAAGTAAGTTTTAATATTCATTTAAAAATACTTATCAAATAAATTTGGTTTCTCTCAAAGTAAGTTGTGTAAGATATTCTGATTTTAGCAAATTATTTCATAATTTGTGCCTTTCTGTTAATAAACAGAAGAAGCAGGGATGAGGTGGTGGGGAATTTGCAGTGTTTATTTAATCTTACCAGTTTAGAGGCTGGACAAAGAGCAAGAATTAAAAGTTATGCTTAGAATGTTTGTCCAAAATTAAGGTGATCTTTTCAGTGTAAGAACATGAGTTGTGAGGGCACAGCAAGCAGAAACTACACCAGACTGGTTTTGTTTTTTTTTTTTTTTTGAGATGGAGCTCTGTCGCCCAGGCTAGGGTGTAGTAGTGCGATCCTAGCTCACTGCAACCTCTGCCTCCTGGGTTCAAGTGATTCTCCTGCTTCAGCCTCCTGAGTAGCTGGGACTACAGGTGCCCGCCACCACGCCCAGCTAATTTTTTTGCATTCTTAGTAGAGATGGGGTTTCGCCATGTTGGCCAGGCTGATCTCAAAAACTCCTGACCTCAAGTGATCTGCCTGCCCCGGCCTCCCAAAGTGCTGGGATTACAGGCGTGAGCCACCACATCCAGCCCAAACTGATTTTAAGAAAGAAGAGCATGAGGGCAAAACTTGACAGCAGACAGACCAGGCTTCAGCCTCCTGTAGTTGAACAAGGATTGCTTGAAGAGCAACATGAAGTATATAATGTATATATGGCT
The DNA here is from genome assembly GCF_029281585.2 of Gorilla gorilla gorilla. Taxonomy (NCBI): domain Eukaryota; kingdom Metazoa; phylum Chordata; class Mammalia; order Primates; family Hominidae; genus Gorilla; species Gorilla gorilla. The sequence goes on along the minus strand of NC_073233.2, from coordinate 85,683,645 downwards.
CATGTAAGCAAGAGTTCTTCCAGAAAGCTTTCATAGTGAAGGTTGAGTCTGTATTTATTTTTAGACTCTAAGCTTTTTTCTCCAGTATTTGTACATGTTTATCTTAATCATTTTCTGGATAGTAGGATTATATAGTTTTTTTCCCTTTGGTTTTTCTTACATTTTTTCACATTTCATTTTCTATGTTAATTGTGCATTTCTTTGATAATCACCAAAAAAATTATTTAAAACTAGATTTCTAAAGAGGCTTTATAAAAGGAAAATTGAATTTCTGCTTGTATTTATGTACTCTTTTTTTTATAGACAGGGTCTCACTCTGTCACCCAGGCTGGAGTGCAGTGGCTTGTTCTCTGCTGACTGCAACCTCTACCTCCCAGACTCAGGCGATCCTCCCATTTCAGCCTCTCAAGTTGCTGGGGACTACAGGCATGTGCCACCACACCCAGCTACAAATTTTTTGTATTTTTGATAGAGACAGGGTTTCATTATGTTGCCCAGGCTGGTCTCAAACTGCTGGGCTCAAGCAATCCACCTGACTCAGCCTCCCAAAGTGCTGGGATTACAGGCGTGAGCCACCAAGCTCAGCCTATTTATTTATTCTTAATCTTGAATTACCTCTTAAATGAATGTTACTGTCATCTACCCAAGTCACTCAGATCAGAAACCAAGGAGGCATCCTAGACCTTAGCCTCTGACACTTTCTTTGATACCAAGTTATATTGAGTCTTTATCCCCTTTTATATTCAACCTTGCTTTTCTGTTCTCGTTGCTAGTTTTAATCACGCCGAACTGCTTTTACATCTCTGAAGATGTGAAAGGTTGTTTTACATTTATGCTTTTTCTTCATCCTCCTGCCTCTGAGTCGAATATCCCATCCCCATCTTCCTTCCCTTGCCTGCTCACTGTACCCATCATTAGTCTGCTCTTTAAGCATCAAATGCTCTGTGGAAAATTTCCTTCTTTCTGTCTCTCAAGTTAAATTAACCACTTCAATCTCCTTACCCTGCATGTACACTTTGTAGATTTTATGCCACAGTACTCATAACACTTTTTGCAGTTACTGCCTAGCCTACGAGATGGTAAACTCTTTGAGGACAGGGTTTCTTACTTTATTTTATCACCAGCAGTTGGTGGGTAATAGCAAATATGTAGTAAATGTATGTGGAATTAATAGTTTTCCTTAACTTACTATAGGACCATGTTCTGCTCTAAAACTTTGAAGTTAAAGCCTAGTCTGTGATAGCTTAGTACAGTGGTGGGCAATCTACAGCCTGTCCTCTCTATCTTTGTAAATAAGGTTTTACTGGTATACAGCCATGTTCATTTGTTTACATACTGTTGTCTGTAGCTGCTTTCACACAACTGTGGCAGAGTTGAGTGATGGTCACAGAGAACATATAACTTCAAAACCTAAAGTATTGGGCTGGGTATGGTGGTTCATACTTGCAATCCAAGCACTTTCGGAGGATTGTCTGAGTCCCAGAGGTTGAGGCTGATCATGCCACTGCACTCCAGCCTGGGTGAAACAGCAAGACCCTGTCTCAGAAAAAAACAAAACCCAAAACCTGAAGAACTTATTATCTGTCTAGCCCTTTACAGAAAAAAATTTGCTGATCTTTATTCCAGTGTATGAAGATGGAAGTCTTATCAGATGATGATCTCTGTATTTGAAAATACATTTAGAACCAATATAATACAAATTTCCAGCCTCGCCAACATGGTGAAACCTGGTCTCTATTAAAAATACAAATTAGCTGGATGTGGTGGGATACACCTGTAATCCCAGCTACCTAGGAGGCTGCCACACGACAATTGCTTGAACCCAGGAGGCAGAGATTACAGTGAGCCATGATTATGCCATTGCACTCCAGTCTGGGCAACAGAGGGAGACTCCACCCCTCTCCCCCGCAAAAAATAAAAATAAAAAGGAACCAATATAATACCAATTAAATGCCTAGAATGTCCTGTGAATGAAACTTAGTGGAACAGTAGTCTCCCCAGTATTGATCTAATTTTACATACAACTGTTTTAGTATTAACTACTCCTCTTGGGTTAGGTGAGTCTAAAAGCTTTTTTGTTAACAAGGTGATGACATTACATTGAACTAAATTTCTTTCATTCAAGAGTAGCCACAGCTACCTCTGCCTAATTGTCATAAGGCAATGCCAGGATGGGAGCCATGTGACATGGTAATTGGTAGTGAGGGTAAGAGTTGTTGTAACATTGCTGCTATACTGGCCTCAAAGTCTTATCCAAGTGGACTGATTAGGTGAGGGTAAGGTTGGATGAATGGTGATGCCGTGTACTCAGATGGGAAAGGACATAGTTATTAAAGGTAGAACTTAAAAGATTTACTTAGGTTACTTAGAGGACACAGGACTGGGAAAGAATGTACTAGATAATAGCTTACTAGTAAGTGGGATTAAATGCCTTGGTCATCAGTGTATTTTGCAGCAAAAGTGCAGTACTGGTTATGAAGCTTAGGCATGTGTTATGCTAGATATCTCAGGGAGTTTGATACTTACACTTTTCCTTTTGTCCTTAGCATCCTCACAGTTGGTTCTGCAAATATAATTGCCACTTCTTCAATGTTTAGATGTTAAAAGTGTTTTAGGAAAAGAAAATTAGGTAGAATGAGTTATTCCAAATAATCCATTCTAACTTGCTTTTGGTATTTGGAGTTTGGGGATATAGCAAGATGGTAATGTTGGAAAACTTTGATTAATCAGAAGTATAATGGAGCTTACTTTATATTCCCATTAAAGTCTTGCCAACCTCCAGTTTATCAGAACCATAAATAAACCATCTACAGCAGCACTAACTTGGTTTGGCATCTGAATTCAGACATTCCATAATATTCCTCATTTTAGAGGTTTTTTGTCCTATGAATTTTGACTGTGGTCAACTGGTTTCTCCTTGCTATCTTTTTGCCTCATGGCCTTTTCATTTTATACCCTATCTTCTATTGTTACCTAGTTGTATTCACCATGATAACTATATCTCACTCCTTTAGTGTCCTATTTTCCCGTATTTTGGACTTCCCTTTTAAACCTTATCTTCTCCATTCTTATCTTTCGTAGAAAAATAGATTACAAAAATGCAAAAATAAGGGGCTTTGTAGTATGCATGCTTTACCATAATTTTATAGGTTAAATGCCTGTAGTAGTACTGTTGTAATTATCAGAGCTTACTGTTGAGCCAGACTCCATGATAAAGTCATCTACCAAGATTATCTTATTTAATCCTTAGAGCCACTCTATTTATAGTGTCATTATTTTCATTTTATAGATAAGGAAACTATTTAGAGAGGTAAAGTAACTTGCCTGAAGTCACACAGTGTTAAAGGGTTGGAGAAAATTTTGATAAAAAGATACTTGTAATGCTGTGGGAATTTAAAACTGGATAAGTCTGGCTTCAGAGCCCAACTGTTAACCAGTGTTTTGTCCCCACAGGTATGCTCTTACAATGATTGTAGTGTGATCCACAGTACTATGGTTGTGGTCTGAATACTAAGCAATGATCTGAACACTTAGGCTTCTGAGTCAGATAACATAGCATATTTCCCCACTCACCTCTTTTTACTTTAAAAGTTTTAATTTTATTAGCATGAACATTATTTTTAAAAGGTATAATATTTGAATGGGATACTAAAATATATTGAAACCAAAGAACTACAAGTCATAGGTACAGTTGAATGCCTTGATATTTGAACATGAATCTTAACCAGCTTTTCATCATTGCTTGGGAAAATCCTAGTCTTCCTCACACTTTGAAATAATTTTCTTGTTGTTGTTGTTGTGTTTTTGTTTGTTTGTTTGTTTTTTTAGACAGAGTCTTTCTCTGTTGCCCAGGCTGCAGTGCAGTGGCATGATCTCGGCTCACTGCAACCTCCACCTTGGGTTCAAGTGATTCTCCTGCCTCAGCCTCCTGAATAGCTGGGAGTACAGGCACACACCATCATGCCCAGCTAATTTTTGTACTTTTAATAGAGACAGGGTTTCACCATGTTATCCAGGCTGGTCTTGAACTCCTGACCTCAAGTGATTCGCCTGCTTTGGCCTCCCAAAGTGCTGGGATTAGAGGTGTGAGCCACCGCACCCAGCCTAATTTTTTTATTTAAAAAAAATTTTTTTAATGGGATTGGCTCGACGAAATAATTTTCTTCTTGAATATTTTGGAAATTAGACTTCGTCTCCTGTACCTATACAAGTTTTGTGCATTGTGTTATCAAATGCCTCCAGGGTGTGTTCCTGTACTGCCATGACTTCTATTTACCCTAATTAAAGCAATTGTCTTTTCCTTGTAGTTCAGTGTTTTTCAGCCCTTATGATAATCGTGTGTCATTAACTACGGGCTGTGCATTAGAAGCCCTTGAATCCCTCTGAAAAATACTGATGCCTAGGCCTTAACAATGCTCCGTTGAAATCAGAATCTCTGGGGATTGAGGCCCTGGCATCAGTGATTTTAATGTGTAATCAGGAATGTCTGTTCTTACCTATTTTTCCTAATACTTGAAATTTTGTCTTAAACTCTATATTTATGCTCAGATTAAAGTCTGTTTTGTCTGGTATTAGCATAGCCACTTCAGCTGTCTTTCGTTTACTTTGCATGGTCTTTTGTTTACTTTGCATGGTGTGTTCCTTTCCATCCTTTTAACCTCCTTGTGTCTTTGATTCTAAATTTTGTTTCTTGTAGACAGCAGATATTTGTATCATGTTTGCTTGATCTTGTTTGCATGAATATAGTTATGCAGGCAGTTATAATACAAAGTATAACTACTGTTTAGAGTAATTCTAGGGTGCTTTGGGAATATAAATGAGCAAGTACCTAATTTTGGTCAGGGGAAATCATAACATAACTGTAGGCATTATGGAAATTTGAATGGTTGAGTAAAAGTTGGAAAAGCGTTTGAGGCAGGGAACAGCATGGGAAAAGACATAGAAGTTTCTGATAATGTGGCATGTATGGGAAATTGTAACCTAACTGTATACGTTAGGTTTCTGATAAGGTTTGTGGTTGAGGAACTTAAGACCATATGAGAAAATTAGATTGGGAGTTATAAATGATTTGCATGTATTTTTCCCTTCTTTAAAGTAAAAATGTAGCACATTAAATAAAGGCAACATGCCAGTGACTGACAATAAATTCTATAAGGAATTAATTTTCTCTTATTCACTCTATTTCTAGCCTAGTATTTAGCATATAGTAGATACTCAAATGTTAGCTGAATGAATGTGTCATGTATTTCAAAATATTTTTAGATTTTCTCTTCATCCCTTGTTTGCTAGACATTTTTCAGGGTATAACTTTTTTCTTTTGGATATAGCTTGTAAAGATATACATTACTGAATTCTCACCCCCTCCTCCCTTGCTTTTTCACTCATTTAATTTTTTTTTTTTTTTTTTTAATGACTCAGGTGTTTCCTTCTGGGTCCTCCCCATCTTTGGTCTTTCTTTTCTTCCTTTCTTTCTTTCTCTTTATTTAGAGAGAGGGTCTTGCTCTATTGCCCAGACTGCAGCGCAGTGGTGCAGTCATAGCTCACTGCAACATAGAACTCCTGGACTCAAGTGATCTTCCTGCCTCAGCCTCCCAAGTAGCTAGCACTACTTGTGCCCCTACACCTGGCTAGTTAAAAAAAAAAAAAAAATCTTTTTTTATAGAGATGGGTGTTGCTACATAGCCCAGGCTGGGTTTTATAATAGTGCCTGAGATGGAAAATCTTTGGGTAATCACTCAACTCATTTTTTGGGTTATTTGGTTATACCATGTCTTAACTGCATGAAAAGCATATGTTACTAACCACTTCTAAGCTTATTACTTTTTATTTGAATCCTCTGAATATAGTTAAAAATTCAATTTTTTATTTATCTTTCCCAGGACACCATGAGGGAAAAGTCATTATTCCGTTTCTGTTATTTACCTTTTTTTTTTTCTAAGAGCCCCACCCCAGTTTCTCTGAATGGATTTATATGATCTTCACCAGGGGTGACCTGAAATTCTCATTTCTGAAACAATTCTTTTGGGGTGTTGGAAAGGCAGTGGGCAGTTTGGGGTGGTGATAGGGAAACCAGCTGGAGGTTGTTATAATATTACATTCCTATTGTGAGAAAGTTGGGGAAGTGGCCATAGGGAGTGAGAGAAAAGGCTAGATCTGAGAAGGAGAAGTTGCAGGTAGAATAGATAAGGACTTAGTTAATGGATTGATGCAAAGTGTTTTGAGTAGGAATAGTATTAATTTCCAGACTTCTGGCTTGGAGAGTGGGTAGTTAGTAGTTCCATTTACTGAGGAGGGAAACAGCTGAAAAGACCCAGCGTTTGTTTATAGGGAAAATATGTGACTTTCTAGTTTTAAACAATCAGAATTCTGGTAACTTACATATAAGTACTATTTGAAGCACTACCATGTTAATTTCATAGCTTTCTAAAAGCTTACTTGAATAAACAGATTATAGCAATATATTTTGCAATTCTTGTTTTTGTGAATTAAGTTGTTACATACATGTATATATATGCTATATAAACGTTAAGTATGCATTTAACATTTATGCTTTTAAGAAGAATTTTTTTAGAGTGCCTTATTTATGTACTTAAGGTAATTAAAATTAACTTTAATTAACTATCCTGGCATTTGTACCCAATTGTTTTCTCTTATAGGTAAAGTTTTCTTTAGTGAGATAATCTGTCTTTTCTTTTTTTTCTTTTTTCTTTTTTTGAGATGGAGTCTCGCTCTCTCTCCCAGGCTGGAGTGTAGTGGTGTGATCTTGGCTCATTGCAACCTCTGCCTCCTGGGTTCAAGCAATTCTCCTGCCTCAGCATGCCACCACGCCTGGCTAAGTTTTGTATTTTAGTAGAGACAGGGTTTCACCATGTAGGCCGGGCTGGTCTCGAACTCCTGACCTCAGGTGATCCACCCACCTCAGCCTCCAAAGCACGGGGAGTACAGGCACGAGCCTGTGCCCTGCCAAGACATTCTGTCATTTTTATTTGCAAAAAAAAGTTGTAATTTTAGAGATTGCTTTTTTCTGCTAGGTGCAGAGATTTGATACTTATTGGACATCCTTTTTGTTCCTTTCTCCCCCCAAAGAAACAAACAGGAACTTCCAATAACTTGAAATACCACTCTAGATAAATAAACACATGTTTAATATATAGTGTGGATTTAGTTCATTGTAGATGAGAAGTACACATAAGTGATATGTGTGTTTGTGGGGGTTGAAAGTTGGTAAAGAGATTCCTGATTGATCTTGAAAAATTGTCTAGAAGAAATATAATTTGACTTGAATTCCATCTGAGGAACAACTCTTTATCCAGCCTTTTTTGAGACAAGGTCTTGCTCTGTTACCCCGGCTGGAGTATAGTGGTGGAATCACGGCTTACTGCAGCCTTGACCTGAGCTCAAGCTATCCTTCTACCTCAGCCTCCTGAGTAGCTGGTACCACAGGAACGTGTCACCATACTCAGCTAATTTTTTTTTTCTAGAGATGGAGTCTCACTGTGTTGCCCAGGCTGGTCTTAAACTTCTGGGCTCAAGTGATCCGCCCACTTTGGCCTCCCAAAGTTCTGGGATTACAGGCGTGAGCCACCGTGGCTGGCTCTCCAACTATTAGACACCATGTGCTTATATAGACCTGTAATATTATTTGAGCTATAAGTAAAGTCTGGTCTCATGCCATTTAATTAGTGAAGGATGGTTCCATCATTTTACAAGGTAGAATGTCACCAACAAGACTGTCCCCATTTCACATGCCAGCTATAGGTGGGGTCCCCATGCTACCTGCCCTTCTACCCGACAGGCTACAAATCTGAGGATTTCCCATAACCCACCTCAGGTTCTGTAATTCACTGGAATGACTCACAGAACTCAAGAAAGAGCTTTATTTACAGTTATGGCTTTATTATAAAGGATACAACGTAAGACCAGCCAGATGAAAAGACACATAGGGCAAGGTCTGGAAGGGTCCTGGATGCAGAGCTTCTGTGCCCTCTGCCTGTAGAATCAGGGCATGTCACCTTCCCAGCACATCATTGTGTTCACCAGTCAGGAAACTGCTCAGTATGACAGTTTTTTGTTTCTCTTTTCAGGCAGGGTGTTGCTTTGTTGCCCAGGCTGCAGTACAGTGGTGCAACATGGCCCACTGCAGCCCTGAGCTCCTGGGCTCAAGCGATCCTCCTGCCAAGTAGGGGGGACTACAGGCACATGTTACCATGCCCAGTTAATTTAGTTATATTTTTCTAGAGATGGGGTCTCACTATGTTGCTCAGGCTGATCTTGAATTTCTGGCCTCAAATGATCCTCCTGCCTTGGCCTCCCAAAGTGCTAGGATTATAGGTGTGAGCCACCACACTTGGCCATGCATAACAGCTTTTTTTTGAGATGAAGTCTCACCCTGTTGCCCACACTGGAGTGCAGTAGTGTGCTCTTGGCTCACTGCAACCTCCGCCTTCAGGTTTAAGCAATTCTCCTGCCTCAGCCTCCTGTGTACCTGGGATTACAGGTGCGCACCACCATGCCCGGCTAATTTTTGTATTTTTAGTAGAGACAGGGTTTCACCATGTTGGCCAGGCTGGTCTGGAACTCCTGACCTCAAGTGATCCACCCGCCTTGGCCTCCCAAAGTGCTGGGATTACAGGCGTGAGCCACTACGCCCAGCCAACATAACAGTTTTTATTAGGGTATTTGTTTTGTGATAGAACTCACTCTTGACTAGGCACAGTGGCTCATGCCTGTAATCCCAGCACTTTGGGAGGCCGAGGTGGGTGAATCGCTTGAGCTCAGGAATTCAAGACTAGCCTGGGCAACATGTTGAACCCTGTCTCTACAAAAAATAAAAAAATTAGCTGGGTTTGGTGACATGCAACTGTAGTCCTGGTTACTTGGGGGACTGAGGCGGGAGGATCTCTTGAGCCCAGGAGGTAGAGGCTCCAGTGAGCCATGGTTGTGCCACTGCACTCCAGCCTGGGGAACAAAGTGAGACCCTATTTCAAAACAAACAAAAGAACTCACTCTCTAGCTCCTATCCTGTCCCTGGAGGTTGGGCTGAAACTACGTGGCATAAAGCCCCTACCCTCTAATCTCACAATAGGTCCTTCTGGCATGGCTAGCCCCTATCCCGTCCCATTTGTTCATAGTATATAATGTCTTTCATATGTTGCTGAATTCAGTTTGCTAGGTTTTTGTTTGTTTGTTTTTTAGAGATGAGGCCTCACTCTGTCACCCAGGCTGGAGTGAGAGGCACTGGAGAGGCACTGTATATCATAGTTTGCTAGTATATTGTTGAAAGTTTTTTTCTTGTGATGTCTTTTAAATGGTTTTGGTGGCTCACTCCTGTAATCCTAGCACTTTGGGAGGCCAAGGTGGGTGGATCACCTGAGGTCAGGAGTTCGAGACCAGCCTGGCCAACATGCCAACATGGTGAAACCCTGTCTCTACTAAAAATACAAAATTAGCCACGCGTGCTGGTGCATGCCTGTAATCCCAGCTACTTGGGAGGCTGAGGCAGGAGAATCGCTTGAACCCAGGAGGCGGAGATTGCAGTGGGCTGAGATCGCGCCATTGCATTCCAGCCTGAGCAATAAGAGTAAAACTCTGTCTCAAAAAAAAAAAAATTAATTAATTAATTAAATGGTTTCAGTATTAAAGTAAGTGAAAATTTGTTCCTTCTATCCACAGAATACTCTGACACCAAATTTGTGGTTTTTCCACACCAAGCAATTTTCCATTTCTCTGCACACACCAACTGGGTGTATTAAAATTTAATTTGATTCTGACAGTTACTACCTAGAGTTACCACAGTCCCACAAATTAAAGACTCGGACCCACAAGACTGCCTTCCCACTTTAGACATCAGTTGCAAGTATTGGGTTCCAGGGGTCCCCACACTTCTGTCTGACTTAACTACAAATTGGGGGTTCTCACAACTTCCTTCTTAGGTTCAATAACCTACTGTATTGGCTCACAAAACTCAGGGAAACACTTTACTTCTGTTTCAGCTTTATTATGGAGGTTATAAACGAGCAGCCAGATGAAGAGGTACGCTGGGTAAACAAGATCTGGAAGAGTCCCAAGTGCAGGCGCTTCTGTCCCCCAGCACATGAATGCATTCACCAACTCAGAAGCTGTCTAAATCCTAGTTTAGGGATTATTATTATTATTTTTATTATTTTATAGAAATGGGGTCTCTCTCTGTTGCCCAGGCTGTTCTTGCATTCCTAGGCTCAAGCGGTCCTCCTGCCTCAGCCTCCCAAAGTGCTGGGATTACAGGCATGAGCTACCATGCCCAGCCAGCTTAGGGATTTTTTTTTAATGGAGGTTTCATCATGTAGGCATGATTGATTGTTAACCCAGTCTCCAGACTCTTCGCTCTCTGGAGGAAGTGGATGGGGCTGAAAGTTCCAGGCTCTAGGCATGTAATCATGGCTTGGTCTTCCTGGTGACCAGTTCTCATTCTGAAGATTCCAGGAGCCCACCAAGAGTTGCCTCATTAGAACAAAAGAGGCTTCTATCACCCAGGAAATTCCACGGGATTTAAGAGCTCTGTGTAGACATGCCTGTTACCCCATTGCTCAGGAAATTGCAAGGAATTTAGGAGCTCTGTGTCAGGAACCAGGTCCAAAGAGCACATATTAGAACAAAAGATGCTGCTAGCGCCCTATCACTCAGGAATTTACAAGGATTTTAGGAGCTCTGTGTCAGGAACTGTGGAGCAGAGATCAAATATGTATTTCTTCTTTTTTTGAGACCGAGTCTTGCTCTGTTTTGCCCAGGCTGGAGTGCAGTGGCAAGCTCTCAGCTTATTGCAGCCTCCGCCTCCTGGGTTCAAGTGATTCTCCTGTCTCAAACTCCCGAGTAGCTGGGACTACAGGCATGTGCCACCACACCCGGCTACTTTTGTATTTTTAGTAGAGTTGGGGTTTCACCATGTTGACCAGGCTGGTCTCAAAACTCCTGACCTCAGGTGATCCAGCCACCTTGGTGTCCCAAAGTGCTGGGATTACAGGTGTAAGCCACTGAGCCCAGCCCCAACCTTGTATTCTTATATATACAAGGTAATCCTGGCCTTATAAAATGAATTGGAAGTGTGGGAAGTGTTCTATCCTCTTTTGTGTTTTGGAGGAGTTTGAGAAGGATTGGAATTAATTCTTTTTTTGAGAGAGAGAGAGAGAAGGCCTTGCTCTGTTACCCAGGTTGGAGTGCGATAGTGCGATTATGGCTCACTGCCACCTTGACCTAGTAGGCTCAAACAGTCCTCTTGCGTCAGCTTCCTGAGAACTTAGGGTGCACCATCACACTCAGCTAATTGAAGAGACAGAGTCTCACTGTAGCCCAAGCTGGAGTGCAGTGGTGCAATCATACCTCCCTTCAGCCTTGAAGTCTTGGGCTCAAGCTGTCTTCCCATCTCAGCCTGTTGTGTAGCTAGGAGTACAGGTGTTTGCCACCAAGCCTAGCTAATTTTGAGTGTTTTGTAGAGATAGTGTCTTGCTGTGTTGCCCAGGCTGGTCTCATACTCTTGACCTCAAGTGATCCTCCCTCTCCCTTCCAAAGTGCTGAGATGACAGGCATGTGCTACCACACCCAGCTGGTGTTAATTCTTTTATAAATGTTTGGTAGAATTAGTGAAGCCATCTGGTACTGGGCTTTCTTTGTGGGAAATACTTTTTTCTTTTCTTTTTTTTTGAGACAGGTTCTTGTTTTGTTGCCCAGGCTGGAGTGCAGTGGTGTGATCTCAGCTCACTGCAACCTCTGCCTCCCGGGTTCAAATGATTCTCCTGCCTCAGCCTCCCGCAAAGCTGGGATTACAGGTGTGTGCCAATACACCTGGCAAAGTTTTGTATTTTTAGTAGAGGCGGGGTTTCACCATGTTGGTCAGGCTGGTCTCCAACTCCTGACCTCAAGTGATCCACCCACCTCAGCCTCCCAAAGTGCTGGGATTACAGGTATGAGCCACTATGCCCTGCCACAGCCAAAACTTTATTTTTATTTATTTATTTATTTTTAGAGAATAGGGTCTTGCCACGTCACCCAGGCTGGATGGAGTGCAGTGGCTATTCACGGGAGCAATTGTAGGGCACTTTGGCCTTAAATTCCTGATCTAAAGTGATCCTCACACATTAGCCTCCCACGTAGCTGCAATGCTTTGTGGGAAAGCTGATTTGTGACTCAGTCTCTTTACTCTGTACAGGGATATTCACATTTTCTGTTTCCTCTTGAGTACATTTTGGTAGTTCGTTTCAGTGAAGTTGATAATTTCATCTAGGCTATCTAATTTGTTGGCATGCAATTTTCATAGTATTCTTTTATAATCTTTTTATTTATGTAAGGTTGTTAGTACTATCCCTGCTTGCATTTCTGACTTGGGAAACTTGAGTCTTCTATTTTTCTTCATCAGTCTAGTTAAAGGTTTATCAGTTTTATTAATCTTTTCAAACAACCAGCTTTTCTTTTCTTTGAGTGTGATTCCATTTACATGACAAATTCAGAATAGGCAAATTCATAGAGACAGGAAATAAATTAATGGCTGCCCGAGATTGGGGTGGTGAAATTTGAAAGGACAAGATTTCCTTCTGGGTTAATGGAAATATTTTGTAATTATGTAGTGGTGATGGTTACACAATATTGTCTATTCATATCCTTTGCTTTTTTTTTTTTTTCTTTGGAGACAGGGTCTCACTCTGTCACCCAGGCTGAAGTGCATAGACAAGATTATGGCTCACTGCAGCCTCGACCTCTCCTGATCTCAAGCGATCCTTTCACTTCCTGAGTAGCTGGGGCTATAGGCACATGCCACCACACCTGGCTAATTTTTGTATTTTTTATAGAGATGGAGTTTTGCCATGTTGCAAGCTGGTCTCAGATTCCTGGGCTCCAGTGATCCTCCCGCCTCATATTCCCAAAGTGCTGGGATTACAAGCGTGAGCCACTGCACCCTGCCTACCCATTTTCTAATGGAATTTATTTTTAGTCTTTATTATTATTTTTTTTTACTATTTAGTTTGAGTTTCTTGTATATTCTAGATATTATTCCTCTGTCATATGAGCAGTTTGTAAATATTTTCCCCCATTCAAGAGGTTGTGTCTTCACACTGTTGACTGCTTATTTTTCTGCGTGTAGCTTTTGAATTTAATATAGTTCCATTTGTTTATTTTTGTTTTTGTTCAAGGCTTTTGGGCTCTTTTTTTTTCTTTTTTTTATTATACTTTAAGTTTTGGGGTACATATACAGAATGTGCAGTTTCATTACATAGGTATACACGTGCCATCAACCTGTCACCTACATTAGGTATGTCTCCTAATGTTATCCCTCCCCTAACCCCCCACCTCCCGACAAGCCCTGTTGTGTGATGTTCGCCTCCCTGTGTCCATGTGTTCTCATTGTTCAACTCCCACTTCTGAGTGAGAACGTGTGGTGTTTGGTTTTCTGTTCTTGTGATAGTTTGCTGAGAGTGATAGTTTCCAGCTTCATCCATGTCCCTGCAAAAGACATGAACTCATCCTTTTTTATGGCTGTATAGTATTCCATGGTGTATATGTGCCTTTGTTTTTTTTTTTTTTTAGATGGAGTCTCGTTCCTGTCATGCAGACTCGAGTGCAGTGGCATGATCTCGGCTCACTGCAACCTCCACCTCCCAGGTTCAAGCAATTCTCCTTCCTCAGCCTTCCAAGGAGCTGGGATTATAGGCGTGTGTGTGCCTGGCTAAATTTTGTATTTTTAGTAGAGATGGGGTTTCACCATGTTGGCCAGGCTGATCTCGAGCTCCTGACGTCAGTTGATCCACCCACCTTGGCCTCCCAAAGTGCTAGGATTACAGGCATGAGCCACTGCGCCCGGCCTGTGTGCCACATTTTCTTTATCCAGCCTATCATTGATGGACATTTGGGTTGGTTCCAAGTCTTTGTATTGTGATTTATGCTGCAGTAAACATACGTGTTCATGTGTCTTTATAGTAGAATGATTTATAATCCTTTGGGTATGTACCCCAGTAATGGGATCGCTGGGTCAAATGGTATTTCTAGTTCTAGACCCTTGAGGAATCGCCACACTGTCTTCCACAATGTTTGAACTAATTTACACTCCCACCAACAGTGTAAAAGCATTCCTATTTTTCTCCACATCCTCTCCAGCATCTGTTGTTTCCTGACTTTTTAATGATTGCCATTCTAACTGGCGTGAGATGGTATCTCATTGTGGTTTTGATTTGCATTTGCCTAATGACCAGTGATGATGAGAATTTTTTCATGTCTGTGGCTGCATAAATGTCTTCTTTTGAGAAGTGTCTGTTCATATCCCTTGCCCACTTTTTGATGGGGTTGTTTTTTTCTTGTAAATTTGTTTAAGTTTGTTGTAGATTCTGGATATTAGCCGTTTGTCAGATGGATAGATTTCAAAAATTTTTTCTCATTTTATGGGTTGCCTGTTCACTCTGATGATAGTTTCTTTTGCTGTGCAGAAGCTCTTTAGTTTAATTAGATTCCGTTTGTCAATTTTGGCTTTGTTGCCATTGCTTTTAGTGTTTTAGACATGAAGTCTTTGCCCATGCCTATGTCCTGGATGGTATTGGCCAGATTTTCTTCTAGGATTTTTATGGTCCTAGGCCTCACATTTAAGTCTTTGATCCATCTTGAGTTGATTTTTGTGTAAGGTTTAAGGAAGGGATCCAGTTTCAGTTTTCTGCATATGGCTAGCCAGTTTTCCCAACACCGTTTATTAAATAGGGGATCTTTTCCCCATTACTTGTTTGTGTCAGGTTTGTCAAAGATCATATGGTTGTAGATGTGTGGTGTTATTTCTGAGGCCTCTGTTTTGCTCCATTGGACTATATATCTGTTTTGGTACCAGTACCAATGCTGTTGTGGTTACTCTAGCCTTGTAGTATAGTTAGAAGTCAGGTAGCTTGATGCCTCCAGCTTTGTTCTCCTTGCCCAGGATTGTCTTGGCTATGCAGGCTCTTTTTTGGTTCCATATGAAGTTTAAATTAGTTTTTTTCCAATTCTGTGAAGAAAGTCAGCGGTAGCTTGATGGGGATAGCATTGAATCTATAAATTACTTTTGGCAGTATGGCCATTTTCATGATATTGATTCTTCCTATCCATGAGCATAGAATGTTTTTCCATTTGTTTGTGTCCTCTCTTATTGCGTTGAGCAGTAGTTTGTAGTTCTCCTTGAAGAGGTCCTTCACATCCTTTGTAAGTTGGATTCTTAGGTATTTTATTCTCTTTGTAGCAATTTTGAATGGGAGTTCACTCATGATTTGGCTCTCAGTTTGTCTGTTATTGGTGTATAGGAATGCTTGTGATTTTTGCACATTGATTTTATAGCCTGAGACTTTGTCGAAGTTGCTTATTAGCTTAAGGAGATTTTGGATTGAGACAATGGGATTTTCTAAATGTATAATCATGTTATTTGCAAACAGAGACAATTTGACTTCCTCTCTTCCTATTTGAATACCCTTTCTTTCTTTCTGTTGCCTGATTGCCCTAGCCAGAACTTCCAGTACTATGTTGAATAGGAGTGGTGAGAGAGGGCATCCTTGTCTTCTGCCAGTTTTCAAAGAGAATGCTTCCAGTTTTTGCCTGTTCAGTACGATACTGGCTGTGGGTTTGTCATAAATAGCTCTTATTATTTTGAAATACGTTTCCATCGATATCTAGTTTATTGAGATTTTTTAGCATGAAAGGCTGTTCAATTTTGTCAAAGGCCTTTTTTGCATCTATTGAGATAATCATGTAATTTTTGTCATTGGTTCTGTTTATGTGATGAATTATGTTTATTGACTTGTGTATGTTGAACCAGCCTTGAATCCCAGGGATGAAGTTGCCTTGATCGTGGTAGATAAGCTTTTTGATGTGCTGCTGGATTTGGTTTGCCAGTATTGTATTGAGGATTTTCACATTGATGTTCATCAGGGATATTGGCCTGAAATTTTCTTTTTTTGTTGTGTGTCTGCCAGGTTTTGCTATCAGGGTGGTGCTGGCCTCATAAAATGTGTTAGGGAGGATTCCCTCTTTTCCTATTTTTTGGAATACTAATAAAAAAGAAAAGAGAGAAGAATCAAATAGACACAATAAAAAACGATATAGGGGATATCACTGCTGATCCCACAGAAATACAAACTACCATCAGAGAATGCTATAAACGCCTCTACGCAAATAAACTAGAAATTCTAGAAGAAATGGATAAATTCCTGGACACATACACCTCTAAACCAGGAAAAGTCGAATCCCTGAGTAAACCAATAACAAGTTCTGAAATTGAGGCAGTGATTAATACCTGCTAACCAAAAAAAGTCCAGGACCAGATGGATTCACAGCTGAATTCTACCAGAGCTCTTCTTAGCTTTAATATCTTTGCCTAGGTCAGTGTCCTGAAGAGTTTTCCCTATGTTTTCTACAAATAATGTTTAAGTTGTTAATTCATCTTGATTTGATTTTTGTGTTTGATGAGAAATAGAGGTCCAGTTTTATTCTTCTGCATATGCTTTTCCAGTTTTTTCAGCACCACTTATTTGAGAGGGTGTCCTTTCCCTGGTGTAGGTTCTTGACAGCTTTGTCTAAGATCAGTTGGCTGTAAATATATTTATTTCTGAGTTCTCTATTCTGTTTCATTGGTCTGTGTGTCTGATTTTATACCAATACTGAAATGTTTTGGTTACTGTAGCTTGTAATATATTTTTAAGTTGGGTAGTGTGATGCCCCCAGCTTTGTTGACAACTGTCTCTCTGTTTGGATCCTTTTGTTCAGGATTGCTTTGGCTGTTCTGCAGGGTTTTTTTGTTTGTTTCATGTGATTTCAGCATTGTGTTTTCTAGTTCTATGAAAACTGATCTTAGTATTTTCATAGGAATTGCATTGAATCTGTAGATTGCTTTGAGCAGTATGGTCATTTTATTGATATTCTTTTAATCAATGAACATGTGATGTCTTTCCATTTTGTCCTCTTCGGTTTCTTTCAGTCAGTGTTTTCTAGTTTTGCTTGTAGAGATCTTTTACCTTCTTGTTTAAATGTATTTGTAGGTATTTCATTTTTTTTTTGTAGTTATTGCAAATGGGATTGCCTTCTTGATTCCTTTTTCGCTCTTGTGTTATTGGTGTATAAAAATGCTACTGATTTTTATATGTTGATTTTTGTCTCTTGCAACATTACTGAATGTTCTAAGAGGTATTTGGTAAAATCTTTAGGTTTTTCTAATTACAGGGTCATATCATCTGCAGAGAGGGAAAGTTTGACCTCCTTCTTTCCAATTTGGATACCTTTCCTTTCTTTCTCTTGCCTTACTGCTTTAGCTAGGACTTCCAGTACTATGTTGATTTAGGAGTGCTGAAAGTATTCATCCTTGTCTTTCTTGTTTCAGTTCTTAGAGGAAAGTTTTTCAACTTGTACATATTCAGTATGATGTTAGCTGTGGGTTTGTTATCTATGGGCTTTGTTATTTTGAGGTGTATTCCTTCTATGCCTAGTTTGTTGAGAGTTTTTATCATGAAGAGATTGATAATTTGTTTCAAGGAAGTTTTTGACCTCCATCTTACTTCATTGACCCGGTGGTTGTTCAGGAACATGTTATTTGATTTCCATGTGTTTATATGTTTTTTTAAATCTTTTATTTATTTATTTTTTATTTATAGACAGGGTTTCACTATTTTGCCCGGGCTTGTCTTGAACTCCTGGGCTCAAGTAATCCTCCCACCTTGTCCTTGCAAAGTGCGGGGATTACAGGCATGAGCCACCAGAGCCTGGCCCCATGTATTTGTATGGTTTCTAAAGTTCCTCTTGATATTTGTTTCTCATTTTATTCCATTGTGGACTGAGAAGATACTTAGATGATTTCGATTTCTTAAAATTAATTGAGACTTCTTTTGTGGACTAACACTTCCTGGAAGATGTTCCACGTGCTGATGAGAAGAAGTATTGTGCAGTTAGTTAGAATGTTCAGTAGGTATCTATCTGTAAGGTCCATTTGGTGCAAAGTCCCTTTTAAATCCATGTTTGTTGATTTTCTGTCTAGAGAATCTGTCTTATCCCCTTCAACAGTGGAATGTTGAAGTCCCTCACTGTTATTATACTGGAGTCTGTCTCTCTGTTTAGATCTAGTAATATTTTCTTTGTGAACTTGTGTGCTCCAGTGTTGAGTGCATATATGTTTAGAATTGTTATATCCTTTTGCTGGATTCATCCCTTTATCATTATATAATGACCTTCATCATCTTTTTTTTTTTAATTACCTTTTTTGACTTAAAGTTGTTTTTATGTATAGCTACCCCTGAGAGCTTGTTTGGAGGTTCTATCAGGAGAGTGCAGCTACTCTTAACACCCTTGATGGAAGACCGGTCCTCCTGTATTGGGGATGGTTGTCCTCTTCGACCAAGTGCCCAGCTTCTGGAGGGATGCACATGGAGCCAGTGAGGGGGGTAGGGGATACCTGCCTAGCCAGCCAGATCAACTGAATCAATCCTGGCGATCAGTGGAGTGACAGATGTCGCAGCCAGGTCACCCTCACATCCATATCTGATATATGTTTAGCTACTCCTGCTCACTTCTGATTTTCGTCTGTGTGGAATATCTTTCCACCTCTTTTAGTCTATATGTGTCTTTACTGGTAAAGTGTGTTTTTTCTAGGCATCATATAGTTGGATCATATTTCTTGTTTTTTCTTTTTTTTTTGAGGGAAGATCTCTCCTGTCACCCAGGCTGGAAGTACAGTGGCATGATCATGGCTTACTGCAGCCTTAAATTCCTGGACTTAAGCAATCTTCTGCCTTAGCCTCCTGAGTAGCTGAGACTACAGGTGCAGGCTACCACGCCTGGCTAATTTTAAATTTTTTTCTTTTGTAGAGATGAGGACTTGCTATGTAGACAAGGCTGGTTTCGAACTCCTGACCTAAAGTGATCCTCTCACCTTGGCCTCTTAAAGTGCTGGGATTACAGGCGTGAGCCACTGCACCTGGCCAGATCATGTTTCTTTATCCATTCAGCCAGTTTGTGTCTTTCAAGTGGAGACAGATTCATTTACATTCAAGGTTATTATTGATATGTGATGTTTTGTTCCTGTCATATTGTTGTTTTCTGCTTGTTGTATGTATTCTTTGTTCTTTTCTTTTTCTTGTTTATCTTTGTGATTTACAGGTTTTAATGTCGTGGTACCTTTTGAGTCCTTTCTCTTCCTCATTTGTATGTTTACCCATGAATTTTATACTTTTGTGTGTTTTCACAATGGTAAATATCATCCTTTCACTTCCAGGTTTAGTACTCCTTTGAGCATTTCTTGTAGGTCTGGTCTAATGGTAATGAATTCCCTTTAATGGTGATGAATTTTCTTAACTTTTGCTTGTCAGGGAAAGATTTTTCTCACTTACAAAGGGTAATTTTGGTAGGTATAGTATATTGATTGGCAGTTTTTTTTTTTTTTTCAGACCTTTGAATATGTCATTACATTCTCTCCTGGCTGGTAAAGTTTCTGCTGAGATTCTGGGCATATATGATAATGTAATCTCTGTATGATTTCTTTGGCTCTAAACAACGTCAGGGGTACCTGTTTTGTCCTTGACAGCTTAGGGTCTGGTTATTAGTAGAGGCTGTGGTGAAGTGTTCCTGGGGACTGGGTTGCTAGCTGGGCTAGTCTTCTGTCCCCAGTGGTGGGATTTATGGGCTGAGCATACCTGTCTTTGGTCTCAGGGTGACGTACACCAGCACCGGTGTTAGCCAGGTACAGACAGGCCGATTCTTGGGCCTCCAGCTGGCCTACTCAGATGCCAGTAGTGGCAGCATGGGCTGGGAGAGTGGGGGTGGGTTCTTGGGCTTGGATATGGTTTGGCTGTGTCCCCACCCAAATCTCATCTTGAATTCCCATGTGTTGTGGGATGGACTTGGTGGGAGGTAATTGAATCATGGGAGCAGGTCTTTCTGGTGCTGTCCTCATGATAATGAGTAAGTTTCATGAGATCTGATGGTTACTATAAGGGGGAGTTTCCCTGCACAAGCTCTCTCTGCCTGCCGCCATCCGTATAGTGTGTGAGTTGCTCCTCCTTGCCTTCTGCCATGATTGTGAAGCCTCCCCAGCCATATGGAACTGCAAATGCAATAAACCTCTTTCTTTTGTAAATTGCCCAGTCTTGGGTGTGTCTTTATCAGCAGCATGACAACAGAGTAATACAGTAACTTGGTACCAGTAGAGTGGGGTGTTGCTGAAAAGATACCTGAAAATGTGGAAACGACTTTGGAACTGGGTAACAGGCAGAGGTTGGAACAGTTTGGAGGGCTCAAAAGAAAATAGGAAAATGTAGGAAAGTTTAGAACTTCCTAGAGACGTGATGAATGGCTTTGACCAAAAGCCTGATAGCGATATGGACAATAAGATCCAGGCTGAGATGGTCTCAGATGGAGAAGAGGAACTTGCTGGGAACTGGAACAATGATGATTCTTGTTATGTTTTAGCAAAGAGGCTGGCGACATTTTCCCCTGCCCTAGAGATTTGTGGAACTTTGAACTTGAGAGAAATGATTTAGGGTATCTGGCGGAAGAAATTTCTAAGCAGCAAAACATTCAAGATGTAACTTGGGTGCTGTTAAAGGCATTCAGTTTTATAAGGGAAGCACCACATAAAAGTTTGGAAAATTTGCAGCCTGACAATAGAAAAGAAAAACCCATTTTCTGAGGAGAAATTGAAGTCTGCTGCAGAAATTTGCATAAGTAAGGAGGGGCCAAATGTTAATCCCCAAGACAATGGGGAAAATGTCTCCAGGGCATGTCGGAGGTCTTCACGGCATCCCATCCCAGCACTGGCCCAGAGTCCCCATGCTGTGTGCAGTCCAGGGGCTTGGTGCTCTGCATCCCAGCCACTCCAGCCATGACTAAAAGGGGCCAAGTTACAGCTTGGGCTGTTGCTTCAGAGGGTGGAAGCCTCAAGCCTTGGCAACTTCCATGTGGTGTTGAGCCTGTGGGTGCACAGAAGTCAAGAATTGAGGTTGGGGAACCTCCACCTAGATTTCAGAAGATGTATGGAAATGCCTAGATACCCAGGGAGAAGTTTGCTGCAGGGGCAGGGTCCTCACGGAGTGGGTGGAGAACCTCTGCTAGGGCAGTGCAGAAGGGAAATGTGGAGTTGAAACCCCTACACAGAGCCCCTACCTGGGGCACTGCCTAGTGGAGCTGTGAGAAGAGGGCCACCATCCTCCAGATCCCAGAATGGTAGATCCACTGAGAGCTTGCACCGTGTGCCTGGAAAAGCCGCAGACAGTCAACACTAGCCCATGAAAGCAGCCAGGAGGGAGGAGGCTATACCCTCCAAAGCCACAGGGGCGGAGCTGCCCAAGACCATGGGAACCCATCTTTTGCATCAGCGTAACCTGTATATGAGACCTGGAGTCACTGGAGGTCATTTTGGAGCTTTAAGATTTGACTGTCCCACTGGATTTCGGACTTTCAAGAGGCCTGTAGCCCCTTTGTTTTGGTCAGTGTCTCCCATTTGGAATGGCTGTATTTATCAACTTCCTGTACCCCCATTGTATCTAGGAAGTAACTAACTTACTTTTGATTTTACAGACTCATAGGCAGAAGGGACTTGCCTTGTCTCAGATGAGACTTTGGACTGTGGACTCCTGAGTTAATACTGAAATGAGTTAAGACTTTGGGGGACTGTTGGGAAGGCATGTTTGGTTTTGAAATGTGAGGACATGAGATTTGGGAGGGGCCGGGGCAGAATGATATGGCTTGGCTGTGTCCCCACCCAGATCTCATCTTGAATTACCATGTGTTGTGGGAGGGACCCTGTGGGGGTAATTGAAACATGAGGGCAGGTCTTTCTCATGCTGTCCTCACGATAATAACTAAGTCTTATGAGAGTTGATAGTTATTTTAAGGGGGAGTTTTCCTGCACAAGCTCTCTTTGCCTGCCACCATCCATGTAAGATGTGACTTGCTCCTCCTTGCCTTCTACCATGATTGTGAAGCCTCCCTAGCCATGTGGAACTATAAGTCCAATAAACCTTTCTTTTGTAAATTGTCCAGTCTCAGGTATGTCTTTATCAGCAGTGTGAAAATGGATTCATACAGTAAATCAACATGAAAATGGACTAATACAGGCTCTTAGGCAGCCAGCATGGCATGGTTGATGGCAGTGGCAGGACTGCCTTCTTGGTCCTGAGCAGTGTGTACTGGTGTTGGCGGTGGCTGTGATAGACTGGGCCAGCCACTCCCAAGGCCTGCAGGTGGCATCTGCAGGTAGGTTACAGCTGTGGTGGCAGCTGCGGGTAGACAGGCCCAATCTCAGGCCACTGGGAGGCATGCTCACGTACCAACAGTGGTAGGCTGAGCAGTCCCCTGTTTCCAGAATGTGTGTCTGGGATGGTGTGAATGGGGGTGAAGCTGGGCCAGAAGGGCTTATCCTCAGGCTCCCTGTTGGTGTGTGCAGGTACAATCAGTGGTGGGCAGGTGCGGGGCATTCCCCAGGCCCTGGGCAGAATAATTGACTTGGGGACCATCAGGGATGTGTTGGGGCCCTGCCACTGTGGAGGGTGGAGCTGCCTTCTATGGTAGTAGCTTAGACTGGTGGGTGGGGAACACACGCTCTGCTCACATCTCAGCTCCTGATCAGTCTGGGGGTGCTCACACCTCAGCTGTGGCCATAGTGGCCTGCCACTTGCTCATGCTTCAACCCTGACAGCGGTAGCCTGTGCCTTGCTTGTGCCTCAGCCCCGGCGGCAGTAGTCCACGCATCACTTGAGTCTCAGCCCTGGTGGCATTGGGCCCCAGGACAGTGGGCAGTCTGTTGGGGACAGGACTCTAAAATGGCACCTTGCTATAGCTGCCTAGGTCTCAGGGAATCTGTGGAACCCAGGACAAGCTCCCTCCCTGGAGCTGCATCTTCATACAATCTCCCGACAGCTTCCTTTGTTAGTTTCAGGACCTGTGACAGTTGAGGCCCTCTCCCGTGGCTAGCTAGAATTGCAGAAATCCACGGTGGGAACATGGACCGCTGAGCTCTCACTTTTCCTTTTAACACATTGGGGAGTTTCTCCTGGCTCCCATTTGATGGGGGTTGAGCAGGCTGCCTTATTTCTTTCTCCTTCCTTGCCGTAGATGTTTCCTGTCATTTTTCTGTTGAATTCCAGTGTTCTGTTTTTTTTAATGTTTTTAAAAATTAGTTTTTTGAGATAAGGTCTTGCTTTTTGACCCAGGCTGGTCTCCAACTCTTGGCCTCAGTAATCCTCCCATCTCACCCTCACAAGTAGCTGGAACTATAGCCACATGCCTCTCTTTTCCTGGCATCTATCTCTTGGGTGATCTATTCAAAGTGTCATTATCTACTCACTATTTTGGTTGTTCTTAGTAGAGGCGGCCTCTAGTTAGCAATCTTAAAGTCTCTCCCTTGTTGTCTTTTAAGGTGAAAGCTTTGGTCATAGATTTGAGACTTTTCTTTGTTTCTAATGAATTTTTAGCTTTGTAATTTTTTTTCCTTTTTCTTTAACTGTATCCACTGGGATTTGTAGCATATAAATTTTTCTACAAATACTGCTTTAGATGCATGCCACGACTGTTATTTTCATTATATTGGATACCTTTTTCACTAGACTAAGGCAGTTTTTTTTCCTCTGTATCATTTTGTTTAGTTTTCATTGTTACATTTTTAAGTTCGCTAATCTTTTTTTTTTTTTTTTTTTAACCTGTCTGCTCTACCTTTTATCCCATTCAGTATCAGACCTTAGAATTTCCCTTTCTAGAATTTTCGTTTGGGTCTTTTTTTATATTAACCTTATCTCACTTCAACATGTTTTCAGTTTTTCCTCTAGGTTCTTGAACATATGGATTATAGTCATAGTCATATAAGAACTTTTCATGTCTTTTTCTACTGATTCTATTACCAGTAATTTCTGGGTCAGGTTTGGTTTTTTTTGTTGTTTTTGTTTTTCTCACTTTGGGTTGAATTTTTCTGCTTCCTTTGCATGCCCGGTAATATTTTACTTTTTTTTTCCCCCTACTTTTTTTTTTGAGATAGTGTCTCACTCTGGTTGCCCAGGTTAGAGTACAGTGGTGTGATCTTGGCTCACTGCAGCCTTGACCTTCCTGACTCAAGTGATTCTCCTACCTCAGCCTCCCGAGTAGTTACTATTACAGGCGTACACCTCCATACCTGACAAATATTTTTTGTATTTTTTTGTATTTTTAGTAGAGACGGGGTTTCACTGTGTTGCCCAGACTCGTCTCAAACTCCTGGACTCAAGCAGTTGCCTGTCTAGGCCTCCCATAGTGCTGGGATTACAGGTGTGAGTCACAGCACTCGAACTTTCTTTTTTTTTTTTTTTTTTTAACTGTTCTGAAGGTACATTAGCAATGCCTGGTAAGTTTTTAGTAGATACTAAACTCTGAATTTTACTATGCTAGATGCTGGATATTTTTATATTCCTATGATATTCTTGATGTTTGTTCTGCATTATGATTAAGTTGATTGGAAAGAGATTGATTATTTAGCATCTTGATTTTTAAGCTTTGTTAAGTGGGACTGGATATGCATTTAGTCTAGTTTTTATTTTTTTCATATTAAGGCAAGACCTATTTTTCTGTAAAGACCCAGATAGTACGTATTTTAGGCTTTGTGGGCTCTACAGTTTGTGTGTCAGCTATCTCTCTCTTCTACTATAGTATAAAAGCAACCATAAATGGTATTTAAATGAATAAACATGGTTGTGAACTTTATTTTTAGATACTATAATTTAAATTTTATGTAGTTTTAAATTGTCATGAAATGTTCTTTTTTTTACCTTTTTCAGCCATTTAATAATGTAAAAGTCATTCTTAGTTCTTGGGCTATACAAAAATAGGTGCTGAACCACATTTGATCTGTAGGATATAATTTGCTGACCCCCTGCTGCTTTAACCAGTGTTAGCCAAAAGATGAGCTTTTCCATACTTGCTGTTGGGGGGCAGGCCTTGTTCATAGACCTGTGTGGGTGTTGGGTGCTATTCCCTTTATTCCTTTGGAGCAGTTCTATCCCTGACCTTGGGTAATTTCCCCGTGTACATGCCCTGCTCAGTCCTTTGCTAAAGACTCAGAGGGACTCTGCAAATTTCCACAGTACTCTCTGCAGCTCTCTTCTCTGACACTTTTCTCTGTTAATTCTACCTTTGCCTTCTTGACTCTTAACCTCATCTCTCTAAGGGAGATTGCCAGGTTTTTGATTGATCCTCCCTGTTTGCCTCTTTACCCAGTTTGTAAATTGGGGTAGTTATAGGGTTTATCTCTGTTTTGCATCTCTCATGTATCACTATTCATAGTCTTTTGTTACTCGTTGTATAATGTCTTGAGTGTCTAGTTTCATATATTTTTGTTGTCGTTTAGTTGTTTCAGTCAGGTAAACTTTGTCCTTATTACTCCATATTTGTTGGAAACACAAGAACGTACTTTTTTTTCTTTTTTACTGTATTTTGAGAGATTTGGGAAGGAAGGTGAGCCCACCATCTTGATGTAATATGCCTCCACCATTATAGTTTTAGGAGAATTAAAATTATGGGGATCTTTTATTCCCCACTGTATATTGAGTGTCTACTGTATGCTAACCCCTTCTCTAAACCTTGTGACTAAAACTTTAATGGAACATACATTCTAGTGGTCTCAACAACAGATCATAATATAATGTTGAACTATATGAAATAGGAAATATATGTGTTCCTTGGGGTACTCCTGGCTTGAGTGAAAAGGTGTCCAAGGCTCCAGCCACTTTAAATATTTTTAAATGCCAATTTTAAATTTAAATAAATAGTACATTTATTTACCAAAATGGGGTAATTTTTTATTCCCATGCTGATCAGATATTCTGAATGATAAGTTAACAATAATCTTGCTAAGCACAACATAGGATACTTTAATAAATTCAGTTTGGTAGACTAAATCTCTTAATATACATAGTATTTGTGGGGATAAATTAATGGGAAGCATGATGGTACGTAGTAAATGTCAGGATGTTTAGTATTAGCTGGGTTGAAATCTTAGCCTTGCCACTTGATATTTGTGTGACCTGGCAATTTATTAACTTCAGAGTTTCTTCATAATGGAGACAGTAATATCCTCCTATAAAGTTTTAAGGATCTTTTGCCTTATGGAAATGTTAAAATCCACTATACAATATGCATATTGTTTCTTTTTAGAATTCGTAGTTCATGTTTAACAAATAGATCCACGTATAATTCTTTTTTTTTTTTTTTTTTTTTTTTGAGACAGAGTCTCACTCTGTCGCCCGGGTTGGAGTACAGTGGCGCGATCTCGGCTCACTGCAACCTCTGCCTCCCAGGTTCACGCCATTCTCCTGCCTCAGCCTCCCGAGTAGCTGGGACTACAGGTGCCTGCTGCCATGCCAGGCTAATTTTTTTGTATTTTTTTTTTTTCAGTAGAGATGGGGTTTCACCGTGATCCGCCCGCCTCGGCCTCCCAGAGTGCTGGGATTACAGGCGTAAGCCACTGCGCCTGGCCAATTTGCTCTTTTAAAAATTCATATCATCTGCTCAAGTACACATCTTTAATTCTTTAATGTTGCTTTTTTTTTTTTTTTTTTTTTTGAGATGGAGTTTCGCTCTTGTTGCCCGGGCTGGAGTGCAATGGCGTGAGCTCGGCTCACTGCAACCTCCGCCTCCCAGGTTCAAGCAATTCTCCTGCCTCAGCCTCCTAAGTAGCTGGGATTACAGGTGTATGCCACCACGGCTGGCTAATTTTTGTATTTTTAGTAGAGACACAGTTTCACCATGTTGGCGAGGCTGGTCTCAAACTCCTGATCTCAGGTGATCCACCCACCTCAGCCTCCCAAACTGTTGGGATTACAGGCATGAGCCACTGTGCCCAGCCAATGTTGCTTTAAAAATTGAGAATTCTCTCTGGACATGATGGAGTAATAAGGGGCTTTTACCCACTTGTCATAAACAACTAGTAAACTGGATCAAGATACATCAACCATCTCTTTTTAGGTATTGTACTAAGGCAAATCAGGACTGTTTTCCCTGGGTGATGGGTGAAATAAAAGAAGTGAGCCCTATACCACTACCAGGGTTTCCTGCCTGGAAGCAGCTTTAGGACCGCAGAAACAGAGAGAGAGAATCTAATGAGTCTGGCAGCTTCACTCAGTTGAGGAGGCAAAGATTGGATTTCAAGAGGCTTAGGCAGCTAGAAGTTGCAGGGCCAGGTTCTGAAAAGAAGAGGGCTATGCAGAAGACAGAATTTCAGAAATCTGTACATGGGCTACCTTGAGTCTTTGCTGAAGACTAGGTCGTATATGCAAACAGTGAAAATCCACAACATTAGGCACTGAACATCCAGGTTATTACTAGCCAAACATTTCCTAGAACTTACACTGGAGATGTTTGAACTCTGACCAGAGTGAAATATTCTTTGTAGCACTCAGGGCATTCAATGGAGAACCCAATTGATTCATTGTAGTAAACCTGACAGAAAAGGCCTTAAAAAGATAAGATGAATCTGCAAATAAATACCTGCCAAAACAAAGCCCAACTGATTTTTACAGCACATTGCAAAATCTTAACAGCACATCTTAGCAGCATTGTAACATTGATATTTTCCAACATCCAAGCTTAATTTACTCAATATGGCTCAAATTACTAGCTATGCTGAGAAACTGGTCTAACTCTTAACCAGGAGAAAAATGAACCCAAAGAAGCAGATTCAGAAATGATGGAGATACTAGATCTAGCAGACAAGGACAGTAAAATAAGTATTATAATTAGTAAAAGTATTTAAAGAAAAATATGAACATAATGAAAGAAATGAAAGATAAGAAAAATAAACATATAGAACTTCTAGAGATTAAAAAAATAATAGTATCTTAAATAAATTACTGAAAGGCATTTCACAGAAGATTGGATGCTGCAGAACAAACTAGTGAACTTGAAGACATGTCAGTAGACTTTATCCTAAAATGAAGCAGTGAGAAAGAGAACTGAAAATAATCAAGTGCTTCACTGGTCTGTGGAATAGTATCAAGCAGGCTCCATAAAGTGTATTTGAGATCCTAGAAGGAGGATGGAGCCAAGAATATTGGAAGAATAATGAATGCAAAATTTCAAATTTGATGAAAATTATAAACCCACAAACCCAATAATCTCAACAAACCTAAAGTAGGACAAACACAGACAAACATTCACAGACATTTGTATGTTTGTCCTTTGCCAGAAAGCAGTGACAGAATCTTGAAGGCAACCTAAGAAAAAGACATATTATATACAGAGGAACAAAGAAGACGTTTTGTTGGAAACTATACAAACTAGGCGATAAGTAACTTTTTTTTTTTTTTTTGAAATCGGGTCTTCCTGTGTCACCCAGGCTGGAGTGCAGTGGAGTAAACATGGCTCACTGCAGCCTCAACTTCCTGGGCTCAAGTGATCCTCCCAGTTCAGCCTCCTGAGTAGCTGGGACTCCTGACGCACACCACTATGCCTGGCTAATTTTTTAATTTTTTGTAGAGACTAGGTCTTGCTGTGTTGCCCAGGCTGGTCTCAAACTCCTGGGCTCAAGCAATCCGCCCGCCTCAGTCTCCCAAAGCGCTGGGATTACAGGTGTGAGCCACTGCACCCGGCTGATAATGGATGTTGCAGAAGTACTAAATGAAAAGTATTAGATGAAAACTTCTATATCTAGCAAAATATCCTTCAAAAATTAGGGTGAAATAAAAACTTTTTCAGACAGGTAAAACCAGAGAATATGTTATGAGCTAGCCACTTGCACTACAAGAAACATCTTTGGATGAAAACTTGGACCTAGACAAAGTGATGACAAGTGGAAGAAAGGATAAATATGTTAAAATTAAATTTTTCCCAACTTTAAAAAAGTCTTTTTAAAAGGTAATTAGCCGTTTGAAGCAAAAATCACCATGTATTGCAAATTTCACAATATATGAGGAAGTGAAACATGAAAGCTCTAGTACTAAGGATGAGAACAAGGAATTGCAAATATAATGTAAGGGTAAAAAGTGTTCATGTTGTATGTGAGGTGGTGGAATATTATTTAATAGTAGACTGTATTGAGTTAAAGATGCTTTGTTTTGTAAAACCTGAAGCAACCACAAAAACTTAAAGAAGTGTAATTAATTAGCTAAGAGTAGATGTTAAATGAAGTTCATTTTAATCAAGTTAATTCAAAAGAAGACATTAAAAGGAGTAAGAAAGGAACAAATAAATGTATGTGAACAAAATAAATGGAAGGATTATAGATTTTAACTCAATTATATCAGTTATTGCATTAAACAAATAATTTTAGTTTGGGGTTAGCCAAGTTTTTCTGTAAAGAGTCAGACATTAAAGAATATTTTAATTTTAGGCTTTGTGATCATCAATAGTGTCTGTTAAAAGTGTTTAATTCTGCTCTTGAGGCACAAAATTAGCCATAGAAATTACATTTTTTGTGTTCCAATAAAATGTTACAGACACTAAGATTTGAATTTCATGTTGTTGTGTGTCAAAATATTATGTTTTCTCTGATTTTTTTTTCCCCTCTACCCTATTTTCAAATGTAGAAACATTGTTAGTTGCAGGCACCACTAAAGCAGGTAATATGCTGCATACAGCCCTTGTGGGCAGTAGTTTGCTAATCCTTGTTCTTTTTTTTTTTTTTTTTGAGACGGATTCTCGCCCTGTGGCCCAGGCTGGAGTTCAGTGGCACGATCTCTGCTCACTGCAACCTCCACCTCCTGGATTTATGCGATTCTCCTGCCTTAGCCTCCTGAGTAGCTGGGACTACAGGTGCGCACCACCACACCCGGCTAAGTTTTGTATATTTAGTAGAAACGGGGTTTTGCCATGTTGGCCTGGCTGGTCTCCAGCTCCTGACCGAAAGTGATCTGCCTGCCTCAGCCTCCCAAAGTGTTGGGATTACAGGCGTGAGCCACCACTTCTGGCCTCGTGAGCCACCACTTCTGGCCTAATCCTTGTTCTAAACCTGCTGTCTCCAATATGTCACCACTAAGCCACATGTGGTATTGTAATTAAAATTAAATGAGATTGGCAGAGTGGATAGAAAAGAAAGACCCAGGTATATGCTGTCTATAGAAATTCACTTCAAACATAAAGGTATAGGTTAAAAGTAAAAGGATGGAAAATGATACTCAAAACTCATGATAAGAAAGCTGGAATTACTATATTAATATCAGAAAATGAGATGGCTATATTACTATAGCCAACTAAAATGCAAAGACTAATGACTATATTAGTATCAGAAAATGAAAAGGAATATTAGAAATAGATAGGAGTGTTTCATAATGCTGTTCATTAGGAAGATACAATTCTGACAGTATTTTTACTAATAGCAGAGCTTTAAAACACATGAAGCAAAAACTGACAACTTAAAAAATATACAATGCAGTTATAACTGGAAATTTCAACACTTCCCTCTCAGTAGTCAATAGTGCAACTAGACAAAATCATTCAGAATATAGAAGACATGAACGATATTGTCAACAAATGATATTACTGATATTTCTAGAACACTATCCAACAAAGAAAAAAACATTCTTTAAAAATGACTGACACCTCAAGTGTTTTTGAGGATGTGAAACAGTTGGAACTCTTAGACAATAATAAATGGTACAACTTACATTGGCAAAATGTTTGGGAGTTTCTTATTAGGTTAAACCTGTCTCTGCCACACAACTCATGAGCTCCACTGCTATCTACTCAAGAGAAATAAAAATGTATGTCTATACAAAGACTTGCACAGAAATATTCATAGCAGCTTTATTTATAATAGTCAAAACACGGAGGCCAGGCACAGTGGCTCACATCTGTAATTCTAACATTTTGCGAGGCTGAGGTGGGCAGATCACTTGAGGTCAGAAGTTTGAGACCAGCCTGGCCAACATGGTGACACCCCATCTCTATTAAAAATACAAAAATTAGCTGGGCATGGTGGCACAAGCCTGTAATCCCAGGTACTCGGGGCTGAGGCAGGAGAATTGTATGAACCCAGGAGGTGAAGGTTGCAATGAGCCGAAATCGAGCCACTGCACTCCAGCCTGGGTGACAGAGTGAGATTCTCTCTCAAAAAAAAAAAAAAAAAAAAAAGACAATTCAAACATTCATCAGCCAATGATTGGATGACCAAATTTTTATAAATTCATACAAAGGGACACTGACGTTAAAAAATGTGAATCTCAAAAACATCATGTGAAGCAAAAAAGCCAGACAAAAAGAGTTCGTATTATATGAAACTCTACAAAAGACAAATCTGTAATATGGAAAACAGATCAATGGTTTCCTGAGGCCAGAAGTGGGGTGACTGACTGCAAAGTGGAGCATGGGAGAACCATTTATTTAGTCATAGTCTTTTTTTTTTTTTGAGACGGAGTCTCGCTCTGTCACCCAGGCTATAGTGCAGTGG
This sequence comes from Gorilla gorilla gorilla, assembly GCF_029281585.2. NCBI lineage: Eukaryota > Metazoa > Chordata > Mammalia > Primates > Hominidae > Gorilla > Gorilla gorilla. The sequence goes on along the minus strand of NC_073233.2, from coordinate 85,652,288 downwards.
CATGATCTTGGCTCACTGCAACTGCTGCTTCCTGGGTTCAAGCCATTCTCCTGCTTCAGCCTCCCGAGTAGCAGGGACTACCAGCATGTGCCACCACGCCCGGCTAATTTTTGTATTTTTAGTAGAGACAGGTTTCACCATGTTGGCCAGGCTTGTCTCGAACTCCTGACCTCCAGTGATTCGCCCACCTTGGCTTCCCAAAGTGCTGGGATTACAGGTGTGAGCCACAGCACCCGGCCCATAGTCTCTCTTCTGTTTTGTTTTTTATTATCTTAGGTAGCCTGCCTTTTGTCATGTATTAATTAGCAAGCTCACTAAACTTCCTAAAACTTCAGTTTTCATAAAAGCCAGTTTATGCTTGTCCACCTGTAAGTTGATGGCATGGAATGGTTGATTGCACATCCTGAAGACAGATATTTTATTTTACATGTTTCCTTAATGGGTTTAGAAATGTGTTCCTTTTTTCTGTTTGGTTCTTTAAGTATGAGCAAGAAACATGTATTATTGTTTGCTAATCAGTTAGTTACTTGGGTTAGAAGTTGATGTTTATCAAAAAGTTATTTGGTTTTTTTAAAGACCAAACCCAATGAATTGAACAAGTCTTTATGGAATGCATGGTATGTGCTAGCCACTGTCCTAGGTGCTGAAGATATAGGCCTGTTTAATGTGGGATAGAGCTAATTAAACAGGCATTTATGATACAATGTGATGCATAAGTACAAGTTAGGATCATTTGGGAACACCCAGCATTGGCACTTAGTCTGGATTAAGTGGGATAAAAGGATGATTTCCAAAGGAAGCAACATCTAAATTGAACCCCATGATGGGAGGAGATGGAGTGAGAATAGAGGGAACTGTACATGCTAAGCCCTAGAGGCTAGAAATAGCATGGTATGTTTGGGAACTCCAAGAAGTTCAGTATGATAGATTTGTTGAGCCAGTAAACAAAAACTGGCAACTCATTACTCTGGACTTCTCGTTACATGAGAAAAAGTAACCTTTTATTTGTAAAGCCACTCTAGTAAGGTTTTCTGTTACCTGAACAAATCTTTAACCAGCACAGCAAGACAATAGTATATTTAAGCAGCCCGTGTCTAGAAAGAATTTTAAGAGGCCAGGTGTGGTGGTTCACACCTGTAATCCCAGGCTGAGGTGGGCAGATCACCTGAGGTCAAGAGTTCGAGACCAGCCTGACCAACATGGAGAAACCCCATCTCTACTAAAACTACAAAATTAGCCAGGCGTGGTGGCGCATGCCTGTAATCCCAGCTACTTGGGAGGCTGAGGCAGGAGAATGGCTTGAACCCAGGAGGCGGAGGTTGCAGTGAGCCAAGATCGTGCCATTGCACTCCAGCCTGGGCAACAAGAGCGAAACTCCATCTCAGAAAAAAAAAATTTTTTTTTAGAAATAGCAAGGCATAGTGGCGTGCCTGTAGTCCCAGCTACTAGGGAGGCTAAGGCAGTAGGATCGCTCAAGCTCAGGAGTTGAAGGCTGCAGTGAGCTATGATCACACCACTTCACTCCAGCCTGAGTAACAGAGTGAGACTCTGTCTCTAAAAATAAATAAATGGCCTTTGGGAGGCCTAAGTGGGTGGATCACCTGAGGTCAGGAGTTTGAGACCAGCCTGGCCAACATGGTGAAACCCTGTCTCTACGAAAAATACAAAAATTAGCTGGGCATGGTGGTGCATGTCTGTAATCCCAGCTACTTGGGAGGCTCAGACATGAGATCGCTTGAACCCAGGAGGTGGATGCTGCAGTGAGCTGAGATAGTACCACTGCACTCCAGCCTGGGCAACAGAGTGAGACTCTGTCTCCAAAAAAATGAATGAATGAAAAGATAAATTGAAACAAAAGGGTGGATCACATAACTTAGGGACTAAAGAAATGAAAATTCTAAAATGGAAATAACTAGCTTTCAGGGATAGACCAGAAACAGAGGGCTTGCAAAGGAATCCAAAAAAGGACAGAGAGATAAGATAAATCAGAAAAGTGATGTCACAGAATGTCCACGTTTCAAGAAGGAAGATATGATCAACAGTGTCACATGTTCCCAAATTAAGACAAAGACTGAAGAGTCCATTTAGTCCTGGGCAACATAGTGAGACTCATCTCTGCTAAAAATTGTTAAAAATTAGCTGAGCATGGTGGTGTGCCTATAGTCCAAGCTAATTGGTAGGCTGAGGTAGGAAGATCAGTTGAGTGCAAGAGTTTGCAAAGAACTTTTTTCAGAAAGAGAGAAGAGGGAGCATATGTTAGAGGGGACTTTATCATGCTCTTAACATGGTAATAGTTGATTAAAAAAAGTTTCCACATGTTTGATAACCTTATATTATTATTGTTTGAGACCAACAGCAGTGTAAAAGATTTGTTCAATGTCACATATAAATGAAAATACTTGTTAATTTCATGTTTTATGAGTTTTCAAGGGACCCAGTCTTAGTAAAACACTGCTAGGAACATTGTTTTTCTCTAAAGCCTGAAGGTATTTTTTCCCCTCCCCTCCCCCATCCTCTCCCCTTCCCTCCCCCATGGTCTCCCCTTCCCTCCCCCACCCCTTCCCCTCCCCATCCTTTCCCCTTCTCTCCCCCACCCCCTCCATTCCCCCTTCCCTCCCCCCTCCACTCCCCTCCCCATCCTCTCCCCTTCCCCCACCCCATCCACTCCCCCTGCATTCCCCCCCTTCCCTCCCGCTCCATTCCCCCCTTCCTTCCCCCTCTTCCCTCCTGCTCCATTCCCCCTTCCCTCCCCCTCTTCCCTCCCCCCTCCACTCCCCTCCCCCCTCTTCCCCCCTCCTCCTCCGCTCCCTCTCCCCTCCCCTTACCAAGACAGGATCTCCCTGTGTTGCCTAGGCTGCTCTCAAACTCCTGGTCTCAAGCCATCCTTATGCCTCAGCCTGCTGGGATTACAGGCATGAGCCACCATACCTGAAGTTTAAGATACTGTTTGTCTTATTTTCTGTTAGGTTAGATTTTATGCACATAAGAACTAGGTATTGAGATAATGATGCTTCTTTGCCAACAATGAAGAGTAGTAAGGATGTTAATTTTTCAATACAATGGAATAATTTTGCTTGCTTGTTTGTTCGTTCATTTGTTTGTTTGTTTGTTTTTGAGACAGGGTCTTGTTATGTTGCCCAGACTGGTCTTGAACTCCTGGGTTGGTGCAATCCTCCTGTCTGAGTCTCTCGAGTAGCTAGGATTACAGGTGTGTGCCACCTCACTGAGCACAACTCAGTTCTTTTGGTGGAACTCTTTTAAAAATGTCATTAAGGTCTCAGCTTTCCTGAACCTTTAAAAGGAAGTATTACTTTATTTATTTTTTTATTTATTTTGAGACGGAGTTTCGCTCTTGTTGCCCAGGCTGGAGTGCAATGGTGCCATCTTGGCTCACCACAACCTCCACCTCCCAGGTTCAAGCGATTCTCCTTCCTCAGCCTCCCAAGTAGCTGAGATTACAGGCGCCCGCCACCACGCCTGGCTAATTTCTTATATTTTTAGTAGCGACAGGGTTTCACCATGTTGACCAGGCTGGTCTCAAACTCCTGACCTCAGGAGATCCACCCGCTGCAGCCTCCAAAAGTGCTGGGATTACAGGCGTGAGCCACCTCTCTTGGCGGGGATTACTAATTTTGAAAATGTGGTAATAATGATATGGTTATTTAAAAATAATTATAGTTAATATCATAATGGTATTGTGGTTATTTTCAAAGAGGTAATAATGGTATTATGGCAATTTTATCTTTTAGAGATACACACTGAAGTATTTATGGATGAAATAATGATATCTAGAATTTGCTTTAAAATGATCCATTGGAGAAGAAAAAAAGTCTCTTGTTCATTTATTTATAATTGTTTAAGGGAGATGATGAGGTCATGAGGTTTTATTGTACTAGTCTGTCATTTTGTTTTTTTTTTAAATGGTTTAGTGTCACTGTTTTGCTGGGTAGAAGTTTTTCTATTTGTAGTTCAAGAAGTTCAGTGTGGAATGAGTGGTTTAATAATCTATATAGGATTGCCAGAAATGCATTCATTGTTACCTTTTTCTTTAATTACCAGTTTGCAAATGTTCACATAGAGAAAACAGTTCCTTTAGAAGTCTTCAGACTTCTAAACTTGTTTTTTATTGCTTGTGTTTGCTGATGTTCCATTTGATTGTACTTAAAAATCACCAACATTTTATTCAGATACTCTAGTTTGCTTATTGATCATTTTTAGCAATTGGCTGGCTAGCCCTCAAATAAGGTGTCAGAATTTTTCTTTAAGTAAGACATGATCACCATCTGCTGGTGAATAGTGATAACTTTGGCTTGGGTATTGCTTTATGATATATGAAGTACATTCATATACATTTTCTAATTTATTGAAATAACTAGAAACTATAATGAGCTCATTTCGTTCTGCTTTATGACAAAATCTCAGGAAACTATAAGATGACATAGTATGCTACTCATCTAGGTACCTCTGCTTGTCAAATGAATGTTAACTGAAAAAAGGTATGAGCTGATCACTTATTAGCAAGGAGTAAAGACAAAATATAAATTTCACAAAGAAATGGAGTTCTTACAGTATAAGTTTATAGTTCTGCAGAATTGTCTATAAAAGAAACATCTAACTGATTTTGTAACACCTAAAATTATGGTTTTGAATCATAAAGGAATCTTCTAATATGCTGTTGAAGGTTTTTCCCCCGTTTTTGTTTGTTTGTTTTTAGTGATACAGGGTCTCACTTTGGCACCCAGGCTGAAGTGCAGTTGGTGCAATCGCTCACTACAGCCTTGAAGTCCTGGGCTCCAGCATTCCTCCTCCCTCGGCAACCCAAGTAGCTAAGGAGGACTACAAGCACATGCTACCATGCCCAGCGTCTTTTTTGAGTGTTAATCCCAGCACTTTGGAAGGCTGAGCCCAGAGGATCACTTGAGCCCAGGAGATCAAGACTAGCCTGGGCAATAGTAAGGAAACCTGGACTCTAAAGAAAAATTTAAAAATTAGTCAAGCATGGTAGGACACGCCTGTGGTCTCAGTTACATGAGAAAGCTGAGTAGGAGGATTGCTTGAGCCCAGGAGTTTGAGGCTGCAGTCAGTGAGTCCCGATCGTGCCACTGCACTTCAGCCTAGGCAACAGATCAAGACTCTGTGTTTAAACAAACAAACAAACAGGGTCTCACTATTTCCCAGGCTGATATTAAACTTCTGGCTTCCAGCTGTCCTCCTTCCTCAGCCTCCCAAAGCATTGGGATTACAGGTGTGAACCACCAGACCTGGCCCTGCTCAAGTTTTAAATACCTATGGAATATACATGATGAGCATAGAAGCCTGGCGTTTTATAGAGGATTGATACTAGAATATGCCTGTATAAGTATTTCTTTAATTAAATATATGGACTTGGTTATTTACTCCTATATACAGATGTCCATGGGAGCATTCTCCTTTCCCTTTCCTCCCCTTAAAAGGGAGAGAAAAGCGGGGAAAAGACAACAACGAGCCCTCTTCGGTTAGTGATATCACCTGTTCGCTCCCACAGTGATCTGAACAACCCAGAGTCATCTTCGCCATGTTTTTCATCTCTTCTGTATCACTTCCTGCATATTAATATATTCATTCAGATAATTTCTCTTTCACACCTACAGGGAACTCTCTTCAGTTTGTGTTTTGGGTTTTTTTTGTTTTTTTTTTTTTGAGATGGAGTCTCGCTGTTGTCACCCAGGCTGGAATGCAAAGGTGCAATCTTGGCTCACTGCAACCTCCGCCTCCCGGGTTCAAGAGATTCTCCTGTCTCAGCCTCCTGAGTAGCTGGGATTACAGGTGCCCACGACCATGCCCAGCTAGTTTTTTTGTATTTTTAGTAGAAACAGCGTTTCACGGCCGGGCGCAGTGGCTCACGCCTGTAATCCCAGCACTTTGGGAGGCTGAGTTGGGCAGATCATGAGGTCAGGATTCGAGACCAGCCTGGCCAACATAGTGAAACCTCATCTCTACTAAAAATACAAAAAAATTATCCTGGCATGGTGGCGGGCGCCTGTAATCCTAGCTACTCGGGAGGCTGAGGCAGGAGAATCACTGGAACCCGGGAAGCGGAGGTTGCAGCAAGCCGAGATCATGCCGTTGCACAGCAGCCTGGGGTGACAGTGCAAGAGCCTGTCTCAAAAAAAAAAAGAAAAAAAGAAACAGGGTTTCACCATGTTGGCTAGGCTGGTCTTGAACTCCTGACCTCAGGTGATCTGCCTGCCTCTGCCTTCCAAAGTACTGGGATTACAGGCGTGAGCCACTGCAGCATCTGGCCTAGGAACTCTCTTTTCTTTTCTTTAATTAATTTATTTATTTATTTATTGAGACAGAGTCTCGCTCTGTGGCCAGGCTGGAGTGCAGTGATGCAATCTCAGCTCACTGCAACCTCCACCTCCCGGGTTCAAGCGATTCTCCTGCCTCAGCCTCCCGAGTAGCTGGGACTACAGGTGCACACCACCATGCCTGGCTAATTTTTGTATTTTTTAGTAGAGACAGGTGTTCACCATATTGGCCAGGCTGGTCTCGAACTCCTGACCTCGTGATCTGCCTGCCCTGGCCTCCCAAAGTGCTGGGATTACAGGCGTGAGCTACCACGCCCAACCTGGAACTCTCTTTTCTAGCTGTCTGCAGAAATATTTTACATTGCTTACTCCCCCTCTCCCTGTTGCTTTCATTCTCTTTTTATTTTCTTGTCCCTGTTGCAGTTCATCAAATAGTTGAGTGTCTACCATTAAGTAGGAACTGTGCTTGGTGCTGGGAATACAGTGATGAAAAAGGCAGGTGGCTGTGCTTATGGAGCTTACATCTAAGGGTGAGAGAGAAAGAAGAAGAGATAGAAGATAGATAATTAGGAATTGAGACTTAAAGATAATTAGGACTGAAGAAGTTAAAGAGCTTACCTTTATTTTCTTTCTCTTTTCCTTTCCTGGTTTTACTTAGTTCATGTGTTCTGTATTCTTTTTTGTTGTTGTTGTCGATATTACACTGATAAGAACCGATACTACACTTGATCTTGGCCAGAAATCTAAGCAATTGTTTTCTCTTAATTATCAGCATTTGGGATAAATTTAAAACACTTTTTTAGCTAGTGTACTTGACTTTTCTGCTTTAAATATTAAAATTACAAGATAATTTTTCCTATTCTAGTGAACATTATTGATAAAATTAGTTTTTGAGGGGTAACTGGGCAGTTTACAGCTTTGTGTGGGTTTCAGTGGGATAGAGCTGCTTTGTAGGTTGGGCATTGTCTATGATAGCATATTACATTTTGAGTAACAACACTTACTTTTGAATTTTTAAAAATTATCACACCACTAAAGAGAAAAGTATAATTTAATTTTAAATTAATTTTTCTCTAGCAAGAGACGTTAAATATAAAGGAATAAGATTTTGACAGGTAAGGTTAAGTTAGATTTAGAGGACCAGATTTAGATTTCTTTCCTCCAAGAACGAGTGTTTGCCACCATTGAGCATATATACTATAGCAGACTCTGCTTTTTGTATTTAAAATTTTCCGAAATCAGTTTGGAAGTGGAATGGCTGCTTCAAAAATTTTGACTGTAAGAATAGATTGGGAAATAGTGTGGTGGTTGTGCAGTGCTGGGCATGTAACTGGCGCCACTGATTGTACACTAAAAAAAAAAATGATTAAAATGGCAAATTTCACAGTAAATATATTTTACCACCGTTAAATAAATAATGTAATACGTTAAAAGCCATTGGATGGTACACTTTAAGTGGATGAGTTGTATGGTATGTGCATTACATCTCAATAATGCTGTTTTTTAAGAAAGGAAGAATGGATTGGAAGAAGTATTAATAATTTTTCTGTTTCCACAGTAACTATTTGACAGGGTTATGTTTTAGAAATGGATAATGCCTCAAGGTGCATAGACAGGAACAACCTAATATCAAAAACCAGATACGAAGCTGCGCAGAAAGTGGTTTGATTCATAAGTTAGGTCTTGTGAACTATTCCTTCATCCATTTGATACTTTGAGAAACATCGGAAAGAGCCCTGGAATGGAAGGCTAGATGTCTATGTTCTTCTTGGCCTTTTTTTTTTTTTTTTTTTCCCATCTTGGGCAACTCTTGTCACATCTGAGGTCTAAGTTTTCCAGTCTGAAAAGAGTGTGAATTAGATCATTGCTTCCAGTTCCAAAATTGTAAGATGGTATTATCAATTGTTGCCTTGTTATAAGGCAAATAAATAAATACCTCAATACCTAGACATAGACATTGAATATTAGAGCTGGAGGACTTTGGATCATCTCGTGTAATTCCTTCAATTATGAATGACAAATTCAATGTTTGCACCCCTCTCTCCTGACTTTCTAGTGCTTTTTGTAATATACATATAACCTAGTTTTTAGTAATATCATAGTTGTTATATTAAGTGCAGGTTTTTAAGTGATATGTGACCTTTGAAATGATGAAAAGTATGAGAAACGGCCAGGCGTGGTAGCTTACATGTGTAATCCCAGCACTTTGGGAGGCCAAGATGGGCAGATCGCTTGAGCCCCGGAGTTTGAGACCAGCCTGGCCAACATAGTGGGACCCTGTCTGTACAAAAAAAAAATTAGAAAATTTAGCCATATATGGTGGTGCCTACTTATAATCTCAACTACTCAGGAGGCTGAGGTAGAAGGATCAGTTGAGTCCAGGAGATCGAGGCTGCGGTGAGCCATGATGTGCCACTGCACTCCAGCCTGAGTGATGTGAGACCCTGTCTCAAAAAAAAAAAAGTGTCAGAAACAAAATGTACAAATACATTTATTTGACTTGAGTGTTAAATGTCTGTGTGTACATATTGCCTTTCTGAAATATGGATGTGATTAAACTAAAAGTCATGATTTCTGCTTTTCAGAATGAATAAACTCATAGGGATCATCATACAGGACACATAAAGCAGTCACTTCTTTGGATTAAGATTGGCAAAGGTGCTTCTTAGAAAATGTTTTAACATTTTAGAAAAGTTCTAAATTTTTGCAGTTTTCCTTCAGGGTACTTTCCTACATCTCTGCACCACAGCCTTAGTCCAAGCCATCATTACCTGATCTGAAGTATTGCGATGTCTTCCTAAATAGTCATATTTATACCCTCTCCAATTTGTTCCTCACAGCGCAGCCAAAGTAATCTCTATCCTATGGACATTTTTAAATTATGGAAAATGTGAAATATATAAAAGTAGTAAGTTATATAATGGACTTTCGTGTGCCCGTCACTCAGCATTAGTACAATTTTGTTTCTTCAGTAACTCCATCTACCCCTGCTTCCTGCCCCCTAGATTATTTCAAACAGATCCTGGATTTAAAAGAGTGATCTTTTAAAAACTTAAATCTTGAAACTTTCCTGCATTCCTCCTGTGGGGTCTCATTACCCTTAGAATAAAATCTAAACTCTTTACATAGCTCGAAGACTTGGCCTTTGCTCCCTTCTGTAGCAGCATCTTGTATCATTTTCTTTTTCTAGCCACATTGGAGGAAGCTGTTGGCCTCCTCAGGACTTTCATACATGCATTTCCTTTTGCCTGGCATGCTCCCTTCTTCCTTGGCTTAGTTGGCTGTTTCTTATCTTTACGGTGTCATCTTTATTAAAGAGGCATTTCCTGATGGTTTTAACCATGTGT